>NC_133942.1:0-316562 GCF_031877795.1 Strix aluco | reverse complement strand
TTCTGAACAAGTGTTAGTGTTTTCTGCAGAAAAGCGATTCTGCGAAGTAATGTGAACACTTCTGCTTCCCAGGCACAGAGAAGGTGCTAGCAAGGAATTCTCTGCCTGCCTCTCCCCAGTGCTCTGCAAGCTCTCCAGAACAGCAGCAATTCTGGGGCTCTGTGCTTTCTTTTGTTCTGAACAAGTGTTAGTGTTTTCTGCACAAAGGCGATTCTGCGAAGCAATGTGAACACTTCTGCTTCCCAGGCACAGAGAAGGAGCTAGCAGGGAAATCTCTCCCTGCCTTTCCCCAGTGCTCTGCAAGCTCTCCAGAACAGCAGCAATTCTGGGGCTCTGTGCTTTCTTTTGTTCTGAACAAGTGTTAGTGTTTTCTGCAGAAAAGCGATTCTGCGAAGCAATGTGAACACTTCTGCTTCCCAGGCACAGAGAAGGTGCTAGCAAGGAATTCTCTGCCTGCCTTTCCTCAGTGCTCTGCAAGCTCTCCAGGATAACATAAAATCTGGGGCTCTGTGCTTTCTTTTGTTCTGAACAAGTGTTAGTGTTTTCTGCAGAAAAGCGATTCTGCGAAGCAATGTGAACACTTCTGCTTCCCAGGCACAGAGAAGGTGCTAGCAGGGAATTCTCTGCCTGCCTTTCCCCAGTGCTCTGCAAGCTCTCCAGGACAACATAAAATCTGGGGCTCTGTGCTTTCTTTTGTTCTGAACAAGTGTTAGTGTTTTCTGCACAAAGGCGATTCTGCGAAGCAATGTGAACACTTCTGCTTCCCAGGCACAGAGAAGGTGCTAGCAAGGAATTCTCTGCCTGCCTTTCGTCAGTGCTCTGCAAGCTCTCCAGGACAACATAAAATCTGGGGCTCTGTGCTTTCTTTTGTTCTGAACAAGTGTTAGTGTTTTCTGCAGAAAAGCGATTCTGCGAAGCAATGTGAACACTTCTGCTTCCCAGGCACAGAGAAGGTGCTAGCAGGGAATTCTCTGCCTGCCTTTCCCCAGTGCTCTGCAAGCTCTCCAGGACAACATAAAATCTGGGGCTCTGTGCTTTCTTTTGTTCTGAACAAGTGTTAGTGTTTTCTGCAGAAAAGCGATTCTGCGAAGTAATGTAAACACTTCTGCTTCCCAGGCACAGAGAAGGTGCTAGCAGGGAATTCTCTGCCTGCCTTTCCCCAGTGCTCTGCAAGCTCTCCAGAACAGCAGCAAATCTGGGGCTCTGTGCTTTCTTTTGTTCTGAACAAGTGTTAGTGTTTTCTGCACAAAGGCGATTCTGCGAAGCAATGTGAACATTTCTGCTTCCCAGGCACAGAGAAGGTGCTAGCAGGGAATTCTCTGCCTCCCTTTCCCCAGTGTTCTGCAAGCTCTCCAGGACAACATAGAATCTGGGGCTCTGTGCTTTCTTTTGTTCTGAACAAGTGTTAGAGTTTTCTGCACAAAGGCGATTCTGCGAAGCAATGTGAACACTTCTGCTTCCCAGGCACAGAGAAGGTGCTAGCAGGGAATTCTCTGCCTGCCTTTCCTCAGTGCTCTGCAAGCTCTACAGTACAACATAAAATCTGGGGCTCTGTGCTTTCTTTTGTTCTGAACAAGTGTTAGTGTTTTCTGCAGAAAAGCGATTCTGCGAAGCAATGTGAACACTTCTGCTTCCCAGGCACAGAGAAGGTGCTAGCAAGGAATTCTCTGCCTGCCTTTCCTCAGTGCTCTGCAAGCTCTCCAGGACAACAGCAAATCTGGGGCTCTGTGCTTTCTTTTGTTCTGAACAAGTGTTAGTGTTTTCTGCACAAAAGCGATTCTGCAAAGCAATGTGAACACTTCTGCTTCCCAGGCACAGAGAAGGTGCTAGCAGGGAATTCTCTGCCTGGCTTTCCCCAGTGCTCTGCAAGCTCTCCAGGACAACATAAAATCTGGGACTCTGTGCTTTCTTTTGTTCTGAACAAGTGTTAGTGTTTTCTGCACAAAGGCGATTCTGCGAAGCAATGTGAACACTTCTGCTTCCCAGGCACAGAGAAGGTGCTAGCAGGGAATTCTCTGCCTGCCTTTCCCCAGTGCTCTGCAAGCTCTACAGGACAACATAAAATCTGGGGCTCTGTGCTTTCTTTCCTTCTGAACAAGTGTTACTGTTTTCTGCACAAAAGCGATTCTGCGAAGCAATGTGAACACTTCTGCTTCACAGGCACAGAGAAGGTACTAGCAGGGAATTCTCTGCCTGCCTTTCCCCAGTGCTATGCAAGCTCTCCAGAAGAACAGCAAATCTGGGGCTCTGTGCTTTCTTTTGTTCTGAATAAGTGTTAGTGTTTTCTGCAGAAAAGCGATTCTGCGAAGCAATGTAAACACTTCTGCTTCCCAGGCACAGAGAAAGTGCTAGCAGGGAATTCTCTGCCTGCCTTTCCCCAGTGCTCTGCAAGCTCTCCAGGACAACATAAAATCTGGGGCTCTGTGCTTTCTTTTGTTCTGAACAAGTGTTAGTGTTTTCTGCACAAAGGCGATTCTGCGAAGCAATGTGAACACTTCTGCTTCCCAGGCACAGAGAAGGTGCTAGCAGGGAATTCTCTGCCTGCCTTTCCCCAGTGCTCTGCAAGCTCTCCAGGACAACATAAAATCTCGGCTCTGTGCTTTCTTTTGTTCTGAACAAGTGTTACTTTTTTCTGCACAAAAGCGATTCTGCGAAGCCATGTGAACACTTCTGCTTCCCAGGCACAGAGAAGGTGCTAGCAAGGAATTCTCTGCCTGCCTTTCCTCAGTGCTCTGCAAGCTCTCCAGGACAACATAAAATCTGGGGCTCTGTGCTTTCTTTTGTTCTGAACAAGTGTTAGTGTTTTCTGCAGAAAAGCGATTCTGCGAAGTAATGTGAACACTTCTGCTTCCCAGGCACAGAGAAGGTGCTACTAGGGAATTCTCTGCCTGCCTTTCCCCAGTGCTCTGCAAGCTCTCCAGGACAACATAAAATCTCGGCTCTGTGCTTTCTTTTGTTCTGAACAAGTGTTAGTGTTTTCTGCACAAAGGCGATTCTGCGAAGCAATGTGAACACTTCTGCTTCCCAGGCACAGAGAAGGTGCTAGCAGGGAATTCTCTGCCTGCCTTTCCCCAGTGCTCTGCAAGCTCTCCAGGACAACATAAAATCTGGGGCTCTGTGCTTTCTTTCCTTCTGAACAAGTGTTAGTGTTTTCTGCAGAAAAGCGATTCTGCGAAGCAATGTGAACACTTCTGCTTCCCAGGCACAGAGAAGGTACTAGCAGGGAATTCTCTGCCTGCCTTTCCCCAGTGCTCTGCAAGCTCTCCAGAAGAACAGCAAATCTGGGGCTCTGTGCTTTCTTTTGTTCTGAACAAGTGTTAGTGTTTTCTGCACAAAGGCGATTCTGCGAAGCCATGTGAACATTTCTGCTTCCCAGGCACAGAGAAGGTGCTAGCAGGGAATTCTCTGCCTGCCTTTCCCCAGTGTTCTGCAAGCTCTCCAGGACAACATAGAATCTGGGGCTCTGTGCTTTCTTTCCTTCTGAACAAGTGTTACTGTTTTCTGCACAAAAGCGATTCTGCGAAGCAATGTGAACACTTCTGCTTCCCAGGCACAGAGAAGGTGCTATCAGGGAATTCTCTGCCTGCCTTTCCCCAGTGCTCTGCAAGCTCTCCAGGACAACATAAAATCTGGGGCTCTGTGCTTTCTTTCCTTCTGAGCAAGTGTTACTGTTTTCTGCACAAAAGCGATTCTGCGAAGCAATGTGAACACTTCTGCTTCCCAGGCACAGAGAAGGTGCTAGCAAGGAATTCTCTGCCTGCCTTTCCCCAGTGCTATGCAAGCTCTCCAGAAGAACAGCAAATCTGGGGCTCTGTGCTTTCTTTAGTTCTGAACTATTGTTAGTGTTTTCTGCACAAAAGCGATTCTGCGAAGCAATGTGAACACTTCTGCTTCCCAGGCACAGAGAAGGTGCTAGCAGGGAATTCCCTGCCTGCCTTTCCCCAGTGCTCTGCAAGCTCTCCAGGACAACATAAAATCTGGGGCTCTGTGCTTTCTTTTGTTCTGAACAAGTGTTAGTGTTTTCTGCACAAAGGCGATTCTGCGAAGCAATGTGAACACTTCTGCTTCCCAGGCACAGAGAAGGTGCTAGCAGGGAATTCTCTGCCTGCCTTTCCCCAGTGCTCTGCAAGCTCTCCAGGACAACATAAAATCTCGGCTCTGTGCTTTCTTTTGTTCTGAACAAGTGTTACTGTTTTCTGCACAAAAGCGATTCTGCGAAGCCATGTGAACACTTCTGCTTCCCAGGCACAGAGAAGGTGCTAGCAAGGAATTCTCTGCCTGCCTTTCCTCAGTGCTCTGCAAGCTCTCCAGGACAACATAAAATCTGGGGCTCTGTGCTTTCTTTTGTTCTGAACAAGTGTTAGTGTTTTCTGCAGAAAAGCGATTCTGCGAAGTAATGTGAACACTTCTGCTTCCCAGGCACAGAGAAGGTGCTACTAGGGAATTCTCTGCCTGCCTTTCCCCAGTGCTCTGCAAGCTCTCCAGGACAACATAAAATCTGGGGCTCTGTGCTTTCTTTTGTTCTGAACAAGTGTTAGTGTTTTCTGCAGAAAAGCGATTCTGCGAAGTAATGTGAACACTTCTGCTTCCCAGGCACAGAGAAGGTACTAGCAGGGAATTCTCTGCCTGCCTTTCCCCAGTGCTCTGCAAGCTCTCCAGAAGAACAGCAAATCTGGGGCTCTGTGCTTTCTTTTGTTCTGAACAAGTGTTAGTGTTTTCTGCACAAAGGCGATTCTGCGAAGCAATGTGAACATTTCTGCTTCCCAGGCACAGAGAAGGTGCTAGCAGGGAATTCTCTGCCTGCCTTTCCCCAGTGTTCTGCAAGCTCTCCAGGACAACATAGAATCTGGGGCTCTGTGCTTTCTTTCCTTCTGAACAAGTGTTACTGTTTTCTGCACAAAGGCGATTCTGCGAAGCAATGTGAACACTTCTGCTTCCCAGGCACAGAGAAGGTGCTATCAGGGAATTCTCTGCCTGCCTTTCCCCAGTGCTCTGCAAGCTCTACAGTACAACATAAAATCTGGGGCTCTGTGCTTTCTTTTGTTCTTAACAAGTGTTAGTGTTTTCTGCAGAAAAGCGATTCTGCGAAGCAATGTGAACACTTCTGCTTCCCAGGCACAGAGAAGGTGCTAGCAAGGAATTCTCTGCCTGCCTTTCCTCAGTGCTCTGCAAGCTCTCCAGGACAACAGCAAATCTGGGGCTCTGTGCTTTCTTTTGTTCTGAACAAGTGTTAGTGTTTTCTGCAGAAAAGCGATTCTGCAAAGCAATGTGAACACTTCTGCTTCCCAGGCACAGAGAAGGTGCTAGCAGGGAATTCTCTGCCTGCCTTTCCCCAGTGCTCTGCAAGCTCTCCAGGACAACATAGAATCTGGGGCTCTGTGCTTTCTTTTGTTCTGAACAAGTGTTAGTGTTTTCTGCACAAAGGCGATTCTGCGAAGCAATGTGAACACTTCTGCTTCCCAGGCACAGAGAAGGTGCTAGCAGGGAATTCTCTGCCTGCCTTTCCTCAGTGCTCTGCAAGCTCTACAGGACAACATAAAATCTGGGGCTCTGTGCTTTCTTTCCTTCTGAACAAGTGTTACTGTTTTCTGCACAAAAGCGATTCTGCGAAGCAATGTGAACACTTCTGCTTCACAGGCACAGAGAAGGTACTAGCAGGGAATTCTCTGCCTGCCTTTCCCCAGTGCTATGCAAGCTCTCCAGAAGAACAGCAAATCTGGGGCTCTGTGCTTTCTTTAGTTCTGAACAATTGTTAGTGTTTTCTGCACAAAAGCGATTCTGCGAAGCAATGTAAACACTTCTGCTTCCCAGGCACAGAGAAGGTGCTAGCAGGGAATTCTCTGCCTGCCTTTCCCCAGTGCTCTGCAAGCTCTCCAGGACAACATAGAATCTGGGGCTCTGTGCTTTCTTTTGTTCTGAACAAGTGTTAGTGTTTTCTGCAGAAAAGCGATTATGCGAAGTAATGTGAACACTTCTGCTTCCCAGGCACAGAGAAGGTGCTAGCAGGGAATTCTCTGACTGCCTTTCCCCAGTGCTCTGCAAGCTCTCCAGGACAACATAAAATCTGGGGCTCTGTGCTTTCTTTTGTTCTGAACAAGTGTTAGTGTTTTCTGCAGAAAAGCGATTCTTGCGAAGCAATGTGAACACTTCTGCTTCCCAGGCACAGAGAAGGTTCTAGCAAGGAATTCTCTGCCTGCCTTTCCTCAGTGCTCTGCAAGCTCTCCAGGACAACATAAAATCTGGGGCTCTGTGCTTTCTTTTGTTCTGAACAAGTGTTAGTGTTTTCTGCAGAAAAGCGATTCTGCGAAGCAATGTGAACACTTCTGCTTCCCAGGCACAGAGAAGGAGCTAGCAGGGAATTCTCTGCCTGCCTCTCCCCAGTGCTCTGCAAGCTCTCCAGAACAGCAGCAATTCTGGGGCTCTGTGCTTTCTTTTGTTCTGAACAAGATTTAGTGTTTTCTGCACAAAGGCGATTCTTGCGAAGCAATGTGAACACTTCTGCTTCCCAGGCACAGAGAAGGTGCTAGCAAGGAATTCTCTGCCTGCCTTTCCCAGTGCTCTGCAAGCTCTCCAGGACAACATAAAATCTGGGGCTCTGTGCTTTCCTTCCTTCTGAACAAGTGTTACTGTTTTCTGCACAAAAGCGATTCTGCAAAGCAATGTGAACACTTCTGCTTCCCAGGCACAGAGAAGGTGCTAGCAAGGAATTCTCTGCCTGCCTTTCCCAGTGCTCTGCAAGCTCTCCAGGACAACATAAAATCTGGGGCTCTGTGCTTTCTTTCCTTCTGAACAAGTGTTACTGTTTTCTGCACAAAAGCGATTCTGCGAAGCAATGTGAACAGGCACAGAGAAGGTGCTATCAGGGAATTCTCTGCCTGCCTTTCCCCAGTGCTCTGCAAGCTCTCCAGGACAACACAGAATCTGGGGCTCTGTGCTTTCTTTCCTTCTGAACAAGTGTTAATGTTTTCTGCACAAAAGCGATTCTTGCGAAGCAATGTGAACACTTCTGCTTCCCAGGCACAGAGAAGGTGCTAGCAGGGAATTCTCTGCCTGCCTTTCCCCAGTGCTCTGCAAGCTCTCCAGGACAACATAAAATCTGGGGCTCTGTGCTTTCTTTTGTTCTGAACAAGTGTTACTGTTTTCTGCACAAAAGCGATTCTGCGAAGCAATGTGAACACTTCTGCTTCCCAGGCACAGAGAAGGTACTAGCAGGGAATTCTCTGCCTGCCTTTCCGCAGTGCTATGCAAGCTCTCCAGAAGAACAGCAAATCTTGGGCTCTGTGCTTTCTTTCCTTCTGAACAAGTGTTACTGTTTTCTGCAGAAAAGCGATTCTGCGAAGCAATGTAAACACTTCTGCTTCCCAGGCACAGAGAAAGTGCTAGCAGGGAATTCCCTGCCTGCCTTTCCCCAGTGCTCTGCAAGCTCTCCAGGACAACATAAAATCTGGGGCTCTGTGCTTTCTTTTGTTCTGAACAAGTGTTAGTGTTTTCTGCACAAAGGCGATTCTGCGAAGCAATGTGAACACTTCTGCTTCCCAGGCACAGAGAAGGTGCTAGCAGGGAATTCTCTGCCTGCCTTTCCCCAGTGCTCTGCAAGCTCTACAGTACAACATAAAATCTGGGGCTCTGTGCTTTCTTTTGTTCTGAACAAGTGTTAGTGTTTTCTGCAGAAAAGCGATTCTGCGAAGCAATGTGAACACTTCTGCTTCCCAGGCACAGAGAAGGTGCTAGCAAGGAATTCTCTGCCTGCCTTTCCTCAGTGCTCTGCAAGCTCTCCAGGACAACATAAAATCTGGGGCTCTGTGCTTTCTTTTGTTCTGAACAAGTGTTAGTGTTTTCTGCAGAAAAGCGATTCTGCGAAGTAATGTGAACACTTCTGCTTCCCAGGCACAGAGAAGGTGCTAGCAAGGAATTCTCTGCCTGCCTCTCCCCAGTGCTCTGCAAGCTCTCCAGAACAGCAGCAATTCTGGGGCTCTGTGCTTTCTTTTGTTCTGAACAAGTGTTAGTGTTTTCTGCACAAAGGCGATTCTGCGAAGCAATGTGAACACTTCTGCTTCCCAGGCACAGAGAAGGAGCTAGCAGGGAAATCTCTCCCTGCCTTTCCCCAGTGCTCTGCAAGCTCTCCAGAACAGCAGCAATTCTGGGGCTCTGTGCTTTCTTTTGTTCTGAACAAGTGTTAGTGTTTTCTGCAGAAAAGCGATTCTGCGAAGCAATGTGAACACTTCTGCTTCCCAGGCACAGAGAAGGTGCTAGCAAGGAATTCTCTGCCTGCCTTTCCTCAGTGCTCTGCAAGCTCTCCAGGATAACATAAAATCTGGGGCTCTGTGCTTTCTTTTGTTCTGAACAAGTGTTAGTGTTTTCTGCAGAAAAGCGATTCTGCGAAGCAATGTGAACACTTCTGCTTCCCAGGCACAGAGAAGGTGCTAGCAGGGAATTCTCTGCCTGCCTTTCCCCAGTGCTCTGCAAGCTCTCCAGGACAACATAAAATCTGGGGCTCTGTGCTTTCTTTTGTTCTGAACAAGTGTTAGTGTTTTCTGCACAAAGGCGATTCTGCGAAGCAATGTGAACACTTCTGCTTCCCAGGCACAGAGAAGGTGCTAGCAAGGAATTCTCTGCCTGCCTTTCGTCAGTGCTCTGCAAGCTCTCCAGGACAACATAAAATCTGGGGCTCTGTGCTTTCTTTTGTTCTGAACAAGTGTTAGTGTTTTCTGCAGAAAAGCGATTCTGCGAAGCAATGTGAACACTTCTGCTTCCCAGGCACAGAGAAGGTGCTAGCAGGGAATTCTCTGCCTGCCTTTCCCCAGTGCTCTGCAAGCTCTCCAGGACAACATAAAATCTGGGGCTCTGTGCTTTCTTTTGTTCTGAACAAGTGTTAGTGTTTTCTGCAGAAAAGCGATTCTGCGAAGTAATGTAAACACTTCTGCTTCCCAGGCACAGAGAAGGTGCTAGCAGGGAATTCTCTGCCTGCCTTTCCCCAGTGCTCTGCAAGCTCTCCAGAACAGCAGCAAATCTGGGGCTCTGTGCTTTCTTTTGTTCTGAACAAGTGTTAGTGTTTTCTGCACAAAGGCGATTCTGCGAAGCAATGTGAACATTTCTGCTTCCCAGGCACAGAGAAGGTGCTAGCAGGGAATTCTCTGCCTCCCTTTCCCCAGTGTTCTGCAAGCTCTCCAGGACAACATAGAATCTGGGGCTCTGTGCTTTCTTTTGTTCTGAACAAGTGTTAGTGTTTTCTGCACAAAGGCGATTCTGCGAAGCAATGTGAACACTTCTGCTTCCCAGGCACAGAGAAGGTGCTAGCAGGGAATTCTCTGCCTGCCTTTCCTCAGTGCTCTGCAAGCTCTACAGTACAACATAAAATCTGGGGCTCTGTGCTTTCTTTTGTTCTGAACAAGTGTTAGTGTTTTCTGCAGAAAAGCGATTCTGCGAAGCAATGTGAACACTTCTGCTTCCCAGGCACAGAGAAGGTGCTAGCAAGGAATTCTCTGCCTGCCTTTCCTCAGTGCTCTGCAAGCTCTCCAGGACAACAGCAAATCTGGGGCTCTGTGCTTTCTTTTGTTCTGAACAAGTGTTAGTGTTTTCTGCACAAAAGCGATTCTGCAAAGCAATGTGAACACTTCTGCTTCCCAGGCACAGAGAAGGTGCTAGCAGGGAATTCTCTGCCTGGCTTTCCCCAGTGCTCTGCAAGCTCTCCAGGACAACATAAAATCTGGGACTCTGTGCTTTCTTTTGTTCTGAACAAGTGTTAGTGTTTTCTGCACAAAGGCGATTCTGCGAAGCAATGTGAACACTTCTGCTTCCCAGGCACAGAGAAGGTGCTAGCAGGGAATTCTCTGCCTGCCTTTCCCCAGTGCTCTGCAAGCTCTACAGGACAACATAAAATCTGGGGCTCTGTGCTTTCTTTCCTTCTGAACAAGTGTTACTGTTTTCTGCACAAAAGCGATTCTGCGAAGCAATGTGAACACTTCTGCTTCACAGGCACAGAGAAGGTACTAGCAGGGAATTCTCTGCCTGCCTTTCCCCAGTGCTATGCAAGCTCTCCAGAAGAACAGCAAATCTGGGGCTCTGTGCTTTCTTTTGTTCTGAATAAGTGTTAGTGTTTTCTGCAGAAAAGCGATTCTGCGAAGCAATGTAAACACTTCTGCTTCCCAGGCACAGAGAAAGTGCTAGCAGGGAATTCTCTGCCTGCCTTTCCCCAGTGCTCTGCAAGCTCTCCAGGACAACATAAAATCTGGGGCTCTGTGCTTTCTTTTGTTCTGAACAAGTGTTAGTGTTTTCTGCACAAAGGCGATTCTGCGAAGCAATGTGAACACTTCTGCTTCCCAGGCACAGAGAAGGTGCTAGCAGGGAATTCTCTGCCTGCCTTTCCCCAGTGCTCTGCAAGCTCTCCAGGACAACATAAAATCTCGGCTCTGTGCTTTCTTTTGTTCTGAACAAGTGTTACTTTTTTCTGCACAAAAGCGATTCTGCGAAGCCATGTGAACACTTCTGCTTCCCAGGCACAGAGAAGGTGCTAGCAAGGAATTCTCTGCCTGTCTTTCCTCAGTGCTCTGCAAGCTCTCCAGGACAACATAAAATCTGGGGCTCTGTGCTTTCTTTTGTTCTGAACAAGTGTTAGTGTTTTCTGCAGAAAAGCGATTCTGCGAAGTAATGTGAACACTTCTGCTTCCCAGGCACAGAGAAGGTGCTAGCAGGGAATTCTCTGCCTGCCTTTCCCCAGTGCTCTGCAAGCTCTCCAGGACAACATAAAATCTCGGCTCTGTGCTTTCTTTTGTTCTGAACAATTGTTAGTGTTTTCTGCACAAAGGCGATTCTGCGAAGCAATGTGAACACTTCTGCTTCCCAGGCACAGAGAAGGTGCTAGCAGGGAATTCTCTGCCTGCCTTTCCCCAGTGCTCTGCAAGCTCTCCAGGACAACATAAAATCTGGGGCTCTGTGCTTTCTTTCCTTCTGAACAAGTGTTAGTGTTTTCTGCACAAAAGCGATTCTGCGAAGCAATGTGAACACTTCTGCTTCCCAGGCACAGAGAAGGTACTAGCAGGGAATTCTCTGCCTGCCTTTCCCCAGTGCTCTGCAAGCTCTCCAGAAGAACAGCAAATCTGGGGCTCTGTGCTTTCTTTTGTTCTGAACAAGTGTTACTGTTTTCTGCACAAAGGCGATTCTGCGAAGCAATGTGAACACTTCTGCTTCCCAGGCACAGAGAAGGTGCTAGCAGGGAATTCTCTGCCTGCCTTTCCCCAGTGCTCTGCAAGCTCTCCAGGACAACATAAAATCTGGGGCTCTGTGCTTTCTTTCCTTCTGAGCAAGTGTTACTGTTTTCTGCACAAAAGCGATTCTGCGAAGCAATGTGAACACTTCTGCTTCCCAGGCACAGAGAAGGTGCTAGCAAGGAATTCTCTGCCTGCCTTTCCCCAGTGCTATGCAAGCTCTCCAGAAGAACAGCAAATCTGGGGCTCTGTGCTTTCTTTAGTTCTGAACTATTGTTAGTGTTTTCTGCACAAAAGCGATTCTGCGAAGCAATGTGAACACTTCTGCTTCCCAGGCACAGAGAAGGTGCTAGCAGGGAATTCCCTGCATGCCTTTCCCCAGTGCTCTGCAAGCTCTCCAGGACAACATAGAATCTGGGGCTCTGTGCTTTCTTTTGTTCTGAACAAGTGTTAGTGTTTTCTGCACAAAGGCGATTCTGCGAAGCAATGTGAACACTTCTGCTTCCCAGGCACAGAGAAGGTGCTAGCAGGGAATTCTCTGCCTGCCTTTCCCCAGTGCTCTGCAAGCTCTCCAGGACAACATAAAATCTCGGCTCTGTGCTTTCTTTTGTTCTGAACAAGTGTTACTGTTTTCTGCACAAAAGCGATTCTGCGAAGCCATGTGAACACTTCTGCTTCCCAGGCACAGAGAAGGTGCTAGCAAGGAATTCTCTGCCTGCCTTTCCTCAGTGCTCTGCAAGCTCTCCAGGACAACATAAAATCTGGGGCTCTGTGCTTTCTTTTGTTCTGAACAAGTGTTAGTGTTTTCTGCAGAAAAGCGATTCTGCGAAGTAATGTGAACACTTCTGCTTCCCAGGCACAGAGAAGGTGCTACTAGGGAATTCTCTGCCTGCCTTTCCCCAGTGCTCTGCAAGCTCTCCAGGACAACATAAAATCTCGGCTCTGTGCTTTCTTTTGTTCTGAACAAGTGTTAGTGTTTTCTGCACAAAGGCGATTCTGCGAAGCAATGTGAACACTTCTGCTTCCCAGGCACAGAGAAGGTGCTAGCAGGGAATTCTCTGCCTGCCTTTCCCCAGTGCTCTGCAAGCTCTCCAGGACAACATAAAATCTGGGGCTCTGTGCTTTCTTTCCTTCTGAACAAGTGTTAGTGTTTTCTGCAGAAAAGCGATTCTGCGAAGCAATGTGAACACTTCTGCTTCCCAGGCACAGAGAAGGTACTAGCAGGGAATTCTCTGCCTGCCTTTCCCCAGTGCTCTGCAAGCTCTCCAGAAGAACAGCAAATCTGGGGCTCTGTGCTTTCTTTTGTTCTGAACAAGTGTTAGTGTTTTCTGCACAAAGGCGATTCTGCGAAGCAATGTGAACATTTCTGCTTCCCAGGCACAGAGAAGGTGCTAGCAGGGAATTCTCTGCCTGCCTTTCCCCAGTGTTCTGCAAGCTCTCCAGGACAACATAGAATCTGGGGCTCTGTGCTTTCTTTCCTTCTGAACAAGTGTTACTGTTTTCTGCACAAAGGCGATTCTGCGAAGCAATGTGAACACTTCTGCTTCCCAGGCACAGAGAAGGTGCTAGCAGGGAATTCTCTGCCTGCCTTTCCCCAGTGCTCTGCAAGCTCTACAGTACAACATAAAATCTGGGGCTCTGTGCTTTCTTTTGTTCTTAACAAGTGTTAGTGTTTTCTGCAGAAAAGCGATTCTGCGAAGCAATGTGAACACTTCTGCTTCCCAGGCACAGAGAAGGTGCTAGCAAGGAATTCTCTGCCTGCCTTTCCTCAGTGCTCTGCAAGCTCTCCAGGACAACAGCAAATCTGGGGCTCTGTGCTTTCTTTTGTTCTGAACAAGTGTTAGTGTTTTCTGCAGAAAAGCGATTCTGCAAAGCAATGTGAACACTTCTGCTTCCCAGGCACAGAGAAGGTGCTAGCAGGGAATTCTCTGCCTGCCTTTCCCCAGTGCTCTGCAAGCTCTCCAGGACAACATAAAATCTGGGACTCTGTGCTTTCTTTTGTTCTGAACAAGTGTTAGTGTTTTCTGCACAAAGGCGATTCTGCGAAGCAATGTGAACACTTCTGCTTCCCAGGCACAGAGAAGGTGCTAGCAGGGAATTCTCTGCCTGCCTTTCCTCAGTGCTCTGCAAGCTCTACAGGACAACATAAAATCTGGGGCTCTGTGCTTTCTTTCCTTCTGAACAAGTGTTACTGTTTTCTGCACAAAAGCGATTCTGCGAAGCAATGTGAACACTTCTGCTTCACAGGCACAGAGAAGGTACTAGCAGGGAATTCTCTGCCTGCCTTTCCCCAGTGCTATGCAAGCTCTCCAGAAGAACAGCAAATCTGGGGCTCTGTGCTTTCTTTAGTTCTGAACAATTGTTAGTGTTTTCTGCACAAAAGCGATTCTGCGAAGCAATGTAAACACTTCTGCTTCCCAGGCACAGAGAAGGTGCTAGCAGGGAATTCTCTGCCTGCCTTTCCCCAGTGCTCTGCAAGCTCTCCAGGACAACATAGAATCTGGGGCTCTGTGCTTTCTTTTGTTCTGAACAAGTGTTAGTGTTTTCTGCAGAAAAGCGATTATGCGAAGTAATGTGAACACTTCTGCTTCCCAGGCACAGAGAAGGTGCTAGCAGGGAATTCTCTGACTGCCTTTCCCCAGTGCTCTGCAAGCTCTACAGGACAACATAAAATCTGGGGCTCTGTGCTTTCTTTTGTTCTGAACAAGTGTTAGTGTTTTCTGCAGAAAAGCGATTCTTGCGAAGCAATGTGAACACTTCTGCTTCCCAGGCACAGAGAAGGTTCTAGCAAGGAATTCTCTGCCTGCCTTTCCTCAGTGCTCTGCAAGCTCTCCAGGACAACATAAAATCTGGGGCTCTGTGCTTTCTTTTGTTCTGAACAAGTGTTACTGTTTTCTGCAGAAAAGCGATTCTGCGAAGCAATGTGAACACTTCTGCTTCCCAGGCACAGAGAAGGAGCTAGCAGGGAATTCTCTGCCTGCCTCTCCCCAGTGCTCTGCAAGCTCTCCAGAACAGCAGCAATTCTGGGGCTCTGTGCTTTCTTTTGTTCTGAACAAGATTTAGTGTTTTCTGCACAAAGGCGATTCTTGCGAAGCAATGTGAACAGGCACAGAGAAGGTGCTATCAGGGAATTCTCTGCCTGCCTTTCCCCAGTGCTCTGCAAGCTCTCCAGGACAACACAGAATCTGGGGCTCTGTGCTTTCTTTCCTTCTGAACAAGTGTTAATGTTTTCTGCACAAAAGCGATTCTTGCGAAGCAATGTGAACACTTCTGCTTCCCAGGCACAGAGAAGGTGCTAGCAAGGAATTCTCTGCCTGCCTTTCCCCAGTGCTCTGCAAGCTCTCCAGGACAACATAAAATCTGGGGCTCTGTGCTTTCTTTCCTTCTGAACAAGTGTTACTGTTTTCTGCACAAAAGCGTTTCTTGCGAAGGAATGTGAACACTTCTGCTTCCCAGGCACAGAGAAGGTGCTAGCAGGGAATTCTCTGCCTGCCTTTCCCCAGTGCTCTGCAAGCTCTCCAGGACAACATAAAATCTGGGGCTCTGTGCTTTCTTTCCTTCTGAACAAGTGTTACTGTTTTCTGCACAAAAGCGATTCTGCAAAGCAATGTGAACACTTCTGCTTCCCAGGCACAGAGAAGGTGCTAGCAAGGAATTCTCTGCCTGCCTTTCCCAGTGCTCTGCAAGCTCTCCAGGACAACATAGAATCTGGGGCTCTGTGCTTTCTTTCCTTCTGAACAAGTGTTAGTGTTTTCTGCACAAAAGTGATTCTGCGAAGCAATGTGAACAGGCACAGAGAAGGTGCTATCAGGGAATTCTCTGCCTGCCTTTCCCCAGTGCTCTGCAAGCTCTCCAGGACAACATAGAATCTGGGGCTCTGTGCTTTCTTTCCTTCTGAACAAGTGTTACTGTTTTCTGCACAAAAGCGATTCTGCGAAGCAATGTGAACACTTCTGCTTCCCAGGCACAGAGAAGGTGCTAGCAAGGAATTCTCTGCCTGCCTTTCCCCAGTGCTCTGCAAGCTCTCCAGGACAACATAAAATCTGGGGCTCTGTGCTTTATTTCCTTCTGAACAAGTGTTACTGTTTTCTGCACAAAAGCGATTCTGCGAAGCAATGTGAACACTTCTGCTTCCCAGGCACAGAGAAGGTGCTAGCAAGGAATTCTCTGCCTGCCTTTCCCAGTGCTCTGCAAGCTCTCCAGGACAACATATAATCTGGGGCTCTGTGCTTTCTTTCCTTCTGAACAAGTGTTAGTGTTTTCTGCACAAAAGTGATTCTGCGAAGCAATGTGAACAGGCACAGAGAAGGTGCTAGCAGGGAATTCTCTGCCTGCCTTTCCCCAGTGCTCTGCAAGCTCTCCAGAAGAACAGCAAATCTGGGGCTCTGTGCTTTCTTTTGTTCTGAACAAGTGTTAGTGTTTTCTGCACAAAGGCGATTCTGCGAAGCAATGTGAACATTTCTGCTTCCCAGGCACAGAGAAGGTGCTAGCAGGGAATTCTCTGCCTGCCTTTCCCCAGTGTTCTGCAAGCTCTCCAGGACAACATAGAATCTGGGGCTCTGTGCTTTCTTTCCTTCTGAACAAGTGTTACTGTTTTCTGCACAAAGGCGATTCTGCGAAGCAATGTGAACACTTCTGCTTCCCAGGCACAGAGAAGGTGCTAGCAGGGAATTCTCTGCCTGCCTTTCCCCAGTGCTCTGCAAGCTCTACAGTACAACATAAAATCTGGGGCTCTGTGCTTTCTTTTGTTCTTAACAAGTGTTAGTGTTTTCTGCAGAAAAGCGATTCTGCGAAGCAATGTGAACACTTCTGCTTCCCAGGCACAGAGAAGGTGCTAGCAAGGAATTCTCTGCCTGCCTTTCCTCAGTGCTCTGCAAGCTCTCCAGGACAACATAAAATCTGCGGCTCTGTGCTTTCTTTTGTTCTGAACAAGTGTTAGTGTTTTCTGCAGAAAAGCGATTCTGCAAAGCAATGTGAACACTTCTGCTTCCCAGGCACAGAGAAGGTGCTAGCAGGGAATTCTCTGCCTGCCTTTCCCCAGTGCTCTGCAAGCTCTCCAGGACAACATAAAATCTGGGACTCTGTGCTTTCTTTTGTTCTGAACAAGTGTTAGTGTTTTCTGCACAAAGGCGATTCTGCGAAGCAATGTGAACACTTCTGCTTCCCAGGCACAGAGAAGGTGCTAGCAGGGAATTCTCTGCCTGCCTTTCCTCAGTGCTCTGCAAGCTCTACAGGACAACATAAAATCTGGGGCTCTGTGCTTTCTTTCCTTCTGAACAAGTGTTACTGTTTTCTGCACAAAAGCGATTCTGCGAAGCAATGTGAACACTTCTGCTTCACAGGCACAGAGAAGGTGCTAGCAGGGAATTCTCTGCCTGCCTTTCCCCAGTGCTCTGCAAGCTCTCCAGGACAACATAAAATCTGGGGCTCTGTGCTTTCTTTCCTTCTGAACAAGTGTTAGTGTTTTCTGCAGAAAAGCGATTCTGCGAAGCAATGTGAACACTTCTGCTTCCCAGGCACAGAGAAGGTACTAGCAGGGAATTCTCTGCCTGCCTTTCCCCAGTGCTATGCAAGCTCTCCAGAAGAACAGCAAATCTGGGGCTCTGTGCTTTCTTTAGTTCTGAACAATTCTTAGTGTTTTCTGCACAAAAGCGATTCTGCGAAGCAATGTAAACACTTCTGCTTCCCAGGCACAGAGAAGGTGCTAGCAAGGAATTCTCTGCCTGCCTTTCCCCAGTGCTCTGCAAGCTCTCCAGGACAACATAAAATCTGGGGCTCTGTGCTTTCTTTTGTTCTGAACAAATGTTAGTGTTTTCTGCAGAAAAGCGATTCTGCGAAGCAATGTGAACACTTCTGCTTCCCAGGCACAGAGAAGGTGCTAGCAGGGAATTCTCTGCCTGCCTTTCCCCAGTGCTCTGCAAGCTCTCCAGGACAACATAAAATCTGGGGCTCTGTGCTTTCTTTCCTTCTGAACAAGTGTTACTGTTTTCTGCACAAAAGCGATTCTGCGAAGCAATGTGAACACTTCTGCTTCCCAGGCACAGAGAAGGTGCTAGCAGGGAATTCTCTGCCTGCCTTTCCCCAGTGCTCTGCAAGCTCTCCAGGACAACATAAAATCTGGGGCTCTGTGCTTTCTTTTGTTCTGAACAAGTGTTACTGTTTTCTGCACAAAAGCGATTCTGCGAAGCAATGTGAACACTTCTGCTTCCCAGGCACAGAGAAGGTACTAGCAGGGAATTCTCTGCCTGCCTTTCCGCAGTGCTATGCAAGCTCTCCAGAAGAACAGCAAATCTGGGGCTCTGTGCTTTCTTTCCTTCTGAACAAGTGTTACTGTTTTCTGCAGAAAAGCGATTCTGCGAAGCAATGTAAACACTTCTGCTTCCCAGGCACAGAGAAAGTGCTAGCAGGGAATTCCCTGCCTGCCTTTCCCCAGTGCTCTGCAAGCTCTCCAGGACAACATAAAATCTGGGGCTCTGTGCTTTCTTTTGTTCTGAACAAGTGTTAGTGTTTTCTGCACAAAGGCGATTCTGCGAAGCAATGTGAACACTTCTGCTTCCCAGGCACAGAGAAGGTGCTAGCAGGGAATTCTCTGCCTGCCTTTCCCCAGTGCTCTGCAAGCTCTACAGTACAACATAAAATCTGGGGCTCTGTGCTTTCTTTTGTTCTGAACAAGTGTTAGTGTTTTCTGCAGAAAAGCGATTCTGCGAAGCAATGTGAACACTTCTGCTTCCCAGGCACAGAGAAGGTGCTAGCAAGGAATTCTCTGCCTGCCTTTCCTCAGTGCTCTGCAAGCTCTCCAGGACAACATAAAATCTGGGGCTCTGTGCTTTCTTTTGTTCTGAACAAGTGTTAGTGTTTTCTGCAGAAAAGCGATTCTGCGAAGTAATGTGAACACTTCTGCTTCCCAGGCACAGAGAAGGTGCTAGCAAGGAATTCTCTGCCTGCCTCTCCCCAGTGCTCTGCAAGCTCTCCAGAACAGCAGCAATTCTGGGGCTCTGTGCTTTCTTTTGTTCTGAACAAGTGTTAGTGTTTTCTGCACAAAGGCGATTCTGCGAAGCAATGTGAACACTTCTGCTTCCCAGGCACAGAGAAGGAGCTAGCAGGGAAATCTCTCCCTGCCTTTCCCCAGTGCTCTGCAAGCTCTCCAGAACAGCAGCAATTCTGGGGCTCTGTGCTTTCTTTTGTTCTGAACAAGTGTTAGTGTTTTCTGCAGAAAAGCGATTCTGCGAAGCAATGTGAACACTTCTGCTTCCCAGGCACAGAGAAGGTGCTAGCAAGGAATTCTCTGCCTGCCTTTCCTCAGTGCTCTGCAAGCTCTCCAGGATAACATAAAATCTGGGGCTCTGTGCTTTCTTTTGTTCTGAACAAGTGTTAGTGTTTTCTGCAGAAAAGCGATTCTGCGAAGCAATGTGAACACTTCTGCTTCCCAGGCACAGAGAAGGTGCTAGCAGGGAATTCTCTGCCTGCCTTTCCCCAGTGCTCTGCAAGCTCTCCAGGACAACATAAAATCTGGGGCTCTGTGCTTTCTTTTGTTCTGAACAAGTGTTAGTGTTTTCTGCACAAAGGCGATTCTGCGAAGCAATGTGAACACTTCTGCTTCCCAGGCACAGAGAAGGTGCTAGCAAGGAATTCTCTGCCTGCCTTTCGTCAGTGCTCTGCAAGCTCTCCAGGACAACATAAAATCTGGGGCTCTGTGCTTTCTTTTGTTCTGAACAAGTGTTAGTGTTTTCTGCAGAAAAGCGATTCTGCGAAGCAATGTGAACACTTCTGCTTCCCAGGCACAGAGAAGGTGCTAGCAGGGAATTCTCTGCCTGCCTTTCCCCAGTGCTCTGCAAGCTCTCCAGGACAACATAAAATCTGGGGCTCTGTGCTTTCTTTTGTTCTGAACAAGTGTTAGTGTTTTCTGCAGAAAAGCGATTCTGCGAAGTAATGTAAACACTTCTGCTTCCCAGGCACAGAGAAGGTGCTAGCAGGGAATTCTCTGCCTGCCTTTCCCCAGTGCTCTGCAAGCTCTCCAGAACAGCAGCAAATCTGGGGCTCTGTGCTTTCTTTTGTTCTGAACAAGTGTTAGTGTTTTCTGCACAAAGGCGATTCTGCGAAGCAATGTGAACATTTCTGCTTCCCAGGCACAGAGAAGGTGCTAGCAGGGAATTCTCTGCCTCCCTTTCCCCAGTGTTCTGCAAGCTCTCCAGGACAACATAGAATCTGGGGCTCTGTGCTTTCTTTTGTTCTGAACAAGTGTTAGAGTTTTCTGCACAAAGGCGATTCTGCGAAGCAATGTGAACACTTCTGCTTCCCAGGCACAGAGAAGGTGCTAGCAGGGAATTCTCTGCCTGCCTTTCCTCAGTGCTCTGCAAGCTCTACAGTACAACATAAAATCTGGGGCTCTGTGCTTTCTTTTGTTCTGAACAAGTGTTAGTGTTTTCTGCAGAAAAGCGATTCTGCGAAGCAATGTGAACACTTCTGCTTCCCAGGCACAGAGAAGGTGCTAGCAAGGAATTCTCTGCCTGCCTTTCCTCAGTGCTCTGCAAGCTCTCCAGGACAACAGCAAATCTGGGGCTCTGTGCTTTCTTTTGTTCTGAACAAGTGTTAGTGTTTTCTGCACAAAAGCGATTCTGCAAAGCAATGTGAACACTTCTGCTTCCCAGGCACAGAGAAGGTGCTAGCAGGGAATTCTCTGCCTGGCTTTCCCCAGTGCTCTGCAAGCTCTCCAGGACAACATAAAATCTGGGACTCTGTGCTTTCTTTTGTTCTGAACAAGTGTTAGTGTTTTCTGCACAAAGGCGATTCTGCGAAGCAATGTGAACACTTCTGCTTCCCAGGCACAGAGAAGGTGCTAGCAGGGAATTCTCTGCCTGCCTTTCCCCAGTGCTCTGCAAGCTCTACAGGACAACATAAAATCTGGGGCTCTGTGCTTTCTTTCCTTCTGAACAAGTGTTACTGTTTTCTGCACAAAAGCGATTCTGCGAAGCAATGTGAACACTTCTGCTTCACAGGCACAGAGAAGGTACTAGCAGGGAATTCTCTGCCTGCCTTTCCCCAGTGCTATGCAAGCTCTCCAGAAGAACAGCAAATCTGGGGCTCTGTGCTTTCTTTTGTTCTGAATAAGTGTTAGTGTTTTCTGCAGAAAAGCGATTCTGCGAAGCAATGTAAACACTTCTGCTTCCCAGGCACAGAGAAAGTGCTAGCAGGGAATTCTCTGCCTGCCTTTCCCCAGTGCTCTGCAAGCTCTCCAGGACAACATAAAATCTGGGGCTCTGTGCTTTCTTTTGTTCTGAACAAGTGTTAGTGTTTTCTGCACAAAGGCGATTCTGCGAAGCAATGTGAACACTTCTGCTTCCCAGGCACAGAGAAGGTGCTAGCAGGGAATTCTCTGCCTGCCTTTCCCCAGTGCTCTGCAAGCTCTCCAGGACAACATAAAATCTCGGCTCTGTGCTTTCTTTTGTTCTGAACAAGTGTTACTTTTTTCTGCACAAAAGCGATTCTGCGAAGCCATGTGAACACTTCTGCTTCCCAGGCACAGAGAAGGTGCTAGCAAGGAATTCTCTGCCTGCCTTTCCTCAGTGCTCTGCAAGCTCTCCAGGACAACATAAAATCTGGGGCTCTGTGCTTTCTTTTGTTCTGAACAAGTGTTAGTGTTTTCTGCAGAAAAGCGATTCTGCGAAGTAATGTGAACACTTCTGCTTCCCAGGCACAGAGAAGGTGCTACTAGGGAATTCTCTGCCTGCCTTTCCCCAGTGCTCTGCAAGCTCTCCAGGACAACATAAAATCTCGGCTCTGTGCTTTCTTTTGTTCTGAACAAGTGTTAGTGTTTTCTGCACAAAGGCGATTCTGCGAAGCAATGTGAACACTTCTGCTTCCCAGGCACAGAGAAGGTGCTAGCAGGGAATTCTCTGCCTGCCTTTCCCCAGTGCTCTGCAAGCTCTCCAGGACAACATAAAATCTGGGGCTCTGTGCTTTCTTTCCTTCTGAACAAGTGTTAGTGTTTTCTGCAGAAAAGCGATTCTGCGAAGCAATGTGAACACTTCTGCTTCCCAGGCACAGAGAAGGTACTAGCAGGGAATTCTCTGCCTGCCTTTCCCCAGTGCTCTGCAAGCTCTCCAGAAGAACAGCAAATCTGGGGCTCTGTGCTTTCTTTTGTTCTGAACAAGTGTTAGTGTTTTCTGCACAAAGGCGATTCTGCGAAGCCATGTGAACATTTCTGCTTCCCAGGCACAGAGAAGGTGCTAGCAGGGAATTCTCTGCCTGCCTTTCCCCAGTGTTCTGCAAGCTCTCCAGGACAACATAGAATCTGGGGCTCTGTGCTTTCTTTCCTTCTGAACAAGTGTTACTGTTTTCTGCACAAAAGCGATTCTGCGAAGCAATGTGAACACTTCTGCTTCCCAGGCACAGAGAAGGTGCTATCAGGGAATTCTCTGCCTGCCTTTCCCCAGTGCTCTGCAAGCTCTCCAGGACAACATAAAATCTGGGGCTCTGTGCTTTCTTTCCTTCTGAGCAAGTGTTACTGTTTTCTGCACAAAAGCGATTCTGCGAAGCAATGTGAACACTTCTGCTTCCCAGGCACAGAGAAGGTGCTAGCAAGGAATTCTCTGCCTGCCTTTCCCCAGTGCTATGCAAGCTCTCCAGAAGAACAGCAAATCTGGGGCTCTGTGCTTTCTTTAGTTCTGAACTATTGTTAGTGTTTTCTGCACAAAAGCGATTCTGCGAAGCAATGTGAACACTTCTGCTTCCCAGGCACAGAGAAGGTGCTAGCAGGGAATTCCCTGCCTGCCTTTCCCCAGTGCTCTGCAAGCTCTCCAGGACAACATAAAATCTGGGGCTCTGTGCTTTCTTTTGTTCTGAACAAGTGTTAGTGTTTTCTGCACAAAGGCGATTCTGCGAAGCAATGTGAACACTTCTGCTTCCCAGGCACAGAGAAGGTGCTAGCAGGGAATTCTCTGCCTGCCTTTCCCCAGTGCTCTGCAAGCTCTCCAGGACAACATAAAATCTCGGCTCTGTGCTTTCTTTTGTTCTGAACAAGTGTTACTGTTTTCTGCACAAAAGCGATTCTGCGAAGCCATGTGAACACTTCTGCTTCCCAGGCACAGAGAAGGTGCTAGCAAGGAATTCTCTGCCTGCCTTTCCTCAGTGCTCTGCAAGCTCTCCAGGACAACATAAAATCTGGGGCTCTGTGCTTTCTTTTGTTCTGAACAAGTGTTAGTGTTTTCTGCAGAAAAGCGATTCTGCGAAGTAATGTGAACACTTCTGCTTCCCAGGCACAGAGAAGGTGCTACTAGGGAATTCTCTGCCTGCCTTTCCCCAGTGCTCTGCAAGCTCTCCAGGACAACATAAAATCTGGGGCTCTGTGCTTTCTTTTGTTCTGAACAAGTGTTAGTGTTTTCTGCAGAAAAGCGATTCTGCGAAGTAATGTGAACACTTCTGCTTCCCAGGCACAGAGAAGGTACTAGCAGGGAATTCTCTGCCTGCCTTTCCCCAGTGCTCTGCAAGCTCTCCAGAAGAACAGCAAATCTGGGGCTCTGTGCTTTCTTTTGTTCTGAACAAGTGTTAGTGTTTTCTGCACAAAGGCGATTCTGCGAAGCAATGTGAACATTTCTGCTTCCCAGGCACAGAGAAGGTGCTAGCAGGGAATTCTCTGCCTGCCTTTCCCCAGTGTTCTGCAAGCTCTCCAGGACAACATAGAATCTGGGGCTCTGTGCTTTCTTTCCTTCTGAACAAGTGTTACTGTTTTCTGCACAAAGGCGATTCTGCGAAGCAATGTGAACACTTCTGCTTCCCAGGCACAGAGAAGGTGCTATCAGGGAATTCTCTGCCTGCCTTTCCCCAGTGCTCTGCAAGCTCTACAGTACAACATAAAATCTGGGGCTCTGTGCTTTCTTTTGTTCTTAACAAGTGTTAGTGTTTTCTGCAGAAAAGCGATTCTGCGAAGCAATGTGAACACTTCTGCTTCCCAGGCACAGAGAAGGTGCTAGCAAGGAATTCTCTGCCTGCCTTTCCTCAGTGCTCTGCAAGCTCTCCAGGACAACAGCAAATCTGGGGCTCTGTGCTTTCTTTTGTTCTGAACAAGTGTTAGTGTTTTCTGCAGAAAAGCGATTCTGCAAAGCAATGTGAACACTTCTGCTTCCCAGGCACAGAGAAGGTGCTAGCAGGGAATTCTCTGCCTGCCTTTCCCCAGTGCTCTGCAAGCTCTCCAGGACAACATAAAATCTGGGGCTCTGTGCTTTCTTTTGTTCTGAACAAGTGTTAGTGTTTTCTGCACAAAGGCGATTCTGCGAAGCAATGTGAACACTTCTGCTTCCCAGGCACAGAGAAGGTGCTAGCAGGGAATTCTCTGCCTGCCTTTCCTCAGTGCTCTGCAAGCTCTACAGGACAACATAAAATCTGGGGCTCTGTGCTTTCTTTCCTTCTGAACAAGTGTTACTGTTTTCTGCACAAAAGCGATTCTGCGAAGCAATGTGAACACTTCTGCTTCACAGGCACAGAGAAGGTACTAGCAGGGAATTCTCTGCCTGCCTTTCCCCAGTGCTATGCAAGCTCTCCAGAAGAACAGCAAATCTGGGGCTCTGTGCTTTCTTTAGTTCTGAACAATTGTTAGTGTTTTCTGCACAAAAGCGATTCTGCGAAGCAATGTAAACACTTCTGCTTCCCAGGCACAGAGAAGGTGCTAGCAGGGAATTCTCTGCCTGCCTTTCCCCAGTGCTCTGCAAGCTCTCCAGGACAACATAGAATCTGGGGCTCTGTGCTTTCTTTTGTTCTGAACAAGTGTTAGTGTTTTCTGCAGAAAAGCGATTATGCGAAGTAATGTGAACACTTCTGCTTCCCAGGCACAGAGAAGGTGCTAGCAGGGAATTCTCTGACTGCCTTTCCCCAGTGCTCTGCAAGCTCTCCAGGACAACATAAAATCTGGGGCTCTGTGCTTTCTTTTGTTCTGAACAAGTGTTAGTGTTTTCTGCAGAAAAGCGATTCTTGCGAAGCAATGTGAACACTTCTGCTTCCCAGGCACAGAGAAGGTTCTAGCAAGGAATTCTCTGCCTGCCTTTCCTCAGTGCTCTGCAAGCTCTCCAGGACAACATAAAATCTGGGGCTCTGTGCTTTCTTTTGTTCTGAACAAGTGTTAGTGTTTTCTGCAGAAAAGCGATTCTGCGAAGCAATGTGAACACTTCTGCTTCCCAGGCACAGAGAAGGAGCTAGCAGGGAATTCTCTGCCTGCCTCTCCCCAGTGCTCTGCAAGCTCTCCAGAACAGCAGCAATTCTGGGGCTCTGTGCTTTCTTTTGTTCTGAACAAGATTTAGTGTTTTCTGCACAAAGGCGATTCTTGCGAAGCAATGTGAACACTTCTGCTTCCCAGGCACAGAGAAGGTGCTAGCAAGGAATTCTCTGCCTGCCTTTCCCAGTGCTCTGCAAGCTCTCCAGGACAACATAAAATCTGGGGCTCTGTGCTTTCCTTCCTTCTGAACAAGTGTTACTGTTTTCTGCACAAAAGCGATTCTGCAAAGCAATGTGAACACTTCTGCTTCCCAGGCACAGAGAAGGTGCTAGCAAGGAATTCTCTGCCTGCCTTTCCCAGTGCTCTGCAAGCTCTCCAGGACAACATAAAATCTGGGGCTCTGTGCTTTCTTTCCTTCTGAACAAGTGTTACTGTTTTCTGCACAAAAGCGATTCTGCGAAGCAATGTGAACAGGCACAGAGAAGGTGCTATCAGGGAATTCTCTGCCTGCCTTTCCCCAGTGCTCTGCAAGCTCTCCAGGACAACACAGAATCTGGGGCTCTGTGCTTTCTTTCCTTCTGAACAAGTGTTAATGTTTTCTGCACAAAAGCGATTCTTGCGAAGCAATGTGAACACTTCTGCTTCCCAGGCACAGAGAAGGTGCTAGCAGGGAATTCTCTGCCTGCCTTTCCCCAGTGCTCTGCAAGCTCTCCAGGACAACATAAAATCTGGGGCTCTGTGCTTTCTTTTGTTCTGAACAAGTGTTACTGTTTTCTGCACAAAAGCGATTCTGCGAAGCAATGTGAACACTTCTGCTTCCCAGGCACAGAGAAGGTACTAGCAGGGAATTCTCTGCCTGCCTTTCCGCAGTGCTATGCAAGCTCTCCAGAAGAACAGCAAATCTTGGGCTCTGTGCTTTCTTTCCTTCTGAACAAGTGTTACTGTTTTCTGCAGAAAAGCGATTCTGCGAAGCAATGTAAACACTTCTGCTTCCCAGGCACAGAGAAAGTGCTAGCAGGGAATTCCCTGCCTGCCTTTCCCCAGTGCTCTGCAAGCTCTCCAGGACAACATAAAATCTGGGGCTCTGTGCTTTCTTTTGTTCTGAACAAGTGTTAGTGTTTTCTGCACAAAGGCGATTCTGCGAAGCAATGTGAACACTTCTGCTTCCCAGGCACAGAGAAGGTGCTAGCAGGGAATTCTCTGCCTGCCTTTCCCCAGTGCTCTGCAAGCTCTACAGTACAACATAAAATCTGGGGCTCTGTGCTTTCTTTTGTTCTGAACAAGTGTTAGTGTTTTCTGCAGAAAAGCGATTCTGCGAAGCAATGTGAACACTTCTGCTTCCCAGGCACAGAGAAGGTGCTAGCAAGGAATTCTCTGCCTGCCTTTCCTCAGTGCTCTGCAAGCTCTCCAGGACAACATAAAATCTGGGGCTCTGTGCTTTCTTTTGTTCTGAACAAGTGTTAGTGTTTTCTGCAGAAAAGCGATTCTGCGAAGTAATGTGAACACTTCTGCTTCCCAGGCACAGAGAAGGTGCTAGCAAGGAATTCTCTGCCTGCCTCTCCCCAGTGCTCTGCAAGCTCTCCAGAACAGCAGCAATTCTGGGGCTCTGTGCTTTCTTTTGTTCTGAACAAGTGTTAGTGTTTTCTGCACAAAGGCGATTCTGCGAAGCAATGTGAACACTTCTGCTTCCCAGGCACAGAGAAGGAGCTAGCAGGGAAATCTCTCCCTGCCTTTCCCCAGTGCTCTGCAAGCTCTCCAGAACAGCAGCAATTCTGGGGCTCTGTGCTTTCTTTTGTTCTGAACAAGTGTTAGTGTTTTCTGCAGAAAAGCGATTCTGCGAAGCAATGTGAACACTTCTGCTTCCCAGGCACAGAGAAGGTGCTAGCAAGGAATTCTCTGCCTGCCTTTCCTCAGTGCTCTGCAAGCTCTCCAGGATAACATAAAATCTGGGGCTCTGTGCTTTCTTTTGTTCTGAATAAGTGTTAGTGTTTTCTGCAGAAAAGCGATTCTGCGAAGCAATGTGAACACTTCTGCTTCCCAGGCACAGAGAAGGTGCTAGCAGGGAATTCTCTGCCTGCCTTTCCCCAGTGCTCTGCAAGCTCTCCAGGACAACATAAAATCTGGGGCTCTGTGCTTTCTTTTGTTCTGAACAAGTGTTAGTGTTTTCTGCACAAAGGCGATTCTGCGAAGCAATGTGAACACTTCTGCTTCCCAGGCACAGAGAAGGTGCTAGCAAGGAATTCTCTGCCTGCCTTTCGTCAGTGCTCTGCAAGCTCTCCAGGACAACATAAAATCTGGGGCTCTGTGCTTTCTTTTGTTCTGAACAAGTGTTAGTGTTTTCTGCAGAAAAGCGATTCTGCGAAGCAATGTGAACACTTCTGCTTCCCAGGCACAGAGAAGGTGCTAGCAGGGAATTCTCTGCCTGCCTTTCCCCAGTGCTCTGCAAGCTCTCCAGGACAACATAAAATCTGGGGCTCTGTGCTTTCTTTTGTTCTGAACAAGTGTTAGTGTTTTCTGCAGAAAAGCGATTCTGCGAAGTAATGTAAACACTTCTGCTTCCCAGGCACAGAGAAGGTGCTAGCAGGGAATTCTCTGCCTGCCTTTCCCCAGTGCTCTGCAAGCTCTCCAGAACAGCAGCAAATCTGGGGCTCTGTGCTTTCTTTTGTTCTGAACAAGTGTTAGTGTTTTCTGCACAAAGGCGATTCTGCGAAGCAATGTGAACATTTCTGCTTCCCAGGCACAGAGAAGGTGCTAGCAGGGAATTCTCTGCCTCCCTTTCCCCAGTGTTCTGCAAGCTCTCCAGGACAACATAGAATCTGGGGCTCTGTGCTTTCTTTTGTTCTGAACAAGTGTTAGTGTTTTCTGCACAAAGGCGATTCTGCGAAGCAATGTGAACACTTCTGCTTCCCAGGCACAGAGAAGGTGCTAGCAGGGAATTCTCTGCCTGCCTTTCCTCAGTGCTCTGCAAGCTCTACAGTACAACATAAAATCTGGGGCTCTGTGCTTTCTTTTGTTCTGAACAAGTGTTAGTGTTTTCTGCAGAAAAGCGATTCTGCGAAGCAATGTGAACACTTCTGCTTCCCAGGCACAGAGAAGGTGCTAGCAAGGAATTCTCTGCCTGCCTTTCCTCAGTGCTCTGCAAGCTCTCCAGGACAACAGCAAATCTGGGGCTCTGTGCTTTCTTTTGTTCTGAACAAGTGTTAGTGTTTTCTGCACAAAAGCGATTCTGCAAAGCAATGTGAACACTTCTGCTTCCCAGGCACAGAGAAGGTGCTAGCAGGGAATTCTCTGCCTGGCTTTCCCCAGTGCTCTGCAAGCTCTCCAGGACAACATAAAATCTGGGACTCTGTGCTTTCTTTTGTTCTGAACAAGTGTTAGTGTTTTCTGCACAAAGGCGATTCTGCGAAGCAATGTGAACACTTCTGCTTCCCAGGCACAGAGAAGGTGCTAGCAGGGAATTCTCTGCCTGCCTTTCCCCAGTGCTCTGCAAGCTCTACAGGACAACATAAAATCTGGGGCTCTGTGCTTTCTTTCCTTCTGAACAAGTGTTACTGTTTTCTGCACAAAAGCGATTCTGCGAAGCAATGTGAACACTTCTGCTTCACAGGCACAGAGAAGGTACTAGCAGGGAATTCTCTGCCTGCCTTTCCCCAGTGCTATGCAAGCTCTCCAGAAGAACAGCAAATCTGGGGCTCTGTGCTTTCTTTTGTTCTGAATAAGTGTTAGTGTTTTCTGCAGAAAAGCGATTCTGCGAAGCAATGTAAACACTTCTGCTTCCCAGGCACAGAGAAAGTGCTAGCAGGGAATTCTCTGCCTGCCTTTCCCCAGTGCTCTGCAAGCTCTCCAGGACAACATAAAATCTGGGGCTCTGTGCTTTCTTTTGTTCTGAACAAGTGTTAGTGTTTTCTGCACAAAGGCGATTCTGCGAAGCAATGTGAACACTTCTGCTTCCCAGGCACAGAGAAGGTGCTAGCAGGGAATTCTCTGCCTGCCTTTCCCCAGTGCTCTGCAAGCTCTCCAGGACAACATAAAATCTCGGCTCTGTGCTTTCTTTTGTTCTGAACAAGTGTTACTTTTTTCTGCACAAAAGCGATTCTGCGAAGCCATGTGAACACTTCTGCTTCCCAGGCACAGAGAAGGTGCTAGCAAGGAATTCTCTGCCTGTCTTTCCTCAGTGCTCTGCAAGCTCTCCAGGACAACATAAAATCTGGGGCTCTGTGCTTTCTTTTGTTCTGAACAAGTGTTAGTGTTTTCTGCAGAAAAGCGATTCTGCGAAGTAATGTGAACACTTCTGCTTCCCAGGCACAGAGAAGGTGCTAGCAGGGAATTCTCTGCCTGCCTTTCCCCAGTGCTCTGCAAGCTCTCCAGGACAACATAAAATCTCGGCTCTGTGCTTTCTTTTGTTCTGAACAATTGTTAGTGTTTTCTGCACAAAGGCGATTCTGCGAAGCAATGTGAACACTTCTGCTTCCCAGGCACAGAGAAGGTGCTAGCAGGGAATTCTCTGCCTGCCTTTCCCCAGTGCTCTGCAAGCTCTCCAGGACAACATAAAATCTGGGGCTCTGTGCTTTCTTTCCTTCTGAACAAGTGTTAGTGTTTTCTGCACAAAAGCGATTCTGCGAAGCAATGTGAACACTTCTGCTTCCCAGGCACAGAGAAGGTACTAGCAGGGAATTCTCTGCCTGCCTTTCCCCAGTGCTCTGCAAGCTCTCCAGAAGAACAGCAAATCTGGGGCTCTGTGCTTTCTTTTGTTCTGAACAAGTGTTAGTGTTTTCTGCACAAAGGCGATTCTGCGAAGCAATGTGAACACTTCTGCTTCCCAGGCACAGAGAAGGTGCTAGCAGGGAATTCTCTGCCTGCCTTTCCCCAGTGCTCTGCAAGCTCTCCAGGACAACATAAAATCTGGGGCTCTGTGCTTTCTTTCCTTCTGAGCAAGTGTTACTGTTTTCTGCACAAAAGCGATTCTGCGAAGCAATGTGAACACTTCTGCTTCCCAGGCACAGAGAAGGTGCTAGCAAGGAATTCTCTGCCTGCCTTTCCCCAGTGCTATGCAAGCTCTCCAGAAGAACAGCAAATCTGGGGCTCTGTGCTTTCTTTAGTTCTGAACTATTGTTAGTGTTTTCTGCACAAAAGCGATTCTGCGAAGCAATGTGAACACTTCTGCTTCCCAGGCACAGAGAAGGTGCTAGCAGGGAATTCCCTGCATGCCTTTCCCCAGTGCTCTGCAAGCTCTCCAGGACAACATAGAATCTGGGGCTCTGTGCTTTCTTTTGTTCTGAACAAGTGTTAGTGTTTTCTGCACAAAGGCGATTCTGCGAAGCAATGTGAACACTTCTGCTTCCCAGGCACAGAGAAGGTGCTAGCAGGGAATTCTCTGCCTGCCTTTCCCCAGTGCTCTGCAAGCTCTCCAGGACAACATAAAATCTCGGCTCTGTGCTTTCTTTTGTTCTGAACAAGTGTTACTGTTTTCTGCACAAAAGCGATTCTGCGAAGCCATGTGAACACTTCTGCTTCCCAGGCACAGAGAAGGTGCTAGCAAGGAATTCTCTGCCTGCCTTTCCTCAGTGCTCTGCAAGCTCTCCAGGACAACATAAAATCTGGGGCTCTGTGCTTTCTTTTGTTCTGAACAAGTGTTAGTGTTTTCTGCAGAAAAGCGATTCTGCGAAGTAATGTGAACACTTCTGCTTCCCAGGCACAGAGAAGGTGCTACTAGGGAATTCTCTGCCTGCCTTTCCCCAGTGCTCTGCAAGCTCTCCAGGACAACATAAAATCTCGGCTCTGTGCTTTCTTTTGTTCTGAACAAGTGTTAGTGTTTTCTGCACAAAGGCGATTCTGCGAAGCAATGTGAACACTTCTGCTTCCCAGGCACAGAGAAGGTGCTAGCAGGGAATTCTCTGCCTGCCTTTCCCCAGTGCTCTGCAAGCTCTCCAGGACAACATAAAATCTGGGGCTCTGTGCTTTCTTTCCTTCTGAACAAGTGTTAGTGTTTTCTGCAGAAAAGCGATTCTGCGAAGCAATGTGAACACTTCTGCTTCCCAGGCACAGAGAAGGTACTAGCAGGGAATTCTCTGCCTGCCTTTCCCCAGTGCTCTGCAAGCTCTCCAGAAGAACAGCAAATCTGGGGCTCTGTGCTTTCTTTTGTTCTGAACAAGTGTTAGTGTTTTCTGCACAAAGGCGATTCTGCGAAGCAATGTGAACATTTCTGCTTCCCAGGCACAGAGAAGGTGCTAGCAGGGAATTCTCTGCCTGCCTTTCCCCAGTGTTCTGCAAGCTCTCCAGGACAACATAGAATCTGGGGCTCTGTGCTTTCTTTCCTTCTGAACAAGTGTTACTGTTTTCTGCACAAAGGCGATTCTGCGAAGCAATGTGAACACTTCTGCTTCCCAGGCACAGAGAAGGTGCTAGCAGGGAATTCTCTGCCTGCCTTTCCCCAGTGCTCTGCAAGCTCTACAGTACAACATAAAATCTGGGGCTCTGTGCTTTCTTTTGTTCTTAACAAGTGTTAGTGTTTTCTGCAGAAAAGCGATTCTGCGAAGCAATGTGAACACTTCTGCTTCCCAGGCACAGAGAAGGTGCTAGCAAGGAATTCTCTGCCTGCCTTTCCTCAGTGCTCTGCAAGCTCTCCAGGACAACAGCAAATCTGGGGCTCTGTGCTTTCTTTTGTTCTGAACAAGTGTTAGTGTTTTCTGCAGAAAAGCGATTCTGCAAAGCAATGTGAACACTTCTGCTTCCCAGGCACAGAGAAGGTGCTAGCAGGGAATTCTCTGCCTGCCTTTCCCCAGTGCTCTGCAAGCTCTCCAGGACAACATAAAATCTGGGACTCTGTGCTTTCTTTTGTTCTGAACAAGTGTTAGTGTTTTCTGCACAAAGGCGATTCTGCGAAGCAATGTGAACACTTCTGCTTCCCAGGCACAGAGAAGGTGCTAGCAGGGAATTCTCTGCCTGCCTTTCCTCAGTGCTCTGCAAGCTCTACAGGACAACATAAAATCTGGGGCTCTGTGCTTTCTTTCCTTCTGAACAAGTGTTACTGTTTTCTGCACAAAAGCGATTCTGCGAAGCAATGTGAACACTTCTGCTTCACAGGCACAGAGAAGGTACTAGCAGGGAATTCTCTGCCTGCCTTTCCCCAGTGCTATGCAAGCTCTCCAGAAGAACAGCAAATCTGGGGCTCTGTGCTTTCTTTAGTTCTGAACAATTGTTAGTGTTTTCTGCACAAAAGCGATTCTGCGAAGCAATGTAAACACTTCTGCTTCCCAGGCACAGAGAAGGTGCTAGCAAGGAATTCTCTGCCTGCCTTTCCCCAGTGCTCTGCAAGCTCTCCAGGACAACATAGAATCTGGGGCTCTGTGCTTTCTTTTGTTCTGAACAAGTGTTAGTGTTTTCTGCAGAAAAGCGATTATGCGAAGTAATGTGAACACTTCTGCTTCCCAGGCACAGAGAAGGTGCTAGCAGGGAATTCTCTGACTGCCTTTCCCCAGTGCTCTGCAAGCTCTACAGGACAACATAAAATCTGGGGCTCTGTGCTTTCTTTTGTTCTGAACAAGTGTTAGTGTTTTCTGCAGAAAAGCGATTCTTGCGAAGCAATGTGAACACTTCTGCTTCCCAGGCACAGAGAAGGTTCTAGCAAGGAATTCTCTGCCTGCCTTTCCTCAGTGCTCTGCAAGCTCTCCAGGACAACATAAAATCTGGGGCTCTGTGCTTTCTTTTGTTCTGAACAAGTGTTACTGTTTTCTGCAGAAAAGCGATTCTGCGAAGCAATGTGAACACTTCTGCTTCCCAGGCACAGAGAAGGAGCTAGCAGGGAATTCTCTGCCTGCCTCTCCCCAGTGCTCTGCAAGCTCTCCAGAACAGCAGCAATTCTGGGGCTCTGTGCTTTCTTTTGTTCTGAACAAGATTTAGTGTTTTCTGCACAAAGGCGATTCTTGCGAAGCAATGTGAACAGGCACAGAGAAGGTGCTATCAGGGAATTCTCTGCCTGCCTTTCCCCAGTGCTCTGCAAGCTCTCCAGGACAACACAGAATCTGGGGCTCTGTGCTTTCTTTCCTTCTGAACAAGTGTTAATGTTTTCTGCACAAAAGCGATTCTTGCGAAGCAATGTGAACACTTCTGCTTCCCAGGCACAGAGAAGGTGCTAGCAAGGAATTCTCTGCCTGCCTTTCCCCAGTGCTCTGCAAGCTCTCCAGGACAACATAAAATCTGGGGCTCTGTGCTTTCTTTCCTTCTGAACAAGTGTTACTGTTTTCTGCACAAAAGCGTTTCTTGCGAAGGAATGTGAACACTTCTGCTTCCCAGGCACAGAGAAGGTGCTAGCAGGGAATTCTCTGCCTGCCTTTCCCCAGTGCTCTGCAAGCTCTCCAGGACAACATAAAATCTGGGGCTCTGTGCTTTCTTTCCTTCTGAACAAGTGTTACTGTTTTCTGCACAAAAGCGATTCTGCAAAGCAATGTGAACACTTCTGCTTCCCAGGCACAGAGAAGGTGCTAGCAAGGAATTCTCTGCCTGCCTTTCCCAGTGCTCTGCAAGCTCTCCAGGACAACATATAATCTGGGGCTCTGTGCTTTCTTTCCTTCTGAACAAGTGTTAGTGTTTTCTGCACAAAAGTGATTCTGCGAAGCAATGTGAACAGGCACAGAGAAGGTGCTATCAGGGAATTCTCTGCCTGCCTTTCCCCAGTGCTCTGCAAGCTCTCCAGGACAACATAGAATCTGGGGCTCTGTGCTTTCTTTCCTTCTGAACAAGTGTTACTGTTTTCTGCACAAAAGCGATTCTGCGAAGCAATGTGAACACTTCTGCTTCCCAGGCACAGAGAAGGTGCTAGCAAGGAATTCTCTGCCTGCCTTTCCCCAGTGCTCTGCAAGCTCTCCAGGACAACATAAAATCTGGGGCTCTGTGCTTTATTTCCTTCTGAACAAGTGTTACTGTTTTCTGCACAAAAGCGATTCTGCGAAGCAATGTGAACACTTCTGCTTCCCAGGCACAGAGAAGGTGCTAGCAAGGAATTCTCTGCCTGCCTTTCCCAGTGCTCTGCAAGCTCTCCAGGACAACATATAATCTGGGGCTCTGTGCTTTCTTTCCTTCTGAACAAGTGTTAGTGTTTTCTGCACAAAAGTGATTCTGCGAAGCAATGTGAACAGGCACAGAGAAGGTGCTAGCAGGGAATTCTCTGCCTGCCTTTCCCCAGTGCTCTGCAAGCTCTCCAGGACAACATAGAATCTGGGGCTCTGTGCTTTCTTTCCTTCTGAACAAGTGTTAGTGTTTTCTGCACAAAAGCGATTCTTGCGAAGCAATGTGAACACTTCTGCTTCCCAGGCACATAGAAGGTGCTAGCAAGGAATTCTCTGCCTGCCTTTCCCAGTGCTCTGCAAGCTCTCCAGGACAACATAAAATCTGGGGCTCTGTGCTTTCCTTCCTTCTGAACAAGTGTTACTGTTTTCTGCACAAAAGCGATTCTGCAAAGCAATGTGAACACTTCTGCTTCCCAGGCACAGAGAAGGTGCTAGCAAGGAATTCTCTGCCTGCCTTTCCCAGTGCTCTGCAAGCTCTCCAGGACAACATAAAATCTGGGGCTCTGTGCTTTCTTTCGTTCTGAGCAAGTGTTACTGTTTTCTGCACAAAAGCGATTCTGCGAAGCAATGTGAACAGGCACAGAGAAGGTGCTATCAGGGAATTCTCTGCCTGCCTTTCCCCAGTGCTCTGCAAGCTCTCCAGGACAACATAGAATCTGGGGCTCTGTGCTTTCTTTCCTTCTGAACAAGTGTTAATGTTTTCTGCACAAAAGCGATTCTTGCGAAGCAATGTGAACACTTCTGCTTCCCAGGCACAGAGAAGGTGCTAGCAAGGAATTCTCTGCCTGCCTTTCCCCAGTGCTCTGCAAGCTCTCCAGGACAACATAAAATCTGGGGCTCTGTGCTTTCTTTCCTTCTGAACAAGTGTTACTGTTTTCTGCACAAAAGCGTTTCTTGCGAAGGAATGTGAACACTTCTGCTTCCCAGGCACAGAGAAGGTGCTAGCAGGGAATTCTCTGCCTGCCTTTCCCCAGTGCTCTGCAAGCTCTGCAGGACAACATAAAATCTGGGGCTCTGTGCTTTCTTTCCTTCTGAACAAGTGTTACTGTTTTCTGCACAAAAGCGATTCTGCAAAGCAATGTGAACACTTCTGCTTCCCAGGCACAGAGAAGGTGCTAGCAAGGAATTCTCTGCCTGCCTTTCCCAGTGCTCTGCAAGCTATCCAGGACAACATATAATCTGGGGCTCTGTGCTTTCTTTCCTTCTGAACAAGTGTTAGTGTTTTCTGCACAAAAGTGATTCTGCGAAGCAATGTGAACAGGCACAGAGAAGGTGCTATCAGGGAATTCTCTGCCTGCCTTTCCCCAGTGATCTGCAAGCTCTCCAGGACAACATAGAATCTGGGGCTCTGTGCTTTCTTTCCTTCTGAACAAGTGTTACTGTTTTCTGCACAAAAGCGATTCTTGCGAAGCAATGTGAACACTTCTGCTTCCCAGGCACAGAGAAGGTGCTAGCAAGGAATTCTCTGCCTGCCTTTCCCCAGTGCTCTGCAAGCTCTCCAGGACAACATAAAATCTGGGGCTCTGTGCTTTATTTCCTTCTGAACAAGTGTTACTGTTTTCTGCACAAAAGCGATTCTGCAAAGCAATGTGAACACTTCTGCTTCCCAGGCACAGAGAAGGTGCTAGCAAGGAATTCTCTGCCTGCCTTTCCCAGTGCTCTGCAAGCTCTCCAGGACAACATAGAATCTGGGGCTCTGTGCTTTCTTTCGTTCTGAACAAGTGTTACTGTTTTCTGCAGAAAAGCGATTCTGCGAAGCAATGTGAACAGGCACAGAGAAGGTGCTAGCAGGGAATTCTCTGCCTGCCTTTCCCCAGTGCTCTGCAAGCTCTCCAGGACAACATAGAATCTGGGGCTCTGTGCTTTCTTTCCTTCTGAACAAGTGTTAGTGTTTTCTGCACAAAAGCGATTCTTGCGAAGCAATGTGAACACTTCTGCTTCCCAGGCACAGAGAAGGTGCTAGCAAGGAATTCTCTGCCTGCCTTTCCCAGTGCTCTGCAAGCTCTCCAGGACAACATAAAATCTGGGGCTCTGTGCTTTCCTTCCTTCTGAACAAGTGTTACTGTTTTCTGCACAAAAGCGATTCTGCAAAGCAATGTGAACACTTCTGCTTCCCAGGCACAGAGAAGGTGCTAGCAAGGAATTCTCTGCCTGCCTTTCCCAGTGCTCTGCAAGCTCTCCAGGACAACATAAAATCTGGGGCTCTGTGCTTTCTTTCCTTCTGAACAAGTGTTACTGTTTTCTGCACAAAAGCGATTCTGCGAAGCAATGTGAACAGGCACAGAGAAGGTGCTATCAGGGAATTCTCTGCCTGCCTTTCCCCAGTGCTCTGCAAGCTCTCCAGGACAACATAGAATCTGGGGCTCTGTGCTTTCTTTCCTTCTGAACAAGTGTTAATGTTTTCTGCACAAAAGCGATTCTTGCGAAGCAATGTGAACACTTCTGCTTCCCAGGCACAGAGAAGGTGCTAGCAAGGAATTCTCTGCCTGCCTTTCCCCAGTGCTCTGCAAGCTCTCCAGGACAACATAAAATCTGGGGCTCTGTGCTTTCTTTCCTTCTGAACAAGTGTTACTGTTTTCTGCACAAAAGCGATTCTTGCGAAGCAATGTGAACACTTCTGCTTCCCAGGCACAGAGAAGGTGCTAGCAGGGAATTCTCTGCCTGCCTTTCCCCAGTGCTCTGCAAGCTCTGCAGGACAACATAAAATCTGGGGCTCTGTGCTTTCTTTCCTTCTGGTCAAGTGTTACTGTTTTCTGCACAAAAGCGATTCTGCAAAGCAATGTGAACACTTCTGCTTCCCAGGCACAGAGAAGGTGCTAGCAAGGAATTCTCTGCCTGCCTTTCCCAGTGCTCTGCAAGCTATCCAGGACAACATATAATCTGGGGCTCTGTGCTTTCTTTCCTTCTGAAAAAGTGTTAGTGTTTTCTGCACAAAAGTGATTCTGCGAAGCAATGTGAACAGGCACAGAGAAGGTGCTATCAGGGAATTCTCTGCCTGCCTTTCCCCAGTGCTCTGCAAGCTCTCCAGGACAACATAGAATCTGGGGCTCTGTGCTTTCTTTCCTTCTGAACAAGTGTTACTGTTTTCTGCACAAAAGCGATTCTGCGAAGCAATGTGAACACTTCTGCTTCCCAGGCACGGAGAAGGTGCTAGCAAGGAATTCTCTGCCTGCCTTTCCCCAGTGCTCTGCAAGCTCTCCAGGACAACATAAAATCTGGGGCTCTGTGCTTTATTTCCTTCTGAACAAGTGTTACTGTTTTCTGCACAAAAGCGTTTCTTGCGAAGGAATGTGAACACTTCTGCTTCCCAGGCACAGAGAAGGTGCTAGCAGGGAATTCTGTGCCTGCCTTTCCCCAGTGCTCTGCAAGCTCTCCAGGACAACATAGAATCTGGGGCTCTGTGCTTTCTTTCCTTCTGAACAAGTGTTACTGTTTTCTGCACAAAAGCGATTCTGCGAAGCAATGTGAACAGGCACAGAGAAGGTGCTAGCAGGGAATTCTCTGCCTGCCTTTCCCCAGTGCTCTGCAAGCTCTCCAGGACAACATAGAATCTGGGGCTCTGTGCTTTCTTTCCTTCTGAACAAGTGTTACTGTTTTCTGCACAAAAGCGATTCTTGCGAAGCAATGTGAACACTTCTGCTTCCCAGGCACAGAGAAGGTGCTAGCAAGGAATTCTCTGCCTGCCTTTCCCAGTGCTCTGCAAGCTCTCCAGGACAACATAGAATCTGGGGCTCTGTGCTTTCTTTCCTTCTGAACAAGTGTTACTGTTTTCTGCACAAAAGCGATTCTGCAAAGCAATGTGAACACTTCTGCTTCCCAGGCACAGAGAAGGTGCTAGCAAGGAATTCTCTGCCTGCCTTTCCCAGTGCTCTGCAAGCTCTCCAGGACAACATAGAATCTGGGGCTCTTGCTTTCTTTCGTTCTGAACAAGTGTTACTGTTTTCTGCAGAAAAGCGATTCTGCGAAGCAATGTGAACAGGCACAGAGAAGGTGCTAGCAGGGAATTCTCTGCCTGCCTTTCCCCAGTGCTCTGCAAGCTCTCCAGGACAACATAGAATCTGGGGCTCTGTGCTTTCTTTCCTTCTGAACAAGTGTTAATGTTTTCTGCACAAAAGCGATTCTTGCGAAGCAATGTGAACACTTCTGCTTCCCAGGCACAGAGAAGGTGCTAGCAAGGAATTCTCTGCCTGCCTTTCCCCAGTGCTCTGCAAGCTCTCCAGGACAACATAAAATCTGGGGCTCTGTGCTTTCTTTCCTTCTGAACAAGTGTTACTGTTTTCTGCACAAAAGCGTTTCTTGCGAAGGAATGTGAACACTTCTGCTTCCCAGGCACAGAGAAGGTGCTAACAGGGAATTCTCTGCCTGCCTTTCCCCAGTGCTCTGCAAGCTCTCCAGGACAACATAAAATCTGGGGCTCTGTGCTTTCTTTCCTTCTGAACAAGTGTTACTGTTTTCTGCACAAAAGCGATTCTGCAAAGCAATGTGAACACTTCTGCTTCCCAGGCACAGAGAAGGTGCTAGCAAGGAATTCTCTGCCTGCCTTTCCCAGTGCTCTGCAAGCTCTCCAGGACAACATATAATCTGGGGCTCTGTGCTTTCTTTCCTTCTGAACAAGTGTTAGTGTTTTCTGCACAAAAGTGATTCTGCGAAGCAATGTGAACAGGCACAGAGAAGGTGCTATCAGGGAATTCTCTGCCTGCCTTTCCCCAGTGCTCTGCAAGCTCTCCAGGACAACATAGAATCTGGGGCTCTGTGCTTTCTTTCCTTCTGAACAAGTGTTACTGTTTTCTGCACAAAAGCGATTCTGCGAAGCAATGTGAACACTTCTGCTTCCCAGGCACAGAGAAGGTGCTAGCAAGGAATTCTCTGCCTGCCTTTCCCCAGTGCTCTGCAAGCTCTCCAGGACAACATAAAATCTGGGGCTCTGTGCTTTATTTCCTTCTGAACAAGTGTTACTGTTTTCTGCACAAAAGCGATTCTGCGAAGCAATGTGAACACTTCTGCTTCCCAGGCACAGAGAAGGTGCTAGCAAGGAATTCTCTGCCTGCCTTTCCCAGTGCTCTGCAAGCTCTCCAGGACAACATATAATCTGGGGCTCTGTGCTTTCTTTCCTTCTGAACAAGTGTTAGTGTTTTCTGCACAAAAGTGATTCTGCGAAGCAATGTGAACAGGCACAGAGAAGGTGCTTGCAGGGAATTCTCTGCCTGCCTTTCCCCAGTGCTCTGCAAGCTCTCCAGGACAACATAGAATCTGGGGCTCTGTGCTTTCTTTCCTTCTGAACAAGTGTTAGTGTTTTCTGCACAAAAGTGATTCTGCGAAGCAATGTGAACAGGCACAGAGATGGTGCTAGCAAGGAATTCTCTGCCTGCCTTTCCCAGTGCTCTGCAAGCTCTCCAGGACAACATAGAATCTGGGGCTCTGTGCTTTCTTTCGTTCTGAACAAGTGTTACTGTTTTCTGCAGAAAAGCGATTCTGCGAAGCAATGTGAACAGGCACAGAGAAGGTGCTAGCAGGGAATTCTCTGCCTGCCTTTCCCCAGTGCTCTGCAAGCTCTCCAGGACAACATAGAATCTGGGGCTCTGTGCTTTCTTTCCTTCTGAACAAGTGTTAGTGTTTTCTGCACAAAAGCGATTCTTGCGAAGCAATGTGAACACTTCTGCTTCCCAGGCACAGAGAAGGTGCTAGCAAGGAATTCTCTGCCTGCCTTTCCCAGTGCTCTGCAAGCTCTCCAGGACAACATAAAATCTGGGGCTCTGTGCTTTATTTCCTTCTGAACAAGTGTTACTGTTTTCTGCACAAAAGCCTTTCTTGCGAAGGAATGTGAACACTTCTGCTTCCCAGGCACAGAGAAGGTGCTAGCAAGGAATTCTCTGCCTGCCTTTCCCAGTGCTCTGCAAGCTCTCCAGGACAACATAAAATCTGGGGCTCTGTGCTTTCTTTCCTTCTGAGCAAGTGTTACTGTTTTCTGCACAAAAGCGATTCTGCGAAGCAATGTGAACAGGCACAGAGAAGGTGCTATCAGGGAATTCTCTGCCTGCCTTTCCCCAGTGCTCTGCAAGCTCTCCAGGACAACATAGAATCTGGGGCTCTGTGCTTTCTTTCCTTCTGAACAAGTGTTAATGTTTTCTGCACAAAAGCGATTCTTGCGAAGCAATGTGAACACTTCTGCTTCCCAGGCACAGAGAAGGTGCTAGCAAGGAATTCTCTGCCTGCCTTTCCCCAGTGCTCTGCAAGCTCTCCAGGACAACATAAAATCTGGGGCTCTGTGCTTTCTTTCCTTCTGAACAAGTGTTACTGTTTTCTGCACAAAAGCATTTCTTGCGAAGGAATGTGAACACTTCTGCTTCCCAGGCACAGAGAAGGTGCTAGCAGGGAATTCTCTGCCTGCCTTTCCCCAGTGCTCTGCAAGCTCTGCAGGACAACATAAAATCTGGGGCTCTGTGCTTTCTTTCCTTCTGAACAAGTGTTACTGTTTTCTGCACAAAAGCGATTCTGCAAAGCAATGTGAACACTTCTGCTTCCCAGGCACAGAGAAGGTGCTAGCAAGGAATTCTCTGCCTGCCTTTCCCAGTGCTCTGCAAGCTATCCAGGACAACATATAATCTGGGGCTCTGTGCTTTCTTTCCTTCTGAACAAGTGTTAGTGTTTTCTGCACAAAAGTGATTCTGCGAAGCAATGTGAACAGGCACAGAGAAGGTGCTATCAGGGAATTCTCTGCCTGCCTTTCCCCAGTGCTCTGCAAGCTCTCCAGGACAACATAGAATCTGGGGCTCTGTGCTTTCTTTCCTTCTGAACAAGTGTTACTGTTTTCTGCACAAAAGCGATTCTTGCGAAGCAATGTGAACACTTCTGCTTCCCAGGCACAGAGAAGGTGCTAGCAAGGAATTCTCTGCCTGCCTTTCCCCAGTGCTCTGCAAGCTCTCCAGGACAACATAAAATCTGGGGCTCTGTGCTTTATTTCCTTCTGAACAAGTGTTACTGTTTTCTGCACAAAAGCGATTCTGCAAAGCAATGTGAACACTTCTGCTTCCCAGGCACAGAGAAGGTGCTAGCAAGGAATTCTCTGCCTGCCTTTCCCAGTGCTCTGCAAGCTCTCCAGGACAACATAGAATCTGGGGCTCTGTGCTTTCTTTCGTTCTGAACAAGTGTTACTGTTTTCTGCAGAAAAGCGATTCTGCGAAGCAATGTGAACAGGCACAGAGAAGGTGCTAGCAGGGAATTCTCTGCCTGCCTTTCCCCAGTGCTCTGCAAGCTCTCCAGGACAACATAGAATCTGGGGCTCTGTGCTTTCTTTCCTTCTGAACAAGTGTTAGTGTTTTCTGCACAAAAGCGATTCTTGCGAAGCAATGTGAACACTTCTGCTTCCCAGGCACAGAGAAGGTGCTAGCAAGGAATTCTCTGCCTGCCTTTCCCAGTGCTCTGCAAGCTCTCCAGGACAACATAAAATCTGGGGCTCTGTGCTTTCCTTCCTTCTGAACAAGTGTTACTGTTTTCTGCACAAAAGCGATTCTGCAAAGCAATGTGAACACTTCTGCTTCCCAGGCACAGAGAAGGTGCTAGCAAGGAATTCTCTGCCTGCCTTTCCCAGTGCTCTGCAAGCTCTCCAGGACAACATAAAATCTGGGGCTCTGTGCTTTCTTTCCTTCTGAACAAGTGTTACTGTTTTCTGCACAAAAGCGATTCTGCGAAGCAATGTGAACAGGCACAGAGAAGGTGCTATCAGGGAATTCTCTGCCTGCCTTTCCCCAGTGCTCTGCAAGCTCTCCAGGACAACATAGAATCTGGGGCTCTGTGCTTTCTTTCCTTCTGAACAAGTGTTAATGTTTTCTGCACAAAAGCGATTCTTGCGAAGCAATGTGAACACTTCTGCTTCCCAGGCACAGAGAAGGTGCTAGCAAGGAATTCTCTGCCTGCCTTTCCCCAGTGCTCTGCAAGCTCTCCAGGACAACATAAAATCTGGGGCTCTGTGCTTTCTTTCCTTCTGAACAAGTGTTACTGTTTTCTGCACAAAAGCGATTCTTGCGAAGCAATGTGAACACTTCTGCTTCCCAGGCACAGAGAAGGTGCTAGCAGGGAATTCTCTGCCTGCCTTTCCCCAGTGCTCTGCAAGCTCTGCAGGACAACATAAAATCTGGGGCTCTGTGCTTTATTTCCTTCTGAACAAGTGTTACTGTTTTCTGCACAAAAGCGATTCTGCAAAGCAATGTGAACACTTCTGCTTCCCAGGCACAGAGAAGGTGCTAGCAAGGAATTCTCTGCCTGCCTTTCCCAGTGCTCTGCAAGCTATCCAGGACAACATATAATCTGGGGCTCTGTGCTTTCTTTCCTTCTGAAAAAGTGTTAGTGTTTTCTGCACAAAAGTGATTCTGCGAAGCAATGTGAACAGGCACAGAGAAGGTGCTATCAGGGAATTCTCTGCCTGCCTTTCCCCAGTGCTCTGCAAGCTCTCCAGGACAACATAGAATCTGGGGCTCTGTGCTTTCTTTCCTTCTGAACAAGTGTTACTGTTTTCTGCACAAAAGCGATTCTGCGAAGCAATGTGAACACTTCTGCTTCCCAGGCACGGAGAAGGTGCTAGCAAGGAATTCTCTGCCTGCCTTTCCCCAGTGCTCTGCAAGCTCTCCAGGACAACATAAAATCTGGGGCTCTGTGCTTTATTTCCTTCTGAACAAGTGTTACTGTTTTCTGCACAAAAGCGATTCTGCGAAGCAATGTGAACACTTCTGCTTCCCAGGCACAGAGAAGGTGCTAGCAAGGAATTCTCTGCCTGCCTTTCCCAGTGCTCTGCAAGCTCTCCAGGACAACATATAATCTGGGGCTCTGTGCTTTCTTTCCTTCTGAACAAGTGTTAGTGTTTTCTGCACAAAAGTGATTCTGCGAAGCAATGTGAACAGGCACAGAGAAGGTGCTTGCAGGGAATTCTCTGCCTGCCTTTCCCCAGTGCTCTGCAAGCTCTCCAGGACAACATAGAATCTGGGGCTCTGTGCTTTCTTTCCTTCTGAACAAGTGTTAGTGTTTTCTGCACAAAAGTGATTCTGCGAAGCAATGTGAACAGGCACAGAGATGGTGCTAGCAAGGAATTCTCTGCCTGCCTTTCCCAGTGCTCTGCAAGCTCTCCAGGACAACATAGAATCTGGGGCTCTGTGCTTTCTTTCGTTCTGAACAAGTGTTACTGTTTTCTGCAGAAAAGCGATTCTGCGAAGCAATGTGAACAGGCACAGAGAAGGTGCTAGCAGGGAATTCTCTGCCTGCCTTTCCCCAGTGCTCTGCAAGCTCTCCAGGACAACATAGAATCTGGGGCTCTGTGCTTTCTTTCCTTCTGAACAAGTGTTAGTGTTTTCTGCACAAAAGCGATTCTTGCGAAGCAATGTGAACACTTCTGCTTCCCAGGCACAGAGAAGGTGCTAGCAAGGAATTCTCTGCCTGCCTTTCCCAGTGCTCTGCAAGCTCTCCAGGACAACATAAAATCTGGGGCTCTGTGCTTTCCTTCCTTCTGAACAAGTGTTACTGTTTTCTGCACAAAAGCGATTCTGCAAAGCAATGTGAACACTTCTGCTTCCCAGGCACAGAGAAGGTGCTAGCAAGGAATTCTCTGCCTGCCTTTCCCAGTGCTCTGCAAGCTCTCCAGGACAACATAAAATCTGGGGCTCTGTGCTTTCTTTCCTTCTGAGCAAGTGTTACTGTTTTCTGCACAAAAGCGATTCTGCGAAGCAATGTGAACAGGCACAGAGAAGGTGCTATCAGGGAATTCTCTGCCTGCCTTTCCCCAGTGCTCTGCAAGCTCTCCAGGACAACATAGAATCTGGGGCTCTGTGCTTTCTTTCCTTCTGAACAAGTGTTACTGTTTTCTGCACAAAAGCATTTCTTGCGAAGGAATGTGAACACTTCTGCTTCCCAGGCACAGAGAAGGTGCTAGCAGGGAATTCTCTGCCTGCCTTTCCCCAGTGCTCTGCAAGCTCTGCAGGACAACATAAAATCTGGGGCTCTGTGCTTTCTTTCCTTCTGAACAAGTGTTACTGTTTTCTGCACAAAAGCGATTCTGCAAAGCAATGTGAACACTTCTGCTTCCCAGGCACAGAGAAGGTGCTAGCAAGGAATTCTCTGCCTGCCTTTCCCAGTGCTCTGCAAGCTATCCAGGACAACATATAATCTGGGGCTCTGTGCTTTCTTTCCTTCTGAACAAGTGTTAGTGTTTTCTGCACAAAAGTGATTCTGCGAAGCAATGTGAACAGGCACAGAGAAGGTGCTATCAGGGAATTCTCTGCCTGCCTTTCCCCAGTGCTCTGCAAGCTCTCCAGGACAACATAGAATCTGGGGCTCTGTGCTTTCTTTCCTTCTGAACAAGTGTTACTGTTTTCTGCACAAAAGCGATTCTTGCGAAGCAATGTGAACACTTCTGCTTCCCAGGCACAGAGAAGGTGCTAGCAAGGAATTCTCTGCCTGCCTTTCCCCAGTGCTCTGCAAGCTCTCCAGGACAACATAAAATCTGGGGCTCTGTGCTTTCTTTCCTTCTGAACAAGTGTTAGTGTTTTCTGCACAAAAGTGATTCTGCGAAGCAATGTGAACAGGCACAGAGAAGGTGCTTGCAGGGAATTCTCTGCCTGCCTTTCCCCAGTGCTCTGCAAGCTCTCCAGGACAACATAGAATCTGGGGCTCTGTGCTTTCTTTCCTTCTGAACAAGTGTTAGTGTTTTCTGCACAAAAGTGATTCTGCGAAGCAATGTGAACAGGCACAGAGATGGTGCTAGCAAGGAATTCTCTGCCTGCCTTTCCCAGTGCTCTGCAAGCTCTCCAGGACAACATAGAATCTGGGGCTCTGTGCTTTCTTTCGTTCTGAACAAGTGTTACTGTTTTCTGCAGAAAAGCGATTCTGCGAAGCAATGTGAACAGGCACAGAGAAGGTGCTAGCAGGGAATTCTCTGCCTGCCTTTCCCCAGTGCTCTGCAAGCTCTCCAGGACAACATAGAATCTGGGGCTCTGTGCTTTCTTTCCTTCTGAACAAGTGTTAGTGTTTTCTGCACAAAAGCGATTCTTGCGAAGCAATGTGAACACTTCTGCTTCCCAGGCACAGAGAAGGTGCTAGCAAGGAATTCTCTGCCTGCCTTTCCCAGTGCTCTGCAAGCTCTCCAGGACAACATAAAATCTGGGGCTCTGTGCTTTCCTTCCTTCTGAACAAGTGTTACTGTTTTCTGCACAAAAGCGATTCTGCAAAGCAATGTGAACACTTCTGCTTCCCAGGCACAGAGAAGGTGCTAGCAAGGAATTCTCTGCCTGCCTTTCCCAGTGCTCTGCAAGCTCTCCAGGACAACATAAAATCTGGGGCTCTGTGCTTTCTTTCCTTCTGAGCAAGTGTTACTGTTTTCTGCACAAAAGCGATTCTGCGAAGCAATGTGAACAGGCACAGAGAAGGTGCTATCAGGGAATTCTCTGCCTGCCTTTCCCCAGTGCTCTGCAAGCTCTCCAGGACAACATAGAATCTGGGGCTCTGTGCTTTCTTTCCTTCTGAACAAGTGTTACTGTTTTCTGCACAAAAGCATTTCTTGCGAAGGAATGTGAACACTTCTGCTTCCCAGGCACAGAGAAGGTGCTAGCAGGGAATTCTCTGCCTGCCTTTCCCCAGTGCTCTGCAAGCTCTGCAGGACAACATAAAATCTGGGGCTCTGTGCTTTCTTTCCTTCTGAACAAGTGTTACTGTTTTCTGCACAAAAGCGATTCTGCAAAGCAATGTGAACACTTCTGCTTCCCAGGCACAGAGAAGGTGCTAGCAAGGAATTCTCTGCCTGCCTTTCCCAGTGCTCTGCAAGCTATCCAGGACAACATATAATCTGGGGCTCTGTGCTTTCTTTCCTTCTGAACAAGTGTTAGTGTTTTCTGCACAAAAGTGATTCTGCGAAGCAATGTGAACAGGCACAGAGAAGGTGCTATCAGGGAATTCTCTGCCTGCCTTTCCCCAGTGCTCTGCAAGCTCTCCAGGACAACATAGAATCTGGGGCTCTGTGCTTTCTTTCCTTCTGAACAAGTGTTACTGTTTTCTGCACAAAAGCGATTCTTGCGAAGCAATGTGAACACTTCTGCTTCCCAGGCACAGAGAAGGTGCTAGCAAGGAATTCTCTGCCTGCCTTTCCCCAGTGCTCTGCAAGCTCTCCAGGACAACATAAAATCTGGGGCTCTGTGCTTTATTTCCTTCTGAACAAGTGTTACTGTTTTCTGCACAAAAGCGATTCTGCAAAGCAATGTGAACACTTCTGCTTCCCAGGCACAGAGAAGGTGCTAGCAAGGAATTCTCTGCCTGCCTTTCCCAGTGCTCTGCAAGCTCTCCAGGACAACATAGAATCTGGGGCTCTGTGCTTTCTTTCGTTCTGAACAAGTGTTACTGTTTTCTGCAGAAAAGCGATTCTGCGAAGCAATGTGAACAGGCACAGAGAAGGTGCTAGCAGGGAATTCTCTGCCTGCCTTTCCCCAGTGCTCTGCAAGCTCTCCAGGACAACATAGAATCTGGGGCTCTGTGCTTTCTTTCCTTCTGAACAAGTGTTAGTGTTTTCTGCACAAAAGCGATTCTTGCGAAGCAATGTGAACACTTCTGCTTCCCAGGCACAGAGAAGGTGCTAGCAAGGAATTCTCTGCCTGCCTTTCCCAGTGCTCTGCAAGCTCTCCAGGACAACATAAAATCTGGGGCTCTGTGCTTTCCTTCCTTCTGAACAAGTGTTACTGTTTTCTGCACAAAAGCGATTCTGCAAAGCAATGTGAACACTTCTGCTTCCCAGGCACAGAGAAGGTGCTAGCAAGGAATTCTCTGCCTGCCTTTCCCAGTGCTCTGCAAGCTCTCCAGGACAACATAAAATCTGGGGCTCTGTGCTTTCTTTCCTTCTGAACAAGTGTTACTGTTTTCTGCACAAAAGCGATTCTGCGAAGCAATGTGAACAGGCACAGAGAAGGTGCTATCAGGGAATTCTCTGCCTGCCTTTCCCCAGTGCTCTGCAAGCTCTCCAGGACAACATAGAATCTGGGGCTCTGTGCTTTCTTTCCTTCTGAACAAGTGTTAATGTTTTCTGCACAAAAGCGATTCTTGCGAAGCAATGTGAACACTTCTGCTTCCCAGGCACAGAGAAGGTGCTAGCAAGGAATTCTCTGCCTGCCTTTCCCCAGTGCTCTGCAAGCTCTCCAGGACAACATAAAATCTGGGGCTCTGTGCTTTCTTTCCTTCTGAACAAGTGTTACTGTTTTCTGCACAAAAGCGATTCTTGCGAAGCAATGTGAACACTTCTGCTTCCCAGGCACAGAGAAGGTGCTAGCAGGGAATTCTCTGCCTGCCTTTCCCCAGTGCTCTGCAAGCTCTGCAGGACAACATAAAATCTGGGGCTCTGTGCTTTCTTTCCTTCTGGTCAAGTGTTACTGTTTTCTGCACAAAAGCGATTCTGCAAAGCAATGTGAACACTTCTGCTTCCCAGGCACAGAGAAGGTGCTAGCAAGGAATTCTCTGCCTGCCTTTCCCAGTGCTCTGCAAGCTATCCAGGACAACATATAATCTGGGGCTCTGTGCTTTCTTTCCTTCTGAAAAAGTGTTAGTGTTTTCTGCACAAAAGTGATTCTGCGAAGCAATGTGAACAGGCACAGAGAAGGTGCTATCAGGGAATTCTCTGCCTGCCTTTCCCCAGTGCTCTGCAAGCTCTCCAGGACAACATAGAATCTGGGGCTCTGTGCTTTCTTTCCTTCTGAACAAGTGTTACTGTTTTCTGCACAAAAGCGATTCTGCGAAGCAATGTGAACACTTCTGCTTCCCAGGCACGGAGAAGGTGCTAGCAAGGAATTCTCTGCCTGCCTTTCCCCAGTGCTCTGCAAGCTCTCCAGGACAACATAAAATCTGGGGCTCTGTGCTTTATTTCCTTCTGAACAAGTGTTACTGTTTTCTGCACAAAAGCGTTTCTTGCGAAGGAATGTGAACACTTCTGCTTCCCAGGCACAGAGAAGGTGCTAGCAGGGAATTCTGTGCCTGCCTTTCCCCAGTGCTCTGCAAGCTCTCCAGGACAACATAGAATCTGGGGCTCTGTGCTTTCTTTCCTTCTGAACAAGTGTTACTGTTTTCTGCACAAAAGCGATTCTGCGAAGCAATGTGAACAGGCACAGAGAAGGTGCTAGCAGGGAATTCTCTGCCTGCCTTTCCCCAGTGCTCTGCAAGCTCTCCAGGACAACATAGAATCTGGGGCTCTGTGCTTTCTTTCCTTCTGAACAAGTGTTACTGTTTTCTGCACAAAAGCGATTCTTGCGAAGCAATGTGAACACTTCTGCTTCCCAGGCACAGAGAAGGTGCTAGCAAGGAATTCTCTGCCTGCCTTTCCCAGTGCTCTGCAAGCTCTCCAGGACAACATAGAATCTGGGGCTCTGTGCTTTCTTTCCTTCTGAACAAGTGTTACTGTTTTCTGCACAAAAGCGATTCTGCAAAGCAATGTGAACACTTCTGCTTCCCAGGCACAGAGAAGGTGCTAGCAAGGAATTCTCTGCCTGCCTTTCCCAGTGCTCTGCAAGCTCTCCAGGACAACATAGAATCTGGGGCTCTTGCTTTCTTTCGTTCTGAACAAGTGTTACTGTTTTCTGCAGAAAAGCGATTCTGCGAAGCAATGTGAACAGGCACAGAGAAGGTGCTAGCAGGGAATTCTCTGCCTGCCTTTCCCCAGTGCTCTGCAAGCTCTCCAGGACAACATAGAATCTGGGGCTCTGTGCTTTCTTTCCTTCTGAACAAGTGTTAATGTTTTCTGCACAAAAGCGATTCTTGCGAAGCAATGTGAACACTTCTGCTTCCCAGGCACAGAGAAGGTGCTAGCAAGGAATTCTCTGCCTGCCTTTCCCCAGTGCTCTGCAAGCTCTCCAGGACAACATAAAATCTGGGGCTCTGTGCTTTCTTTCCTTCTGAACAAGTGTTACTGTTTTCTGCACAAAAGCGTTTCTTGCGAAGGAATGTGAACACTTCTGCTTCCCAGGCACAGAGAAGGTGCTAGCAGGGAATTCTCTGCCTGCCTTTCCCCAGTGCTCTGCAAGCTGTGCAGGACAACATAAAATCTGGGGCTCTGTGCTTTCTTTCCTTCTGAACAAGTGTTACTGTTTTCTGCACAAAAGCGATTCTGCAAAGCAATGTGAACACTTCTGCTTCCCAGGCACAGAGAAGGTGCTAGCAAGGAATTCTCTGCCTGCCTTTCCCAGTGCTCTGCAAGCTATCCAGGACAACATATAATCTGGGGCTCTGTGCTTTATTTCCTTCTGAACAAGTGTTACTGTTTTCTGCACAAAAGTGATTCTGCGAAGCAATGTGAACAGGCACAGAGAAGGTGCTATCAGGGAATTCTCTGCCTGCCTTTCCCCAGTGCTCTGCAAGCTCTCCAGGACAACATAGAATCTGGGGCTCTGTGCTTTCTTTCCTTCTGAACAAGTGTTACTGTTTTCTGCACAAAAGCGATTCTGCGAAGCAATGTGAACACTTCTGCTTCCCAGGCACGGAGAAGGTGCTAGCAAGGAATTCTCTGCCTGCCTTTCCCCAGTGCTCTGCAAGCTCTCCAGGACAACATAAAATCTGGGGCTCTGTGCTTTATTTCCTTCTGAACAAGTGTTACTGTTTTCTGCACAAAAGCGTTTCTTGCGAAGGAATGTGAACACTTCTGCTTCCCAGGCACAGAGAAGGTGCTAGCAGGGAATTCTGTGCCTGCCTTTCCCCAGTGCTCTGCAAGCTCTCCAGGACAACATAGAATCTGGGGCTCTGTGCTTTCTTTCCTTCTGAACAAGTGTTACTGTTTTCTGCACAAAAGCGATTCTGCGAAGCAATGTGAACAGGCACAGAGAAGGTGCTAGCAGGGAATTCTCTGCCTGCCTTTCCCCAGTGCTCTGCAAGCTCTCCAGGACAACATAGAATCTGGGGCTCTGTGCTTTCTTTCCTTCTGAACAAGTGTTACTGTTTTCTGCACAAAAGCGATTCTTGCGAAGCAATGTGAACACTTCTGCTTCCCAGGCACAGAGAAGGTGCTAGCAAGGAATTCTCTGCCTGCCTTTCCCAGTGCTCTGCAGGCTCTCCAGGACAACATAGAATCTGGGGCTCTGTGCTTTCTTTCCTTCTGAACAAGTGTTACTGTTTTCTGCACAAAAGCGATTCTGCAAAGCAATGTGAACACTTCTGCTTCCCAGGCACAGAGAAGGTGCTAGCAGGGAATTCTCTGCCTGCCTTTCCCAGTGCTCTGCAAGCTCTCCAGGACAACATAGAATCTGGGGCTCTTGCTTTCTTTCGTTCTGAACAAGTGTTACTGTTTTCTGCAGAAAAGCGATTCTGCGAAGCAATGTGAACAGGCACAGAGAAGGTGCTAGCAGGGAATTCTCTGCCTGCCTTTCCCCAGTGCTCTGCAAGCTCTCCAGGACAACATAGAATCTGGGGCTCTGTGCTTTCTTTCGTTCTGAACAAGTGTTACTGTTTTCTGCACAAAAGCGATTCTTGCGAAGCAATATGAACACTTCTGCTTCCCAGGCACAGAGAAGGTGCTAGCAAGGAATTCTCTGCCTGCCTTTCCCAGTGCTCTGCAAGCTCTCCAGGACAACATAAAATCTGGGGCTCTGTGCTTTCTTTCCTTCTGAACAAGTGTTACTGTTTTCTGCACAAAAGCGATTCTGCAAAGCAATGTGAACACTTCTGCTTCCCAGGCACAGAGAAGGTGCTAGCAAGGAATTCTCTGCCTGCCTTTCCCCAGTGCTCTGCAAGCTCTCCAGGACAACATAGAATCTGGGGCTCTGTGCTTTCTTTCCTTCTGAACAAGTGTTACTGTTTTCTGCACAAAAGCGATTCTGCAAAGCAATGTGAACACTTCTGCTTCCCAGGCACAGAGAAGGTGCTAGCAAGGAATTCTCTGCCTGCCTTTCCCAGTGCTCTGCAAGCTCTCCAGGACAACATAAAATCTGGGGCTCTGTGCTTTCTTTCCTTCTGAACAAGTGTTAGTGTTTTCTGCACAAAAGCGATTCTGCGAAGCAATGTGAACAGGCACAGAGAAGGTGCTATCAGGGAATTCTCTGCCTGCCTTTCCCCAGTGCTCTGCAAGCTCTCCAGGACAACATAGAATCTGGGGCTCTGTGCTTTCTTTCCTTCTGAACAAGTGTTACTGTTTTCTGCACAAAAGCGATTCTGCGAAGCAATGTGAACACTTCTGCTTCCCAGGCACAGAGAAGGTGCTAGCAAGGAATTCTCTGCCTGCCTTTCCCCAGTGCTCTGCAAGCTCTCCAGGACAACATAGAATCTGGGGCTCTGTGCTTTCTTTCCTTCTGAACAAGTGTTACTGTTTTCTGCACAAAAGCGTTTCTTGCGAAGGAATGTGAACACTTCTGCTTCCCAGGCACAGAGAAGGTGCTAGCAAGGAATTCTCTGCCTGCCTTTCCCCAGTGCTCTGCAAGCTCTCCAGGACAACATAGAATCTGGGGCTCTGTGCTTTCTTTCCTTCTGAACAAGTGTTACTGTTTTCTGCACAAAAGCGATTCTGCAAAGCAATGTGAACACTTCTGCTTCCCAGGCACAGAGAAGGTGCTAGCAAGGAATTCTCTGCCTGCCTTTCCCCAGTGCTCTGCAAGCTCTGCAGGACAACATAAAATCTGGGGCTCTGTGCTTTCTTTCCTTCTGAACAAGTGTTACTGTTTTCTGCACAAAAGCGATTCTGCAAAGCAATGTGAACACTTCTGCTTCCCAGGCACAGAGAAGGTGCTAGCAAGGAATTCTCTGCCTGCCTTTCCCAGTGCTCTGCAAGCTCTCCAGGACAACATATAATCTGGGGCTCTGTGCTTTCTTTCCTTCTGAACAAGTGTTAGTGTTTTCTGCACAAAAGCGATTCTGCGAAGCAATGTGAACAGGCACAGAGAAGGTGCTATCAGGGAATTCTCTGCCTGCCTTTCCCCAGTGCTCTGCAAGCTCTCCAGGACAACATAAAATCTGGGGCTCTGTGCTTTCTTTCCTTCTGAACAAGTGTTACTGTTTTCTGCACAAAAGCGATTCTGCGAAGCAATGTGAACAGGCACAGAGAAGGTGCTAGCAAGGAATTCTCTGCCTGCCTTTCCCCAGTGCTCTGCAAGCTCTCCAGGACAACATAGAATCTGGGGCTCTGTGCTTTCTTTCCTTCTGAACAAGTGTTAGCGTTTTCTGCACAAAAGCGATTCTGCGAAGCAATGTGAACACTTCTGATTCCCAGGCACAGAGAAGGTGCTAGCAAGGAATTCTCTGCCTGCCTTTCCCCAGTGCTCTGCAAGCTCTCCAGGACAACATAAAATCTGGGGCTCTGTGCTTTATTTCCTTCTGAACAAGTGTTACTGTTTTCTGCACAAAAGCGTTTCTTGCGAAGGAATGTGAACACTTCTGCTTCCCAGGCACAGAGAAGGTGCTATCAGGGAATTCTCTGCCTGCCTTTCCCCAGTGCTCTGCAAGCTCTCCAGGACAACATAGAATCTGGGGCTCTGTGCTTTCTTTCGTTCTGAACAAGTGTTACTCTTTTCTGCACAAAAGCGATTCTGCGAAGCAATGTGAACACTTCTGCTTCCCAGGCACAGAGAAGGTGCTATCAGGGAATTCTCTGCCTGCCTTTCCCCAGTGCTCTGCAAGCCCTCCAGGACAACATAGAATCTGGGGCTCTGTGCTTTCTTTCGTTCTGAACAAGTGTTACTGTTTTCTGTAGAAAAGCGATTCTGCGAAGCAATGTGAACAGGCACAGAGAAGGTGCTAGCAGGGAATTCTCTGCCTGCCTTTCCCCAGTGCTCTGCAAGCTCTCCAGGACAACATAGAATCTGGGGCTCTGTGCTTTCTTTCCTTCTGAACAAGTGTTACTGTTTTCTGCACAAAAGCGATTCTGCGAAGCAATGTGAACACTTCTGCTTCCCAGGCACAGAGAAGGTGCTAGCAAGGAATTCTCTGCCTGCCTTTCCCCAGTGCTCTGCAAGCTCTCCAGGACAACATAAAATCTGGGGCTCTGTGCTTTATTTCCTTCTGAACAAGTGTTACTGTTTTCTGCACAAAAGCGTTTCTTGCGAAGGAATGTGAACACTTCTGCTTCCCAGGCACAGAGAAGGTGCTAGCAGGGAATTCTCTGCCTGCCTTTCCCCAGTGCTCTGCAAGCTCTCCAGGACAACATAGAATCTGGGGCTCTGTGCTTTCTTTCGTTCTGAACAAGTGTTACTCTTTTCTGCACAAAAGCGATTCTGCGAAGCAATGTGAACACTTCTGCTTCCCAGGCACAGAGAAGGTGCTATCAGGGAATTCTCTGCCTGCCTTTCCCCAGTGCTCTGCAAGCCCTCCAGGACAACATAGAATCTGGGGCTCTGTGCTTTCTTTCGTTCTGAACAAGTGTTACTGTTTTCTGTAGAAAAGCGATTCTGCGAAGCAATGTGAACAGGCACAGAGAAGGTGCTAGCAGGGAATTCTCTGCCTGCCTTTCCCCAGTGCTCTGCAAGCTCTCCAGGACAACATAGAATCTGGGGCTCTGTGCTTTCTTTCCTTCTGAACAAGTGTTACTGTTTTCTGCACAAAAGCGATTCTGCGAAGCAATGTGAACACTTCTGCTTCCCAGGCACAGAGAAGGTGCTAGCAAGGAATTCTCTGCCTGCCTTTCCCCAGTGCTCTGCAAGCTCTCCAGGACAACATAAAATCTGGGGCTCTGTGCTTTATTTCCTTCTGAACAAGTGTTACTGTTTTCTGCACAAAAGCGTTTCTTGCGAAGGAATGTGAACACTTCTGCTTCCCAGGCACAGAGAAGGTGCTAGCAGGGAATTCTCTGCCTGCCTTTCCCCAGTGCTCTGCAAGCTCTCCAGGACAACATAGAATCTGGGGCTCTGTGCTTTCTTTCGTTCTGAACAAGTGTTACTCTTTTCTGCACAAAAGCGATTCTACGAAGCAATGTGAACACTTCTGCTTCCCAGGCACAGAGAAGGTGCTATCAGGGAATTCTCTGCCTGCCTTTCCCCAGTGCTCTGCAAGCCCTCCAGGACAACATAGAATCTGGGGCTCTGTGCTTTCTTTCGTTCTGAACAAGTGTTACTGTTTTCTGTAGAAAAGCGATTCTGCGAAGCAATGTGAACAGGCACAGAGAAGGTGCTAGCAGGGAATTCTCTGCCTGCCTTTCCCCAGTGCTCTGCAAGCTCTCCAGGACAACATAGAATCTGGGTCTCTGTGCTTTCTTTCCTTCTGAACAAGTGTTACTGTTTTCTGCACAAAAGCGATTCTGCGAAGCAATGTGAACACTTCTGCTTCCCAGGCACAGAGAAGGTGCTAGCAGGGAATTCTCTGCCTGCCTTTCCCCAGTGCTCTGCAAGCTCTCCAGGACAACATAAAATCTGGGGCTCTGTGGTTTCTTTCCTTCTGAACAAGTGTTAGTGTTTTCTGCACAAAAGCGATTCTGCGAAGCAATGTGAACACTTCTGCTTCCCAGGCACAGAGAAGGTGCTAGCAGGGAATTCTCTGCCTGCCTTTCCCCAGTGCTCTGCAAGCTCTCCAGGACAACATAAAATCTGGGGCTCTGTGGTTTCTTTCCTTCTGAACAAGTGTTAGTGTTTTCTGCACAAAAGCGATTCTTGCGAAACAATGTGACCACTTCTGCTTCCCAGGCACAGAGAAGGTGCTATCAGGGAATTCTCTGCCTGCCTTTCCCCAGTGCTCTGCAAGCTCTCCAGGACAACATAAAATCTGGAGCTCTGTGCTTTCTTTCCTTCTGAACAAGTGTTACTCTTTTCTGCACAAAAGCGATTCTGCGAAGCAATGTGAACACTTCTGCTTCCCAGGCACAGAGAAGGTGCTAGCAGGGAATTCTCTGCCTGCCTTTCCCCAGTGCTCTGCAAGCTCTCCAGGACAACATAGAATCTGGGGCTCTGTGCTTTCTTTCCTTCTGAACAAGTGTTAGTGTTTTCTGCAGAAAAGCGATTCTGCGAAGCAATGTGAACACTTCTGCTTCCCAGGCACAGAGAAGGTGCTAGCAGGGAATTCTCTGCCTGCCTTTCCCCAGTGCTCTGCAAGCTCTCCAGGACAACATCAAATCTGGGGCTCTGTGCTTTTTTTCGTTCTGAACAAGTGTTACTGTTTTCTGCACAAAAGCGATTCTGCGAAGCAATGTGAACACTTCTGCTTCCCAGGCACAGAGAAGGTGCTAGCAAGGAATTCTCTGCCTGCCTTTCCCCAGTGCTCTGCAAGCTCTCCAGGACAACATAAAATCTGGGGCTCTGTGCTTTATTTCCTTCTGAACAAGTGTTACTGTTTTATGCACAAAAGCGTTTCTTGCGAAGGAATGTGAACACTTCTGCTTCCCAGGCACAGAGAAGGTGCTAGCAGGGAATTCTCTGCCTGCCTTTCCCCAGTGCTCTGCAAGCTCTCCAGGACAACATAGAATCTGGGGCTCTGTGCTTTCTTTCCTTCTGAACAAGTGTTACTCTTTTCAGCACAAAAGCGATTCTACGAAGCAATGTGAACACTTCTGCTTCCCAGGCACAGAGAAGGTGCTATCAGGGAATTCTCTGCCTGCCTTTCCCCAGTGCTCTGCAAGCCCTCCAGGACAACATAGAATCTGGGGCTCTGTGCTTTCTTTCGTTCTGAACAAGTGTTACTGTTTTCTGTAGAAAAGCGATTCTGCGAAGCAATGTGAACAGGCACAGAGAAGGTGCTAGCAGGGAATTCTCTGCCTGCCTTTCCCCAGTGCTCTGCAAGCTCTCCAGGACAACATAGAATCTGGGGCTCTGTGCTTTCTTTCCTTCTGAACAAGTGTTACTGTTTTCTGCACAAAAGCGATTCTGCGAAGCAATGTGAACACTTCTGCTTCTCAGGCACAGAGAAGGTGCTAGCAAGGAATTCTCTGCCTGCCTTTCCCCAGTGCTCTGCAAGCTCTCCAGGACAACATAAAATCTGGGGCTCTGTGGTTTCTTTCCTTCTGAACAAGTGTTAGTGTTTTCTGCACAAAAGCGATTCTTGCGAAACAATGTGACCACTTCTGCTTCCCAGGCACAGAGAAGGTGCTATCAGGGAATTCTCTGCCTGCCTTTCCCCAGTGCTCTGCAAGCTCTCCAGGACAACATAAAATCTGGGGCTCTGTGGTTTCTTTCCTTCTGAACAAGTGTTAGTGTTTTCTGCACAAAAGCGATTCTGCGAAGCAATGTGAACACTTCTGCTTCCCAGGCACAGAGAAGGTGCTAGCAGGGAATTCTCTGCCTGCCTTTCCCCAGTGCTCTGCAAGCTCTCCAGGACAACATAGAATCTGGGGCTCTGTGCTTTCTTTCCTTCTGAACAAGTGTTAGTGTTTTCTGCAGAAAAGCGATTCTGCGAAGCAATGTGAACACTTCTGCTTCCCAGGCACAGAGAAGGTGCTAGCAGGGAATTCTCTGCCTGCCTTTCCCCAGTGCTCTGCAAGCTCTCCAGGACAACATCAAATCTGGGGCTCTGTGCTTTCTTTCGTTCTGAACAAGTGTTACTGTTTTGTGCACAAAAGCGATTCTGCGAAGCAATGTGAACAGGCACAGAGAAGGTGCTATCAGGGAATTCTCTGCCTGCCTTTCCCCAGTGCTCTGCAAGCTCTCCAGGACAACATAAAATCTGGGGCTCTGTGCTTTATTTCCTTCTGAACAAGTGTTACTGTTTTCTGCACAAAAGCGATTCTTGCGAAGCAATGTGAACACTTCTGCTTCCCAGGCACAGAGAAGGTGCTAGCAAGGAATTCTCTGCCTGCCTTTCCCAGTGCTCTGCAAGCTCTCCAGGACAACATAGAATCTGGGGCTCTGTGCTTTCTTTCGTTCTGAACAAGTGTTACTGTTTTCTGCACAAAAGCGATTCTGCAAAGCAATGTGAACACTTCTGCTTCCCAAGCACAGAGAAGGTGCTAGCAAGGAATTCTCTGCCAGCCTTTCCCAGTGCTCTGCAAGCTCTCCAGGACAACATAGAATCTGGGGCTCTGTGCTTTCTTTCGTTCTGAACAAGTGTTACTGTTTTCTGCACAAAAGCGATTCTGCGAAGCAATGTGAACAGGCACAGAGAAGGTGCTAGCAGGGAATTCTCTGCCTGCCTTTCCCCAGTGCTCTGCAAGCTCTCCAGGACAACATAGAATCTGGGGCTCTGTGCTTTCTTTCGTTCTGAACAAGTGTTACTGTTTTCTGCACAAAAGCGATTCTTGCGAAGCAATGTGAACACTTCTGCTTCCCAGGCACAGAGAAGGTGCTAGCAGGGAATTCTCTGCCTGCCTTTCCCCAGTGCTCTGCAAGCTCTCCAGGACAACATAGAATCTGGGGCTCTGTGCTTTCTTTCCTTCTGAACAAGTGTTACTGTTTTCTGCAGAAAAGCGATTCTGCAAAGCAATGTGAACACTTCTGCTTCCCAGGCACAGAGCAGCTGCTAGCAAGGAATTCTCTGCCTGCCTTTCCCCACTGCTCTGCAAGCTCTCCAGGACAACATAAAATCTGGGGCTCTGTGCTTTCTTTCCTTCTGAACAAGTGTTACTGTTTTCTGCACAAAAGCGATTCTGCAAAGCAATGTGAACACTTCTGCTTCCCAGGCACAGAGAAGGTGCTAGCAGGGAATTCTCTGCCTGCCTTTCCCAGTGCTCTGCAAGCTCTCCAGGACAACATAAAATCTGGGGCTCTGTGCTTTCTTTCCTTCTGAACAAGTGTTAGTGTTTTCTGCACAAAAGTGATTCTGCGAAGCAATGTGAACAGGCACAGAGAAGGTGCTAGCAGGGAATTCTCTGCCTGCCTTTCCCCAGTGCTCTGCAAGCTCTCCAGGACAACATAAAATCTGGGGCTCTGTGCTTTCTTTCCTTCTGAGCAAGTGTTACTGTTTTCTGCAGAAAAGCGATTCTGCGAAGCAATGGGAACAGGCACAGAGAAGGTGCTATCAGGGAATTCTCTGCCTGCCTTTCCCCAGTGCTCTGCAAGCTCTCCAGGACAACATAGAATCTGGGGCTCTGTGCTTTCTTTCCTTCTGAACAAGTGTTACTGTTTTCTGCACAAAAGCGATTCTGCGAAGCAATGTGAACACTTCTGCTTCCCAGGCACAGAGAAGGTGCTAGCAAGGAATTCTCTGCCTGCCTTTCCCCAGTGCTCTGCAAGCTGTCCAGGACAACATAAAATCTGGGGCTCTGTGCTTTATTTCCTTCTGAACAAGTGTTACTGTTTTCTGCACAAAAGCCTTTCTTGCGAAGGAATGTGAACACTTCTGCTTCCCAGGCACAGAGAAGGTGCTAGCAGGGAATTCTCTGCCTGCCTTTCCCCAGTGCTCTGCAAGCTCTCCAGGACAACATAGAATCTGGGGCTCTGTGCTTTCTTTCCTTCTGAACAAGTGTTAATGTTTTCTGCACAAAAGCGATTCTTGCGAAGCAATGTGAACACTTCTGCTTCCCAGGCACAGAGAAGGTGCTAGCAAGGAATTCTCTGCCTGCCTTTCCCCAGTGCTCTGCAAGCTCTCCAGGACAACATAAAATCTGGGGCTCTGTGCTTTCTTTCCTTCTGAACAAGTGTTACTGTTTTCTGCACAAAAGCGATTCTGCAAAGCAATGTGAACACTTCTGCTTCCCAGGCACAGAGAAGGTGCTAGCAAGGAATTCTCTGCCTGCCTTTCCCCAGTGCTCTGCAAGCTCTCCAGGACAACATAAAATCTGGGGCTCTGTGGTTTCTTTCCTTCTGAACAAGTGTTAGTGTTTTCTGCACAAAAGCGATTCTGCGAAGCAATGTGAACAGGCACAGAGAAGGTGCTATCAGGGAATTCTCTGCCTGCCTATCCCCAGTGCTCTGCAAGCTCTCCAGGACAACATAGAATCTGGGGCTCTGTGCTTTCTTTCCTTCTGAACAAGTGTTACTGTTTTCTGCACAAAAGCGATTCTGCAAAGCAATGTGAACACTTCTGCTTCCCAGGCACAGAGAAGGTGCTAGCAAGGAATTCTCTGCCTGCTTTTCCCCAGTGCTCTGCAAGCTCTGCAGGACAACATAAAATCTGGGGCTCTGTGCTTTCTTTCCTTCTGAACAAGTGTTACTGTTTTCTGCACAAAAGCGATTCTGCAAAGCAATGTGAACAGGCACAGAGAAGGTGCTATCAGGGAATTCTCGGCCTGCCTACCCCCAGTGCTCTGCAAGCTCTCCAGGACAACATAAAATCTGGGGCTCTGTGCTTTCTTTCCTTCTGAACAAGTGTTACTGTTTTCTGCACAAAAGCGATTCTTGCGAAGCAATGTGAACACTTCTGCTTCCCAGGCACAGACAAGGTGCTATCAGGGAATTCTCTGCCTGCCTTTCCCCAGTGCTCTGCAAGCTCTCCAGGACAACATAAAATCTGGGGCTCTGTGCTTTCTTTCGTTCTGAACAAGTGTTACTGTTTTCTGCACAAAAGCGATTCTGCGAAGCAATGTGAACACTTCTGCTTCCCAGGCACAGAGCAGGTGCTATCAGGGAATTCTCTGCCTGCCTTTCCCCAGTGCTCTGCAAGCTCTCCAGGACAACATAGAATCTGGGGCTCTGTGCTTTCTTTCGTTCTGAACAAGTGTTAGTGTTTTCTGCACAAAAGCGATTCTGCGAAGCAATGTGAACAGGCACAGAGAAGGTGCTATCAGGGAATTCTCTGCCTGCCTTTCCCCAGTGCTCTGCAAGCTCTCCAGGACAACAGCAAATCTGGGGCTCTGTGCTTTCTTTCGTTCTGAACAAGTGTTACTGTTTTCTGCACAAAAGCGATTCTGCGAAGCAATGTGAACAGGCACAGAGAAGGTGCTATCAGGGAATTCTCTGCCTGCCTTTCCCCAGTGCTATGCAAGCTCTCCAGGACAACATAGAATCTGGGGCTCTGTGCTTTCTTTCCTTCTGAACAAGTGTTACTGTTTTCTGCACAAAAGCGATTCTGCGAAGCAATGTGAACACTTCTGCTTCCCAGGCACAGAGAAGGTGCTAGCAAGGAATTCTCTGCCTGCCTTTCCCCAGTGCTCTGCAAGCTCTCCAGGACAACATAGAATCTGGGGCTCTGTGCTTTCTTTCCTTCTGAACAAGTGTTAATGTTTTCTGCACAAAAGAGATTCTTGCGAAGCAATGTGAACACTTCTGCTTCCCAGGCACAGAGAAGGTGCTAGCAAGGAATTCTCTGCCTGCCTTTCCCCAGTGCTCTGCAAGCTCTCCAGGACAACATAAAATCTGGGGCTCTGTGCTTTCTTTCCTTCTGAACAAGTGTTACTGTTTTCTGCACAAAAGCGATTCTGCAAAGCAATGTGAACACTTCTGCTTCCCAGGCACAGAGAAGGTGCTAGCAAGGAATTCTCTGCCTGCCTTTCCCCAGTGCTCTGCAAGCTCTCCAGGACAACATAAAATCTGGGGCTCTGTGGTTTCTTTCCTTCTGAACAAGTGTTAGTGTTTTCTGCACAAAAGCGATTCTGCGAAGCAATGTGAACAGGCACAGAGAAGGTGCTATCAGGGAATTCTCTGCCTGCCTATCCCCAGTGCTCTGCAAGCTCTCCAGGACAACATAAAATCTGGGGCTCTGTGCTTTCTTTCGTTCTGAACAAGTGTTACTGTTTTCTGCACAAAAGCGATTCTGCGAAGCAATGTGAACACTTCTGCTTCCCAGGCACAGAGAAGGTGCTAGCAGGGAATTCTCTGCCTGCCTTTCCCCAGTGCTCTGCAAGCTCTCCAGGACAACATAGAATCTGGGGCTCTGTGCTTTCTTTCGTTCTGAACAAGTGTTACTGTTTTCTGCACAAAAGCGATTCTTGCGAAGCAATGTGAACAGGCACAGAGAAGGTGCTAGCAGGGAATTCTCTGCCTGCCTTTCCCCAGTGCTCTGCAAGCTCTCCAGGACAACATAAAATCTGGGGCTCTGTGCATTCTTTCCTTCTGAGAAAGTGTTACTGTTTTCTGCACAAAAGCGATTCTGCGAAGCAATGGGAACAGGCACAGAGAAGGTGCTATCAGGGAATTCTCTGCCTGCCTTTCCCCAGTGCTCTGCAAGCTCTCCAGGACAACAAAGAATCTGGGGCTCTGTGCTTTCTTTCCTTCTGAACAAGTGTTACTGTTTTCTGCACAAAAGCGATTCTGCGAAGCAATGTGAACACTTCTGCTTCCCAGGCACAGAGAAGGTGCTAGCAAGGAATTCTCTGCCTGCCTTTCCCCAGTGCTCTGCAAGCTCTCCAGGACAACATAAAAGCTGGGGCTCTGTGCTTTATTTCCTTCTGAACAAGTGTTACTGTTTTCTGCACAAAAGCCTTTCTTGCGAAGGAATGTGAACATTTCTGCTTCCCAGGCACAGAGAAGGTGCTAGCAGGGAATTCTCTGCCTGCCTTTCCCCAGTGCTCTGCAAGCTCTCCAGGACAACATAGAATCTGGGGCTCTGTGCTTTCTTTCCTTCTGAACAAGTGTTACTGTTTTCTGCACAAAAGCGATTCTGCAAAGCAATGTGAACACTTCTGCTTCCCAGGCACAGAGAAGGTGCTAGCAGGGAATTCTCTGCCTGCCTTTCCCCAGTGCTCTGCAAGCTCTCAAGGACAACATAAAAACTGGGGCTCTGTGCTTTCTTTCGTTCTGAACAAGTGTTACTGTTTTCTGCACAAAAGCGATTCTTGCGAAGCAATGTGAACACTTCTGCTTCCCAGGCACAGAGAAGGTGCTAGCAGGGAATTCTCTGCCTACCTTTCCCCAGTGCTCTGCAAGCTCTCCAGGACAACATAGAATCTGGGGCTCTGTGCTTTCTTTCCTTCTGAACAAGTGTTACTGTTTTCTGCACAAAAGCGATTCTGCGAAGCAATGTGAACAGGCACAGAGAAGGTGCTAGCAGGGAATTCTCTGCCTGCCTTTCCCCAGTGCTCTGCAAGCTCTCCAGGAGAACATAGAATCTGGGGCTCTGTGCTTTCTTTCCTTCTGAACAAGTGTTACTGTTTTCTGCACAAAAGCGATTCTGCGAAGCAATGTGAACAGGCACAGAGAAGGTGCTAGCAGGGAATTCTCTGCCTGCCTTTCCCCAGTGCTCTGCAAGCTCTCCAGGACAACATAGAATCTGGGGCTCTGTGCTTTCTTTCCTTCTGAACAAGTGTTACTGTTTTCTGCACAAAAGCGATTCTGCGAAGCAATGTGAACACTTCTGCTTCCCAGGCACAGAGAAGGTGCTAGCAGGGAATTCTCTGCCTGCCTTTCCCCAGTGCTCTGCAAGCTCTCCAGGACAACATAAAATCTGGGGCTCTGTGCTTTCTTTCCTTCTGAACAAGTGTTACTGTTTTCTGCACAAAAACGATTCTGCGAAGCAATGTGAACACTTCTGCTTCCCAGGCACAGAGAAGGTGCTAGCAGGGAATTCTCTGCCTACCTTTCCCCAGTGCTCTGCAAGCTCTCCAGGACAACATAGAATCTGGGGCTCTGTGCTTTCTTTCCTTCTGAACAAGTGTTAGTGTTTTCTGCACAAAAGCAATTCTGCGAAGCAATGTGAACAGGCACAGAGAAGGTGCTAGCAGGGAATTCTCTGCCTACCTTTCCCCAGTGCTCTGCAAGCTCTCCGGGACAACAGCAAATCTGGGGCTCTGTGCTTTCTTTCCTTCTGAACAAGTGTTACTGTTTTCTGCACAAAAGCGATTCTTGCGAAGCAATGTGAACACTTCTGCTTCCCAGGCACAGAGAAGGTGCTAGCAGGGAATTCTCTGCCTGCCTTTCCCCAGTGCTCTGCAAGCTCTCCAGGACAACATAGAATCTGGGGCTCTGTGCTTTCTTTCCTTCTGAACAAGTGTTACTGTTTTCTGCACAAAAGCGATTCTTGCGAAGCAATGTGAACACTTCTGCTTCCCAGGCACAGAGAAGGTGCTAGCAGGGAATTCTCTGCCTACCTTTCCCCAGTGCTCTGCAAGCTCTCCAGGACAACATAGAATCTGGGGCTCTGTGCTTTCTTTCCTTCTGAACAAGTGTTACTGTTTTCTGCACAAAAGCGATTCTGTGAAGCAATGTGAACACTTTTGCTTCCCAGGCACAGAGAAGGTGCTAGCAAGGAATTCTCTGCCTGCCTTTCCCCAGTGCTCTGCAAGCTCTCCAGGACAACAGCAAATCTGGGGCTCTGTGCTTTCTTTCCTTCTGAACAAGTGTTACTGTTTTCTGCACAAAAGCGATTCTTGCGAAGCAATGTGAACACTTCTGCTTCCCAGGCACAGAGAAGGTGCTAGCAGGGAATTCTCTGCCTGCCTTTCCCCAGTGCTCTGCAAGCTCTCCAGGACAACATAGAATCTGGGGCTCTGTGCTTTCTTTCCTTCTGAACAAGTGTTACTGTTTTCTGCACAAAAGCGATTCTGCGAAGCAATGTGAACAGGCACAGAGAAGGTGCTATCAGGGAATTCTCTGCCTGCCTTTCCCCAGTGCTCTGCAAGCTCTCCAGGACAACATAGAATCTGGGGCTCTGTGCTTTCTTTCCTTCTGAACAAGTGTTACTGTTTTCTGCACAAAAGCGATTCTGCGAAGCAATGTGAACACTTCTGCTTCCCAGGCACAGAGAAGGTGCTAGCAAGGAATTCTCTGCCTGCCTTTCCCCAGTGCTCTGCAAGCTCTCCAGGACAACATAAAATCTGGGGCTCTGTGCTTTCTTTCCTTCTGAACAAGTGTTACTGTTTTCTGCACAAAAGCGTTTCTTGCGAAGCAATGTGAACACTTCTGCTTCCCAGGCACAGAGAAGGTGCTAGCAGGGAATTCTCTGCCTGCCTTTCCCCAGTGCTCTGCAAGCTCTCCAGGACAACATAAAATCGGGGGCTCTGTGCTTTCTTTCGTTCTGAACAACTGTTACTGTTTTCTGCACAAAAGCGATTCTGCGAAGCAATGTGAACAGGCACAGAGAAGGTGCTAGCAGGGAATTCTCTGCCTGCCTTTCCCCAGTGCTCTGCAAGCTCTCCAGGACAACAGCAAATCTGGGGCTCTGTGCTTTCTTTCCTTCTGAACAAGTGTTACTGTTTTCTGCACAAAGCGATTCTTGCGAAGCAATGTGAACACTTCTGCTTCCCAGGCACAGAGAAGGTGCTAGCAGGGAATTCTCTGCCTGCCTTTCCCCAGTGCTCTGCAAGCTCTCCAGGACAACATAGAATCTGGGGCTCTGTGCTTTCTTTCCTTCTGAACAAGTGTTACTGTTTTCTGCACAAAAGCGATTCTTGCGAAGCAATGTGAACACTTCTGCTTCCCAGGCACAGAGAAGGTGCTAGCAGGGAATTCTCTGCCTGCCTTTCCCCAGTGCTCTGCAAGCTCTCGAAGACAACATAGAATCTGGGGCTCTGTGCTTTCTTTCCTTCTGAACAAGTGTTACTGTTTTCTGCACAAAAGCGATTCTGCGAAGCAATGTGAACAGGCACAGAGAAGGTGCTATCAGGGAATTCTCTGCCTGCCTTTCCCCAGTGCTCTGCAAGCTCTCCAGGACAACATAGAATCTGGGGCTCTGTGCTTTCTTTCGTTCTGAACAAGTGTTACTGTTTTCTGCACAAAAGCGATTCTGCGAAACAATGTGAACAGGCACAGAGAAGGTGCTATCAGGGAAATCTCTGCCTGCCTTTCCCCAGTGCTCTGCAAGCTCTCAAGGACAACATAAAAACTGGGGCTCTGTGCTTTCTTTCGTTCTGAACAACTGTTACTGTTTTCTGCACAAAAGCGATTCTTGCGAAGCAATGTGAACACTTCTGCTTCCCAGGCACAGAGAAGGTGCTAGCAGGGAATTCTCTGCCTGCCTTTCCCCAGTGCTCTGCAAGCTCTCCAGGACAACATAGAATCTGGGGCTCTGTGCTTTCTTTCCTTCTGAACAAGTGTTACTGTTTTCTGCACAAAAGCGATTCTGCGAAGCAATGTGAACAGGCACAGAGAAGGTGCTAGCAGGGAATTCTCTGCCTGCCTTTCCCCAGTGCTCTGCAAGCTCTCCAGGACAACATAGAATCTGGGGCTCTGTGCTTTCTTTCCTTCTGAACAAGTGTTACTGTTTTCTGCACAAAAGCGATTCTGCGAAGCAATGTGAACAGGCACAGAGAAGGTGCTAGCAGGGAATTCTCTGCCTGCCTTTCCCCAGTGCTCTGCAAGCTCTCCAGGACAACATAGAATCTGGGGCTCTGTGCTTTCTTTCCTTCTGAACAAGTGTTACTGTTTTCTGCACAAAAGCGATTCTGCGAAGCAATGTGAACAGGCACAGAGAAGGTGCTAGCAGGGAATTCTCTGCCTACCTTTCCCCAGTGCTCTGCAAGCTCTCCGGGACAACAGCAAATCTGGGGCTCTGTGCTTTCTTTCCTTCTGAACAAGTGTTACTGTTTTCTGCACAAAAGCGATTCTTGCGAAGCAATGTGAACACTTCTGCTTCCCAGGCACAGAGAAGGTGCTAGCAGGGAATTCTCTGCCTGCCTTTCCCCAGTGCTCTGCAAGCTCTCCAGGACAACATAGAATCTGGGGCTCTGTGCTTTCTTTCCTTCTGAACAAGTGTTACTGTTTTCTGCACAAAAGCGATTCTTGCGAAGCAATGTGAACACTTCTGCTTCCCAGGCACAGAGAAGGTGCTAGCAGGGAATTCTCTGCCTACCTTTCCCCAGTGCTCTGCAAGCTCTCCAGGACAACATAGAATCTGGGGCTCTGTGCTTTCTTTCCTTCTGAACAAGTGTTACTGTTTTCTGCACAAAAGCGATTCTGTGAAGCAATGTGAACACTTTTGCTTCCCAGGCACAGAGAAGGTGCTAGCAAGGAATTCTCTGCCTGCCTTTCCCCAGTGCTCTGCAAGCTCTCCAGGACAACAGCAAATCTGGGGCTCTGTGCTTTCTTTCCTTCTGAACAAGTGTTACTGTTTTCTGCACAAAAGCGATTCTTGCGAAGCAATGTGAACACTTCTGCTTCCCAGGCACAGAGAAGGTGCTAGCAGGGAATTCTCTGCCTGCCTTTCCCCAGTGCTCTGCAAGCTCTCCAGGACAACATAGAATCTGGGGCTCTGTGCTTTCTTTCCTTCTGAACAAGTGTTACTGTTTTCTGCACAAAAGCGATTCTGCGAAGCAATGTGAACAGGCACAGAGAAGGTGCTATCAGGGAATTCTCTGCCTGCCTTTCCCCAGTGCTCTGCAAGCTCTCCAGGACAACATAGAATCTGGGGCTCTGTGCTTTCTTTCCTTCTGAACAAGTGTTACTGTTTTCTGCACAAAAGCGATTCTGCGAAGCAATGTGAACACTTCTGCTTCCCAGGCACAGAGAAGGTGCTAGCAAGGAATTCTCTGCCTGCCTTTCCCCAGTGCTCTGCAAGCTCTCCAGGACAACATAAAATCTGGGGCTCTGTGCTTTCTTTCCTTCTGAACAAGTGTTACTGTTTTCTGCACAAAAGCGTTTCTTGCGAAGCAATGTGAACACTTCTGCTTCCCAGGCACAGAGAAGGTGCTAGCAGGGAATTCTCTGCCTGCCTTTCCCCAGTGCTCTGCAAGCTCTCCAGGACAACATAAAATCTGGGGCTCTGTGCTTTCTTTCGTTCTGAACAACTGTTACTGTTTTCTGCACAAAAGCGATTCTGTGAAGCAATGTGAACACTTTTGCTTCCCAGGCACAGAGAAGGTGCTAGCAAGGAATTCTCTGCCTGCCTTTCCCCAGTGCTCTGCAAGCTCTCCAGGACAACAGCAAATCTGGGGCTCTGTGCTTTCTTTCCTTCTGAACAAGTGTTACTGTTTTCTGCACAAAAGCGATTCTTGCGAAGCAATGTGAACACTTCTGCTTCCCAGGCACAGAGAAGGTGCTAGCAGGGAATTCTCTGCCTGCCTTTCCCCAGTGCTCTGCAAGCTCTCGAAGACAACATAGAATCTGGGGCTCTGTGCTTTCTTTCCTTCTGAACAAGTGTTACTGTTTTCTGCACAAAAGCGATTCTGCGAAGCAATGTGAACAGGCACAGAGAAGGTGCTATCAGGGAATTCTCTGCCTGCCTTTCCCCAGTGCTCTGCAAGCTCTCCAGGACAACATAGAATCTGGGGCTCTGTGCTTTCTTTCGTTCTGAACAAGTGTTACTGTTTTCTGCACAAAAGCGATTCTGCGAAACAATGTGAACAGGCACAGAGAAGGTGCTATCAGGGAAATCTCTGCCTGCCTTTCCCCAGTGCTCTGCAAGCTCTCAAGGACAACATAAAAACTGGGGCTCTGTGCTTTCTTTCGTTCTGAACAACTGTTACTGTTTTCTGCACAAAAGCGATTCTTGCGAAGCAATGTGAACACTTCTGCTTCCCAGGCACAGAGAAGGTGCTAGCAGGGAATTCTCTGCCTGCCTTTCCCCAGTGCTCTGCAAGCTCTCCAGGACAACATAGAATCTGGGGCTCTGTGCTTTCTTTCCTTCTGAACAAGTGTTACTGTTTTCTGCACAAAAGCGATTCTGCGAAGCAATGTGAACAGGCACAGAGAAGGTGCTAGCAGGGAATTCTCTGCCTGCCTTTCCCCAGTGCTCTGCAAGCTCTCCAGGACAACATAGAATCTGGGGCTCTGTGCTTTCTTTCCTTCTGAACAAGTGTTACTGTTTTCTGCACAAAAGCGATTCTGCGAAGCAATGTGAACAGGCACAGAGAAGGTGCTAGCAGGGAATTCTCTGCCTGCCTTTCCCCAGTGCTCTGCAAGCTCTCCAGGACAACATAGAATCTGGGGCTCTGTGCTTTCTTTCCTTCTGAACAAGTGTTACTGTTTTCTGCACAAAAGCGATTCTGCGAAGCAATGTGAACAGGCACAGAGAAGGTGCTAGCAGGGAATTCTCTGCCTACCTTTCCCCAGTGCTCTGCAAGCTCTCCGGGACAACAGCAAATCTGGGGCTCTGTGCTTTCTTTCCTTCTGAACAAGTGTTACTGTTTTCTGCACAAAAGCGATTCTTGCGAAGCAATGTGAACACTTCTGCTTCCCAGGCACAGAGAAGGTGCTAGCAGGGAATTCTCTGCCTGCCTTTCCCCAGTGCTCTGCAAGCTCTCCAGGACAACATAGAATCTGGGGCTCTGTGCTTTCTTTCCTTCTGAACAAGTGTTACTGTTTTCTGCACAAAAGCGATTCTTGCGAAGCAATGTGAACACTTCTGCTTCCCAGGCACAGAGAAGGTGCTAGCAGGGAATTCTCTGCCTACCTTTCCCCAGTGCTCTGCAAGCTCTCCAGGACAACATAGAATCTGGGGCTCTGTGCTTTCTTTCCTTCTGAACAAGTGTTACTGTTTTCTGCACAAAAGCGATTCTGTGAAGCAATGTGAACACTTTTGCTTCCCAGGCACAGAGAAGGTGCTAGCAAGGAATTCTCTGCCTGCCTTTCCCCAGTGCTCTGCAAGCTCTCCAGGACAACAGCAAATCTGGGGCTCAGTGCTTTCTTTCCTTCTGAACAAGTGTTACTGTTTTCTGCACAAAAGCGATTCTTGCGAAGCAATGTGAACACTTCTGCTTCCCAGGCACAGAGAAGGTGCTAGCAGGGAATTCTCTGCCTGCCTTTCCCCAGTGCTCTGCAAGCTCTCCAGGACAACATAGAATCTGGGGCTCTGTGCTTTCTTTCCTTCTGAACAAGTGTTACTGTTTTCTGCACAAAAGCGATTCTGCGAAGCAATGTGAACAGGCACAGAGAAGGTGCTATCAGGGAATTCTCTGCCTGCCTTTCCCCAGTGCTCTGCAAGCTCTCCAGGACAACATAGAATCTGGGGCTCTGTGCTTTCTTTCCTTCTGAACAAGTGTTACTGTTTTCTGCACAAAAGCGATTCTGCGAAGCAATGTGAACACTTCTGCTTCCCAGGCACAGAGAAGGTGCTAGCAAGGAATTCTCTGCCTGCCTTTCCCCAGTGCTCTGCAAGCTCTCCAGGACAACATAAAATCTGGGGCTCTGTGCTTTCTTTCCTTCTGAACAAGTGTTACTGTTTTCTGCACAAAAGCGTTTCTTGCGAAGCAATGTGAACACTTCTGCTTCCCAGGCACAGAGAAGGTGCTAGCAGGGAATTCTCTGCCTGCCTTTCCCCAGTGCTCTGCAAGCTCTCCAGGACAACATAAAATCTGGGGCTCTGTGCTTTCTTTCGTTCTGAACAACTGTTACTGTTTTCTGCACAAAAGCGATTCTGCGAAGCAATGTGAACAGGCACAGAGAAGGTGCTAGCAGGGAATTCTCTGCCTGCCTTTCCCCAGTGCTCTGCAAGCTCTCCAGGACAACAGCAAATCTGGGGCTCTGTGCTTTCTTTCCTTCTGAACAAGTGTTAGTGTTTTCTGCACAAAGCGATTCTTGCGAAGCAATGTGAACACTTCTGTTTCCCAGGCACAGAGAAGGTGCTAGCAGGGAATTCTCTGCCTGCCTTTCCCCAGTGCTCTGCAAGCTCTCCAGGACAACATAGAATCTGGGGCTCTGTGCTTTCTTTCCTTCTGAACAAGTGTTACTGTTTTCTGCACAAAAGCGATTCTGCGAAGCAATGTGAACAGGCACAGAGCAGGTGCTATCAGGGAATTCTCTGCCTGCCTTTCCCCAGTGCTCTGCAAGCTCTCCAGGACAACATAGAATCTGGGGCTCTGTGCTTTCTTTCCTTCTGAACAAGTGTTACTGTTTTCTGCACAAAAGCGATTCTGTGAAGCAATGTGAACACTTCTGCTTCCCAGGCACAGAGAAGGTGCTAGCAAGGAATTCTCTGCCTGCCTTTCCCCAGTGCTCTGCAAGCTCTCCAGGACAATATAGAATCTGGGGCTCTGTGCTTTCTTTCGTTCTGAACAACTGTTACTGTTTTCTGCACAAAAGCGATTCTTGCGAAGCAATGTGAACACTTCTGCTTCCCAGGCACAGAGAAGGTGCTAGCAGGGAATTCTCTGCCTGCCTTTCCCCAGTGCTCTGCAAGCTCTCCAGGACAACATAAAATCTGGGGCTCTGTGCTTTCTTTCCTTCTGAACAACTGTTACTGTTTTCTGCACAAAAGCGATTCTTGCGAAGCAATGTGAACACTTCTGCTTCCCAGGCACAGAGAAGGTGCTAGCAGGGAATTCTCTGCCTGCCTTTCCCCAGTGCTCTGCAAGCTCTCCAGGACAACATAGAATCTGGGGCGCTGTGCTTTCTTTCCTTCTGAACAAGTGTTACTGTTTTCTGCACAAAAGCGATTCTGCGAAGCAATGTGAACAGGCACAGAGCAGGTGCTATCAGGGAATTCTCTGCCTGCCTTTCCCCAGTGCTCTGCAAGCTCTCCAGGACAACATAGAATCTGGGGCTCTGTGCTTTCTTTCCTTCTGAACAAGTGTTACTGTTTTCTGCACAAAAGCGATTCTGTGAAGCAATGTGAACACTTCTGCTTCCCAGGCACAGAGAAGGTGCTAGCAAGGAATTCTCTGCCTGCCTTTCCCCAGTGCTCTGCAAGCTCTCCAGGACAATATAGAATCTGGGGCTCTGTGCTTTCTTTCGTTCTGAACAACTGTTACTGTTTTCTGCACAAAAGCGATTCTTGCGAAGCAATGTGAACACTTCTGCTTCCCAGGCACAGAGAAGGTGCTAGCAGGGAATTCTCTGCCTGCCTTTCCCCAGTGCTCTGCAAGCTCTCCAGGACAACATAAAATCTGGGGCTCTGTGCTTTCTTTCCTTCTGAACAACTGTTACTGTTTTCTGCACAAAAGCGATTCTTGCGAAGCAATGTGAACACTTCTGCTTCCCAGGCACAGAGAAGGTGCTAGCAGGGAATTCTCTGCCTGCCTTTCCCCAGTGCTCTGCAAGCTCTCCAGGACAACATAGAATCTGGGGCGCTGTGCTTTCTTTCCTTCTGAACAAGTGTTACTGTTTTCTGCACAAAAGCGATTCTGCGAAGCAATGTGAACAGGCACAGAGAAGGTGCTAGCAGGGAATTCTCTGCCTGCCTTTCCCCAGTGCTCTGCAAGCTCTCCAGGACAACATAGAATCTGGGGCTCTGTGCTTTCTTTCCTTCTGAACAAGTGTTACTGTTTTCTGCACAAAAGCGATTCTGCGAAGCAATGTGAAAAGGCACAGAGAAGGTGTTATCAGGGAATTCTCTGCCTGCCTTTCCCCAGTGCTCTGCAAGCTCTCCAGGACAACAGCAAATCTGGGGCTCTGTGCTTTCTTTCCTTCTGAACAAGTGTTACTGTTTTCTGCACAAAAGCGATTCTTGCGAAGCAATGTGAACACTTCTGCTTCCCAGGCACAGAGAAGGTGCTAGCAGGGAATTCTCTGCCTGCCTTTCCCCAGTGCTCTGCAAGCTCTCCAGGACAACATAGAATCTGGGGCTCTGTGCTTTCTTTCCTTCTGAACAAGTGTTACTGTTTTCTGCACAAAAGCGATTCTTGCGAAGCAATGTGAACACTTCTGCTTCCCAGGCACAGAGAAGGTGCTAGCAGGGAATTCTCTGCCTGCCTTTCCCCAGTGCTCTGCAAGCTCTCGAAGACAACATAGAATCTGGGGCTCTGTGCTTTCTTTCCTTCTGAACAAGTGTTACTGTTTTCTGCACAAAAGCGATTCTGCGAAGCAATGTGAACAGGCACAGAGAAGGTGCTATCAGGGAATTCTCTGCCTGCCTTTCCCCAGTGCTCTGCAAGCTCTCCAGGACAACAGCAAATCTGGGGCTCTGTGCTTTCTTTCCTTCTGAACAAGTGTTACTGTTTTCTGCACAAAAGCGATTCTGCGAAACAATGTGAACAGGCACAGAGAAGGTGCTATCAGGGAAATCTCTGCCTGCCTTTCCCCAGTGCTCTGCAAGCTCTCAAGGACAACATAAAAACTGGGGCTCTGTGCTTTCTTTCGTTCTGAACAACTGTTACTGTTTTCTGCACAAAAGCGATTCTTGCGAAGCAATGTGAACACTTCTGCTTCCCAGGCACAGAGAAGGTGCTAGCAGGGAATTCTCTGCCTGCCTTTCCCCAGTGCTCTGCAAGCTCTCCAGGACAACATAGAATCTGGGGCTCTGTGCTTTCTTTCCTTCTGAACAAGTGTTACTGTTTTCTGCACAAAAGCGATTCTGCGAAGCAATGTGAACAGGCACAGAGAAGGTGCTAGCAGGGAATTCTCTGCCTGCCTTTCCCCAGTGCTCTGCAAGCTCTCCAGGAGAACATAGAATCTGGGGCTCTGTGCTTTCTTTCCTTCTGAACAAGTGTTACTGTTTTCTGCACAAAAGCGATTCTGCGAAGCAATGTGAACAGGCACAGAGAAGGTGCTAGCAGGGAATTCTCTGCCTGCCTTTCCCCAGTGCTCTGCAAGCTCTCCAGGAAAACATAGAATCTGGGGCTCTGTGCTTTCTTTCCTTCTGAACAAGTGTTACTGTTTTCTGCACAAAAGCGATTCTGCGAAGCAATGTGAACAGGCACAGAGAAGGTGCTAGCAGGGAATTCTCTGCCTACCTTTCCCCAGTGCTCTGCAAGCTCTCCGGGACAACAGCAAATCTGGGGCTCTGTGCTTTCTTTCCTTCTGAACAAGTGTTACTGTTTTCTGCACAAAAGCGATTCTTGCGAAGCAATGTGAACACTTCTGCTTCCCAGGCACAGAGAAGGTGCTAGCAGGGAATTCTCTGCCTGCCTTTCCCCAGTGCTCTGCAAGCTCTCCAGGACAACATAGAATCTGGGGCTCTGTGCTTTCTTTCCTTCTGAACAAGTGTTACTGTTTTCTGCACAAAAGCGATTCTTGCGAAGCAATGTGAACACTTCTGCTTCCCAGGCACAGAGAAGGTGCTAGCAGGGAATTCTCTGCCTACCTTTCCCCAGTGCTCTGCAAGCTCTCCAGGACAACATAGAATCTGGGGCTCTGTGCTTTCTTTCCTTCTGAACAAGTGTTACTGTTTTCTGCACAAAAGCGATTCTGTGAAGCAATGTGAACACTTTTGCTTCCCAGGCACAGAGAAGGTGCTAGCAAGGAATTCTCTGCCTGCCTTTCCCCAGTGCTCTGCAAGCTCTCCAGGACAACAGCAAATCTGGGGCTCTGTGCTTTCTTTCCTTCTGAACAAGTGTTACTGTTTTCTGCACAAAAGCGATTCTTGCGAAGCAATGTGAACACTTCTGCTTCCCAGGCACAGAGAAGGTGCTAGCAGGGAATTCTCTGCCTGCCTTTCCCCAGTGCTCTGCAAGCTCTCCAGGACAACATAGAATCTGGGGCTCTGTGCTTTCTTTCCTTCTGAACAAGTGTTACTGTTTTCTGCACAAAAGCGATTCTGCGAAGCAATGTGAACAGGCACAGAGAAGGTGCTATCAGGGAATTCTCTGCCTGCCTTTCCCCAGTGCTCTGCAAGCTCTCCAGGACAACATAGAATCTGGGGCTCTGTGCTTTCTTTCCTTCTGAACAAGTGTTACTGTTTTCTGCACAAAAGCGATTCTGCGAAGCAATGTGAACACTTCTGCTTCCCAGGCACAGAGAAGGTGCTAGCAAGGAATTCTCTGCCTGCCTTTCCCCAGTGCTCTGCAAGCTCTCCAGGACAACATAAAATCTGGGGCTCTGTGCTTTCTTTCGTTCTGAACAAGTGTTACTGTTTTCTGCACAAAAGCGATTCTTGCGAAGCAATGTGAACACTTCTGCTTCCCAGGCACAGAGAAGGTGCTAGCAGGGAATTCTCTGCCTGCCTTTCCCCAGTGCTCTGCAAGCTCTCCAGGACAACATAAAATCTGGGGCTCTGTGCTTTCTTTCGTTCTGAACAACTGTTACTGTTTTCTGCACAAAAGCGATTCTGCGAAGCAATGTGAACAGGCACAGAGAAGGTGCTAGCAGGGAATTCTCTGCCTGCCTTTCCCCAGTGCTCTGCAAGCTCTCCAGGACAACAGCAAATCTGGGGCTCTGTGCTTTCTTTCCTTCTGAACAAGTGTTAGTGTTTTCTGCACAAAGCGATTCTTGCGAAGCAATGTGAACACTTCTGTTTCCCAGGCACAGAGAAGGTGCTAGCAGGGAATTCTCTGCCTGCCTTTCCCCAGTGCTCTGCAAGCTCTCCAGGACAACATAGAATCTGGGGCTCTGTGCTTTCTTTCCTTCTGAACAAGTGTTACTGTTTTCTGCACAAAAGCGATTCTGCGAAGCAATGTGAACAGGCACAGAGCAGGTGCTAGCAGGGAATTCTCTGCCTGCCTTTCCCCAGTGCTCTGCAAGCTCTCCAGGACAACATAGAATCTGGGGCTCTGTGCTTTCTTTCCTTCTGAACAAGTGTTACTGTTTTCTGCACAAAAGCGATTCTGTGAAGCAATGTGAACACTTCTGCTTCCCAGGCACAGAGAAGGTGCTAGCAAGGAATTCTCTGCCTGCCTTTCCCCAGTGCTCTGCAAGCTCTCCAGGACAACAGCAAATCTGGGGCTCTGTGCTTTCTTTCGTTCTGACCAACTGTTACTGTTTTCTGCACAAAAGCGATTCTTGCGAAGCAATGTGAACACTTCTGCTTCCCAGGCACAGAGAAGGTGCTAGCAGGGAATTCTCTGCCTGCCTTTCCCCAGTGCTCTGCAAGCTCTCCAGGACAACATAAAATCTGGGGCTCTGTGCTTTCTTTCCTTCTGAACAACTGTTACTGTTTTCTGCACAAAAGCGATTCTTGCGAAGCAATGTGAACACTTCTGCTTCCCAGGCACAGAGAAGGTGCTAGCAGGGAATTCTCTGCCTGCCTTTCCCCAGTGCTCTGCAAGCTCTCCAGGACAACATAGAATCTGGGGCGCTGTGCTTTCTTTCCTTCTGAACAAGTGTTACTGTTTTCTGCACAAAAGCGATTCTGCGAAGCAATGTGAACAGGCACAGAGAAGGTGCTATCAGGGAATTCTCTGCCTGCCTTTCCCCAGTGCTCTGCAAGCTCTCCAGGACAACATAAAATCTGGGGCTCTGTGCTTTCTTTCGTTCTGAACAACTGTTACTGTTTTCTGCACAAAAGCGATTCTTGCGAAGCAATGTGAACACTTCTGCTTCCCAGGCACAGAGAAGGTGCTATCAGGGAATTCTCTGCCTGCCTTTCCCCAGTGCTCTGCAAGCTCTCCAGGACAACATAGAATCTGGGGCTCTGTGCTTTCTTTCCTTCTGAACAAGTGTTACTGTTTTCTGCACAAAAGCGATTCTGTGAAGCAATGTGAACACTTCTGCTTCCCAGGCACAGAGAAGGTGCTAGCAGGGAATTCTCTGCCTGCCTTTCCCCAGTGCTCTGCAAGCTCTCCAGGACAACATAAAATCTGGGGCTCTGTGCTTTCTTTCCTTCTGAACAAGTGTTACTGTTTTCTGCACAAAAACGATTCTGCGAAGCAATGTGAACACTTCTGCTTCCCAGGCACAGAGAAGGTGCTAGCAGGGAATTCTCTGCCTACCTTTCCCCAGTGCTCTGCAAGCTCTCCAGGACAACATAGAATCTGGGGCTCTGTGCTTTCTTTCCTTCTGAACAAGTGTTACTGTTTTCTGCACAAAAGCGATTCTGCGAAGCAATGTGAACAGGCACAGAGAAGGTGCTAGCAGGGAATTCTCTGCCTGCCTTTCCCCAGTGCTCTGCAAGCTCTCCAGGACAACATAGAATCTGGGGCTCTGTGCTTTCTTTCCTTCTGAACAAGTGTTACTGTTTTCTGCACAAAAGCGATTCTGCGAAGCAATGTGAAAAGGCACAGAGAAGGTGTTATCAGGGAATTCTCTGCCTGCCTTTCCCCAGTGCTCTGCAAGCTCTCCAGGACAACAGCAAATCTGGGGCTCTGTGCTTTCTTTCCTTCTGAACAAGTGTTACTGTTTTCTGCACAAAAGCGATTCTTGCGAAGCAATGTGAACACTTCTGCTTCCCAGGCACAGAGAAGGTGCTAGCAGGGAATTCTCTGCCTGCCTTTCCCCAGTGCTCTGCAAGCTCTCCAGGACAACATAGAATCTGGGGCTCTGTGCTTTCTTTCCTTCTGAACAAGTGTTACTGTTTTCTGCACAAAAGCGATTCTTGCGAAGCAATGTGAACACTTCTGCTTCCCAGGCACAGAGAAGGTGCTAGCAGGGAATTCTCTGCCTGCCTTTCCCCAGTGCTCTGCAAGCTCTCGAAGACAACATAGAATCTGGGGCTCTGTGCTTTCTTTCCTTCTGAACAAGTGTTACTGTTTTCTGCACAAAAGCGATTCTGCGAAGCAATGTGAACAGGCACAGAGAAGGTGCTATCAGGGAATTCTCTGCCTGCCTTTCCCCAGTGCTCTGCAAGCTCTCCAGGACAACATAGAATCTGGGGCTCTGTGCTTTCTTTCGTTCTGAACAAGTGTTACTGTTTTCTGCACAAAAGCGATTCTGCGAAACAATGTGAACAGGCACAGAGAAGGTGCTATCAGGGAAATCTCTGCCTGCCTTTCCCCAGTGCTCTGCAAGCTCTCAAGGACAACATAAAAACTGGGGCTCTGTGCTTTCTTTCGTTCTGAACAACTGTTACTGTTTTCTGCACAAAAGCGATTCTTGCGAAGCAATGTGAACACTTCTGCTTCCCAGGCACAGAGAAGGTGCTAGCAGGGAATTCTCTGCCTGCCTTTCCCCAGTGCTCTGCAAGCTCTCCAGGACAACAGCAAATCTGGGGCTCTGTGCTTTCTTTCCTTCTGAACAACTGTTACTGTTTTCTGCACAAAAGCGATTCTGTGAAGCAATGTGAACACTTCTGCTTCCCAGGCACAGAGAAGGTGCTAGCAGGGAATTCTCTGCCTGCCTTTCCCCAGTGCTCTGCAAGCTCTCCAGGAAAACATAGAATCTGGGGCTCTGTGCTTTCTTTCCTTCTGAACAAGTGTTACTGTTTTCTGCACAAAAACGATTCTGCGAAGCAATGTGAACACTTCTGCTTCCCAGGCACAGAGAAGGTGCTAGCAGGGAATTCTCTGCCTACCTTTCCCCAGTGCTCTGCAAGCTCTCCAGGACAACATAGAATCTGGGGCTCTGTGCTTTCTTTCCTTCTGAACAAGTGTTACTGTTTTCTGCACAAAAGCGATTCTGCGAAGCAATGTGAACAGGCACAGAGAAGGTGCTAGCAGGGAATTCTCTGCCTGCCTTTCCCCAGTGCTCTGCAAGCTCTCCAGGACAACATAAAAACTGGGGCTCTGTGCTTTCTTTCCTTCTGAACAAGTGTTACTGTTTTCTGCACAAAAGCGATTCTGCGAAGCAATGTGAAAAGGCACAGAGAAGGTGTTATCAGGGAATTCTCTGCCTGCCTTTCCCCAGTGCTCTGCAAGCTCTCCAGGACAACAGCAAATCTGGGGCTCTGTGCTTTCTTTCCTTCTGAACAAGTGTTACTGTTTTCTGCACAAAAGCGATTCTTGCGAAGCAATGTGAACACTTCTGCTTCCCAGGCACAGAGAAGGTGCTAGCAGGGAATTCTCTGCCTGCCTTTCCCCAGTGCTCTGCAAGCTCTCCAGGACAACATAGAATCTGGGGCTCTGTGCTTTCTTTCCTTCTGAACAAGTGTTACTGTTTTCTGCACAAAAGCGATTCTTGCGAAGCAATGTGAACACTTCTGCTTCCCAGGCACAGAGAAGGTGCTAGCAGGGAATTCTCTGCCTGCCTTTCCCCAGTGCTCTGCAAGCTCTCGAAGACAACATAAAATCTGGGGCTCTGTGCTTTCTTTCCTTCTGAACAAGTGTTACTGTTTTCTGCACAAAAGCGATTCTGCGAAGCAATGTGAACAGGCACAGAGAAGGTGCTATCAGGGAATTCTCTGCCTGCCTTTCCCCAGTGCTCTGCAAGCTCTCCAGGACAACATAGAATCTGGGGCTCTGTGCTTTCTTTCGTTCTGAACAAGTGTTACTGTTTTCTGCACAAAAGCGATTCTTGCGAAGCAATGTGAACACTTCTGCTTCCCAGGCACAGAGAAGGTGCTAGCAGGGAATTCTCTGCCTACATTTTCCCAGTGCTCTGCAAGCTCTCCAGGACAACATAGAATCTGGGGCTCTGTGCTTTCTTTCCTTCTGAACAAGTGTTACTGTTTTCTGCACAAAAGCGATTCTGCGAAGCAATGTGAACAGGCACAGAGAAGGTGCTAGCAGGGAATTCTCTGCCTGCCTTTCCCCAGTGCTCTGCAAGCTCTCCAGGACAACATAGAATCTGGGGTTCTGTGCTTTCTTTCCTTCTGAACAAGTGTTACTGTTTTCTGCACAAAAGCGATTCTGCGAAGCAATGTGAACAGGCACAGAGAAGGTGCTATCAGGGAATTCTCTGCCTGCCTTTCCCCAGTGCTCTGCAAGCTCTCCAGGACAACAGCAAATCTGGGGCTCTGTGCTTTCTTTCCTTCTGAACAAGTGTTACTGTTTTCTGCACAAAAGCGATTCTTGCGAAGCAATGTGAACACTTCTGCTTCCCAGGCACAGAGAAGGTGCTAGCAGGGAATTCTCTGCCTGCCTTTCCCCAGTGCTCTGCAAGCTCTCCAGGAAAACATAGAATCTGGGGCTCTGTGCTTTCTTTCCTTCTGAACAAGTGTTACTGTTTTCTGCACAAAAGCGATTCTGTGAAGCAATGTGAACACTTCTGCTTCCCAGGCACAGAGAAGGTGCTAGCAGGGAATTCTCTGCCTGCCTTTCCCCAGTGCTCTGCAAGCTCTCCAGGACAACAGCAAATCTGGGGCTCTGTGCTTTCTTTCGTTCTGAACAAGTGTTACTGTTTTCTGCACAAAAGCGATTCTTGCGAAGCAATGTGAACACTTCTGCTTCCCAGGCACAGAGAAGGTGCTAGCAGGGAATTCTCTGCCTGCCTTTCCCCAGTGCTCTGCAAGCTCTCCAGGACAACATAGAATCTGGGGCTCTGTGCTTTCTTTCCTTCTGAACAAGTGTTACTGTTTTCTGCACAAAAGCGATTCTGTGAAGCAATGTGAACACTTCTGCTTCCCAGGCACAGAGAAGGTGCTAGCAGGGAATTCTCTGCCTACCTTTCCCCAGTGCTCTGCAAGCTCTCCAGGACAACATAGAATCTGGGGCTCTGTGCTTTCTTTCCTTCTGAACAAGTGTTACTGTTTTCTGCACAAAAGCGATTCTGCGAAGCAATGTGAACAGGCACAGAGAAGGTGCTAGCAGGGAATTCTCTGCCTGCCTTTCCCCAGTGCTCTGCAAGCTCTCCAGGACAACATAGAATCTGGGGCTCTGTGCTTTCTTTCCTTCTGAACAAGTGTTACTGTTTTCTGCACAAAAGCGATTCTGCGAAGCAATGTGAAAAGGCACAGAGAAGGTGTTATCAGGGAATTCTCTGCCTGCCTTTCCCCAGTGCTCTGCAAGCTCTCCAGGACAACAGCAAATCTGGGGCTCTGTGCTTTCTTTCCTTCTGAACAAGTGTTACTGTTTTCTGCACAAAAGCGATTCTTGCGAAGCAATGTGAACACTTCTGCTTCCCAGGCACAGAGAAGGTGCTAGCAGGGAATTCTCTGCCTGCCTTTCCCCAGTGCTCTGCAAGCTCTCCAGGACAACATAGAATCTGGGGCTCTGTGCTTTCTTTCCTTCTGAACAAGTGTTACTGTTTTCTGCACAAAAGCGATTCTTGCGAAGCAATGTGAACACTTCTGCTTCCCAGGCACAGAGAAGGTGCTAGCAGGGAATTCTCTGCCTGCCTTTCCCCAGTGCTCTGCAAGCTCTCGAAGACAACATAGAATCTGGGGCTCTGTGCTTTCTTTCCTTCTGAACAAGTGTTACTGTTTTCTGCACAAAAGCGATTCTGCGAAGCAATGTGAACAGGCACAGAGAAGGTGCTATCAGGGAATTCTCTGCCTGCCTTTCCCCAGTGCTCTGCAAGCTCTCCAGGACAACATAGAATCTGGGGCTCTGTGCTTTCTTTCGTTCTGAACAAGTGTTATGTTTTCTGCACAAAAGCGATTCTGCGAAACAATGTGAACAGGCACAGAGAAGGTGCTATCAGGGAAATCTCTGCCTGCCTTTCCCCAGTGCTCTGCAAGCTCTCAAGGACAACATAAAAACTGGGGCTCTGTGCTTTCTTTCGTTCTGAACAACTGTTACTGTTTTCTGCACAAAAGCGATTCTTGCGAAGCAATGTGAACACTTCTGCTTCCCAGGCACAGAGAAGGTGCTAGCAGGGAATTCTCTGCCTACCTTTCCCCAGTGCTCTGCAAGCTCTCCAGGACAACATAGAATCTGGGGCTCTGTGCTTTCTTTCCTTCTGAACAAGTGTTACTGTTTTCTGCACAAAAGCGATTCTGCGAAGCAATGTGAACAGGCACAGAGAAGGTGCTAGCAGGGAATTCTCTGCCTGCCTTTCCCCAGTGCTCTGCAAGCTCTCCAGGACAACATAGAATCTGGGGCTCTGTGCTTTCTTTCGTTCTGAACAAGTGTTACTGTTTTCTGCACAAAAGCGATTCTGCGAAGCAATGTGAACAGGCACAGAGAAGGTGCTATCAGGGAATTCTCTGCCTGCCTTTCCCCAGTGCTCTGCAAGCTCTCCAGGACAACAGCAAATCTGGGGCTCTGTGCTTTCTTTACTTCTGAACAAGTGTTACTGTTTTCTGCACAAAAGCGATTCTTGCGAAGCAATGTGAACACTTCTGCTTCCCAGGCACAGAGAAGGTGCTAGCAGGGAATTCTCTGCCTGCCTTTCCCCAGTGCTCTGCAAGCTCTCCAGGAAAACATAGAATCTGGGGCTCTGTGCTTTCTTTCCTTCTGAACAAGTGTTACTGTTTTCTGCACAAAAGCGATTCTGTGAAGCAATGTGAACACTTCTGCTTCCCAGGCACAGAGAAGGTGCTAGCAGGGAATTCTCTGCCTGCCTTTCCCCAGTGCTCTGCAAGCTCTCCAGGACAACAGCAAATCTGGGGCTCTGTGCTTTCTTTCGTTCTGAACAAGTGTTACTGTTTTCTGCACAAAAGCGATTCTTGCGAAGCAATGTGAACACTTCTGCTTCCCAGGCACAGAGAAGGTGCTAGCAGGGAATTCTCTGCCTGCCTTTCCCCAGTGCTCTGCAAGCTCTCCAGGACAACATAGAATCTGGGGCTCTGTGCTTTCTTTCCTTCTGAACAAGTGTTACTGTTTTCTGCACAAAAGCGATTCTGCGAAGCAATGTGAACACTTCTGCTTCCCAGGCACAGAGAAGGTGCTAGCAGGGAATTCTCTGCCTGCCTTTCCCCAGTGCTCTGCAAGCTCTCCAGGACAACATAAAATCTGGGGCTCTGTGCTTTCTTTCCTTCTGAACAAGTGTTACTGTTTTCTGCACAAAAACGATTCTGCGAAGCAATGTGAACACTTCTGCTTCCCAGGCACAGAGAAGGTGCTAGGAGGAATTCTCTGCCTACCTTTCCCCAGTGCTCTGCAAGCTCTCCAGGACAACATAGAATCTGGGGCTCTGTGCTTTCTTTCCTTCTGAACAAGTGTTACTGTTTTCTGCACAAAAGCGATTCTGCGAAGCAATGTGAACAGGCACAGAGAAGGTGCTAGCAGGGAATTCTCTGCCTGCCTTTCCCCAGTGCTCTGCAAGCTCTCCAGGACAACATAGAATCTGGGGCTCTGTGCTTTCTTTCCTTCTGAACAAGTGTTACTGTTTTCTGCACAAAAGCGATTCTGCGAAGCAATGTGAAAAGGCACAGAGAAGGTGTTATCAGGGAATTCTCTGCCTGCCTTTCCCCAGTGCTCTGCAAGCTCTCCAGGACAACAGCAAATCTGGGGCTCTGTGCTTTCTTTCCTTCTGAACAAGTGTTAGTGTTTTCTGCACAAAAGCGATTCTTGCGAAGCAATGTGAACACTTCTGCTTCCCAGGCACAGAGAAGGTGCTAGCAGGGAATTCTCTGCCTGCCTTTCCCCAGTGCTCTGCAAGCTCTCCAGGACAACATAGAATCTGGGGCTCTGTGCTTTCTTTCCTTCTGAACAAGTGTTACTGTTTTCTGCACAAAAGCGATTCTTGCGAAGCAATGTGAACACTTCTGCTTCCCAGGCACAGAGAAGGTGCTAGCAGGGAATTCTCTGCCTGCCTTTCCCCAGTGCTCTGCAAGCTCTCCAGGACAACATAGAATCTGGGGCTCTGTGCTTTCTTTCCTTCTGAACAAGTGTTACTGTTTTCTGCACAAAAGCGATTCTGCGAAGCAATGTGAACAGGCACAGAGAAGGTGCTAGCAGGGAATTCTCTGCCTGCCTTTCCCCAGTGCTCTGCAAGCTCTCCAGGACAACATAGAATCTGGGGCTCTGTGCTTTCTTTCCTTCTGAACAAGTGTTACTGTTTTCTGCACAAAAGCGATTCTGCGAAGCAATGTGAACAGGCACAGAGAAGGTGCTATCAGGGAATTCTCTGCCTGCCTTTCCCCAGTGCTCTGCAAGCTCTCCAGGACAACAGCAAATCTGGGGCTCTGTGCTTTCTTTCCTTCTGAACAAGTGTTACTGTTTTCTGCACAAAAGCGATTCTTGCGAAGCAATGTGAACACTTCTGCTTCCCAGGCACAGAGAAGGTGCTAGCAGGGAATTCTCTGCCTGCCTTTCCCCAGTGCTCTGCAAGCTCTCCAGGAAAACATAGAATCTGGGGCTCTGTGCTTTCTTTCCTTCTGAACAAGTGTTACTGTTTTCTGCACAAAAGCGATTCTGTGAAGCAATGTGAACACTTTTGCTTCCCAGGCACAGAGAAGGTGCTAGCAGGGAATTCTCTGCCTGCCTTTCCCCAGTGCTCTGCAAGCTCTCCAGGACAACAGCAAATCTGGGGCTCTGTGCTTTCTTTCGTTCTGAACAAGTGTTACTGTTTTCTGCACAAAAGCGATTCTTGCGAAGCAATGTGAACACTTCTGCTTCCCAGGCACAGAGAAGGTGCTAGCAGGGAATTCTCTGCCTGCCTTTCCCCAGTGCTCTGCAAGCTCTCCAGGACAACATAGAATCTGGGGCTCTGTGCTTTCTTTCCTTCTGAACAAGTGTTACTGTTTTCTGCACAAAAGCGATTCTGCGAAGCAATGTGAACACTTCTGCTTCCCAGGCACAGAGAAGGTGCTAGCAGGGAATTCTCTGCCTGCCTTTCCCCAGTGCTCTGCAAGCTCTCCAGGACAACATAAAATCTGGGGCTCTGTGCTTTCTTTCCTTCTGAACAAGTGTTACTGTTTTCTGCACAAAAACGATTCTGCGAAGCAATGTGAACACTTCTGCTTCCCAGGCACAGAGAAGGTGCTAGCAGGGAATTCTCTGCCTACCTTTCCCCAGTGCTCTGCAAGCTCTCCAGGACAACATAGAATCTGGGGCTCTGTGCTTTCTTTCCTTCTGAACAAGTGTTACTGTTTTCTGCACAAAAGCGATTCTGCGAAGCAATGTGAACAGGCACAGAGAAGGTGCTAGCAGGGAATTCTCTGCCTGCCTTTCCCCAGTGCTCTGCAAGCTCTCCAGGACAACATAGAATCTGGGGCTCTGTGCTTTCTTTCCTTCTGAACAAGTGTTACTGTTTTCTGCACAAAAGCGATTCTGCGAAGCAATGTGAAAAGGCACAGAGAAGGTGTTATCAGGGAATTCTCTGCCTGCCTTTCCCCAGTGCTCTGCAAGCTCTCCAGGACAACAGCAAATCTGGGGCTCTGTGCTTTCTTTCCTTCTGAACAAGTGTTACTGTTTTCTGCACAAAAGCGATTCTTGCGAAGCAATGTGAACACTTCTGCTTCCCAGGCACAGAGAAGGTGCTAGCAGGGAATTCTCTGCCTGCCTTTCCCCAGTGCTCTGCAAGCTCTCCAGGACAACATAGAATCTGGGGCTCTGTGCTTTCTTTCCTTCTGAACAAGTGTTACTGTTTTCTGCACAAAAGCGATTCTTGCGAAGCAATGTGAACACTTCTGCTTCCCAGGCACAGAGAAGGTGCTAGCAGGGAATTCTCTGCCTGCCTTTCCCCAGTGCTCTGCAAGCTCTCCAGGACAACATAGAATCTGGGGCTCTGTGCTTTCTTTCCTTCTGAACAAGTGTTACTGTTTTCTGCACAAAAGCGATTCTGCGAAGCAATGTGAACAGGCACAGAGAAGGTGCTAGCAGGGAATTCTCTGCCTGCCTTTCCCCAGTGCTCTGCAAGCTCTCCAGGACAACATAGAATCTGGGGCTCTGTGCTTTCTTTCGTTCTGAACAAGTGTTACTGTTTTCTGCACAAAAGCGATTCTGCGAAACAATGTGAACAGGCACAGAGAAGGTGCTATCAGGGAAATCTCTGCCTGCCTTTCCCCAGTGCTCTGCAAGCTCTCAAGGACAACATAAAAACTGGGGCTCTGTGCTTTCTTTCGTTCTGAACAACTGTTACTGTTTTCTGCACAAAAGCGATTCTTGCGAAGCAATGTGAACACTTCTGCTTCCCAGGCACAGAGAAGGTGCTAGCAGGGAATTCTCTGCCTACCTTTCCCCAGTGCTCTGCAAGCTCTCCAGGACAACATAGAATCTGGGGCTCTGTGCTTTCTTTCCTTCTGAACAAGTGTTACTGTTTTCTGCACAAAAGCGATTCTGCGAAGCAATGTGAACAGGCACAGAGAAGGTGCTATCAGGGAATTCTCTGCCTGCCTTTCCCCAGTGCTCTGCAAGCTCTCCAGGACAACATAGAATCTGGGGCTCTGTGCTTTCTTTCCTTCTGAACAAGTGTTACTGTTTTCTGCACAAAAGCGATTCTGCGAAGCAATGTGAACAGGCACAGAGAAGGTGCTATCAGGGAATTCTCTGCCTGCCTTTCCCCAGTGCTCTGCAAGCTCTCCAGGACAACAGCAAATCTGGGGCTCTGTGCTTTCTTTCCTTCTGAACAAGTGTTACTGTTTTCTGCACAAAAGCAATTCTTGCGAAGCAATGTGAACACTTCTGCTTCCCAGGCACAGAGAAGGTGCTAGCAGGGAATTCTCTGCCTGCCTTTCCCCAGTGCTCTGCAAGCTCTCCAGGAAAACATAGAATCTGGGGCTCTGTGCTTTCTTTCCTTCTGAACAAGTGTTACTGTTTTCTGCACAAAAGCGATTCTGTGAAGCAATGTGAACACTTTTGCTTCCCAGGCACAGAGAAGGTGCTAGCAGGGAATTCTCTGCCTGCCTTTCCCCAGTGCTCTGCAAGCTCTCCAGGACAACAGCAAATCTGGGGCTCTGTGCTTTCTTTCGTTCTGAACAAGTGTTACTGTTTTCTGCACAAAAGCGATTCTTGCGAAGCAATGTGAACACTTCTGCTTCCCAGGCACAGAGAAGGTGCTAGCAGGGAATTCTCTGCCTGCCTTTCCCCAGTGCTCTGCAAGCTCTCCAGGACAACATAGAATCTGGGGCTCTGTGCTTTCTTTCCTTCTGAACAAGTGTTACTGTTTTCTGCACAAAAGCGATTCTGCGAAGCAATGTGAACACTTCTGCTTCCCAGGCACAGAGAAGGTGCTAGCAGGGAATTCTCTGCCTGCCTTTCCCCAGTGCTCTGCAAGCTCTCCAGGACAACATAAAATCTGGGGCTCTGTGCTTTCTTTCCTTCTGAACAAGTGTTACTGTTTTCTGCACAAAAACGATTCTGCGAAGCAATGTGAACACTTCTGCTTCCCAGGCACAGAGAAGGTGCTAGGAGGAATTCTCTGCCTACCTTTCCCCAGTGCTCTGCAAGCTCTCCAGGACAACATAGAATCTGGGGCTCTGTGCTTTCTTTCCTTCTGAACAAGTGTTACTGTTTTCTGCACAAAAGCGATTCTGCGAAGCAATGTGAACAGGCACAGAGAAGGTGCTAGCAGGGAATTCTCTGCCTGCCTTTCCCCAGTGCTCTGCAAGCTCTCCAGGACAACATAGAATCTGGGGCTCTGTGCTTTCTTTCCTTCTGAACAAGTGTTACTGTTTTCTGCACAAAAGCGATTCTGCGAAGCAATGTGAAAAGGCACAGAGAAGGTGTTATCAGGGAATTCTCTGCCTGCCTTTCCCCAGTGCTCTGCAAGCTCTCCAGGACAACAGCAAATCTGGGGCTCTGTGCTTTCTTTCCTTCTGAACAAGTGTTACTGTTTTCTGCACAAAAGCGATTCTTGCGAAGCAATGTGAACACTTCTGCTTCCCAGGCACAGAGAAGGTGCTAGCAGGGAATTCTCTGCCTGCCTTTCCCCAGTGCTCTGCAAGCTCTCCAGGACAACATAGAATCTGGGGCTCTGTGCTTTCTTTCCTTCTGAACAAGTGTTACTGTTTTCTGCACAAAAGCGATTCTTGCGAAGCAATGTGAACACTTCTGCTTCCCAGGCACAGAGAAGGTGCTAGCAGGGAATTCTCTGCCTGCCTTTCCCCAGTGCTCTGCAAGCTCTCCAGGACAACATAGAATCTGGGGCTCTGTGCTTTCTTTCCTTCTGAACAAGTGTTACTGTTTTCTGCACAAAAGCGATTCTGCGAAGCAATGTGAACAGGCACAGAGAAGGTGCTAGCAGGGAATTCTCTGCCTGCCTTTCCCCAGTGCTCTGCAAGCTCTCCAGGACAACATAGAATCTGGGGCTCTGTGCTTTCTTTCCTTCTGAACAAGTGTTACTGTTTTCTGCACAAAAGCGATTCTGCGAAGCAATGTGAACAGGCACAGAGAAGGTGCTATCAGGGAATTCTCTGCCTGCCTTTCCCCAGTGCTCTGCAAGCTCTCCAGGACAACAGCAAATCTGGGGCTCTGTGCTTTCTTTCCTTCTGAACAAGTGTTACTGTTTTCTGCACAAAAGCGATTCTTGCGAAGCAATGTGAACACTTCTGCTTCCCAGGCACAGAGAAGGTGCTAGCAGGGAATTCTCTGCCTGCCTTTCCCCAGTGCTCTGCAAGCTCTCCAGGAAAACATAGAATCTGGGGCTCTGTGCTTTCTTTCCTTCTGAACAAGTGTTACTGTTTTCTGCACAAAAGCGATTCTGTGAAGCAATGTGAACACTTTTGCTTCCCAGGCACAGAGAAGGTGCTAGCAGGGAATTCTCTGCCTGTCTTTCCCCAGTGCTCTGCAAGCTCTCCAGGACAACAGCAAATCTGGGGCTCTGTGCTTTCTTTCGTTCTGAACAAGTGTTACTGTTTTCTGCACAAAAGCGATTCTTGCGAAGCAATGTGAACACTTCTGCTTCCCAGGCACAGAGAAGGTGCTAGCAGGGAATTCTCTGCCTGCCTTTCCCCAGTGCTCTGCAAGCTCTCCAGGACAACATAGAATCTGGGGCTCTGTGCTTTCTTTCCTTCTGAACAAGTGTTACTGTTTTCTGCACAAAAGCGATTCTGCGAAGCAATGTGAACAGGCACAGAGCAGGTGCTATCAGGGAATTCTCTGCCTGCCTTTCCCCAGTGCTCTGCAAGCTCTCCAGGACAACATAGAATCTGGGGCTCTGTGCTTTCTTTCCTTCTGAACAAGTGTTACTGTTTTCTGCACAAAAGCGATTCTGTGAAGCAATGTGAACACTTCTGCTTCCCAGGCACAGAGAAGGTGCTAGCAAGGAATTCTCTGCCTGCCTTTCCCCAGTGCTCTGCAAGCTCTCCAGGACAATATAGAATCTGGGGCTCTGTGCTTTCTTTCGTTCTGAACAACTGTTACTGTTTTCTGCACAAAAGCGATTCTTGCGAAGCAATGTGAACACTTCTGCTTCCCAGGCACAGAGAAGGTGCTAGCAGGGAATTCTCTGCCTGCCTTTCCCCAGTGCTCTGCAAGCTCTCCAGGACAACATAAAATCTGGGGCTCTGTGCTTTCTTTCCTTCTGAACAACTGTTACTGTTTTCTGCACAAAAGCGATTCTTGCGAAGCAATGTGAACACTTCTGCTTCCCAGGCACAGAGAAGGTGCTAGCAGGGAATTCTCTGCCTGCCTTTCCCCAGTGCTCTGCAAGCTCTCCAGGACAACATAGAATCTGGGGCGCTGTGCTTTCTTTCCTTCTGAACAAGTGTTACTGTTTTCTGCACAAAAGCGATTCTGCGAAGCAATGTGAACAGGCACAGAGAAGGTGCTAGCAGGGAATTCTCTGCCTGCCTTTCCCCAGTGCTCTGCAAGCTCTCCAGGACAACATAGAATCTGGGGCTCTGTGCTTTCTTTCCTTCTGAACAAGTGTTACTGTTTTCTGCACAAAAGCGATTCTGCGAAGCAATGTGAAAAGGCACAGAGAAGGTGTTATCAGGGAATTCTCTGCCTGCCTTTCCCCAGTGCTCTGCAAGCTCTCCAGGACAACAGCAAATCTGGGGCTCTGTGCTTTCTTTCCTTCTGAACAAGTGTTACTGTTTTCTGCACAAAAGCGATTCTTGCGAAGCAATGTGAACACTTCTGCTTCCCAGGCACAGAGAAGGTGCTAGCAGGGAATTCTCTGCCTGCCTTTCCCCAGTGCTCTGCAAGCTCTCCAGGACAACATAGAATCTGGGGCTCTGTGCTTTCTTTCCTTCTGAACAAGTGTTACTGTTTTCTGCACAAAAGCGATTCTTGCGAAGCAATGTGAACACTTCTGCTTCCCAGGCACAGAGAAGGTGCTAGCAGGGAATTCTCTGCCTGCCTTTCCCCAGTGCTCTGCAAGCTCTCGAAGACAACATAGAATCTGGGGCTCTGTGCTTTCTTTCCTTCTGAACAAGTGTTACTGTTTTCTGCACAAAAGCGATTCTGCGAAGCAATGTGAACAGGCACAGAGAAGGTGCTATCAGGGAATTCTCTGCCTGCCTTTCCCCAGTGCTCTGCAAGCTCTCCAGGACAACAGCAAATCTGGGGCTCTGTGCTTTCTTTCCTTCTGAACAAGTGTTACTGTTTTCTGCACAAAAGCGATTCTGCGAAACAATGTGAACAGGCACAGAGAAGGTGCTATCAGGGAAATCTCTGCCTGCCTTTCCCCAGTGCTCTGCAAGCTCTCAAGGACAACATAAAAACTGGGGCTCTGTGCTTTCTTTCGTTCTGAACAACTGTTACTGTTTTCTGCACAAAAGCGATTCTTGCGAAGCAATGTGAACACTTCTGCTTCCCAGGCACAGAGAAGGTGCTAGCAGGGAATTCTCTGCCTGCCTTTCCCCAGTGCTCTGCAAGCTCTCCAGGACAACATAGAATCTGGGGCTCTGTGCTTTCTTTCCTTCTGAACAAGTGTTACTGTTTTCTGCACAAAAGCGATTCTGCGAAGCAATGTGAACAGGCACAGAGAAGGTGCTAGCAGGGAATTCTCTGCCTGCCTTTCCCCAGTGCTCTGCAAGCTCTCCAGGAGAACATAGAATCTGGGGCTCTGTGCTTTCTTTCCTTCTGAACAAGTGTTACTGTTTTCTGCACAAAAGCGATTCTGCGAAGCAATGTGAACAGGCACAGAGAAGGTGCTAGCAGGGAATTCTCTGCCTGCCTTTCCCCAGTGCTCTGCAAGCTCTCCAGGACAACATAGAATCTGGGGCTCTGTGCTTTCTTTCCTTCTGAACAAGTGTTACTGTTTTCTGCACAAAAGCGATTCTGCGAAGCAATGTGAACAGGCACAGAGAAGGTGCTAGCAGGGAATTCTCTGCCTGCCTTTCCCCAGTGCTCTGCAAGCTCTCCAGGACAACAGCAAATCTGGGGCTCTGTGCTTTCTTTCCTTCTGAACAAGTGTTAGTGTTTTCTGCACAAAGCGATTCTTGCGAAGCAATGTGAACACTTCTGTTTCCCAGGCACAGAGAAGGTGCTAGCAGGGAATTCTCTGCCTGCCTTTCCCCAGTGCTCTGCAAGCTCTCCAGGACAACATAGAATCTGGGGCTCTGTGCTTTCTTTCCTTCTGAACAAGTGTTACTGTTTTCTGCACAAAAGCGATTCTGCGAAGCAATGTGAACAGGCACAGAGCAGGTGCTAGCAGGGAATTCTCTGCCTGCCTTTCCCCAGTGCTCTGCAAGCTCTCCAGGACAACATAGAATCTGGGGCTCTGTGCTTTCTTTCCTTCTGAACAAGTGTTACTGTTTTCTGCACAAAAGCGATTCTGTGAAGCAATGTGAACACTTCTGCTTCCCAGGCACAGAGAAGGTGCTAGCAAGGAATTCTCTGCCTGCCTTTCCCCAGTGCTCTGCAAGCTCTCCAGGACAACAGCAAATCTGGGGCTCTGTGCTTTCTTTCGTTCTGACCAACTGTTACTGTTTTCTGCACAAAAGCGATTCTTGCGAAGCAATGTGAACACTTCTGCTTCCCAGGCACAGAGAAGGTGCTAGCAGGGAATTCTCTGCCTGCCTTTCCCCAGTGCTCTGCAAGCTCTCCAGGACAACATAAAATCTGGGGCTCTGTGCTTTCTTTCCTTCTGAACAACTGTTACTGTTTTCTGCACAAAAGCGATTCTTGCGAAGCAATGTGAACACTTCTGCTTCCCAGGCACAGAGAAGGTGCTAGCAGGGAATTCTCTGCCTGCCTTTCCCCAGTGCTCTGCAAGCTCTCCAGGACAACATAGAATCTGGGGCGCTGTGCTTTCTTTCCTTCTGAACAAGTGTTACTGTTTTCTGCACAAAAGCGATTCTGCGAAGCAATGTGAACAGGCACAGAGAAGGTGCTATCAGGGAATTCTCTGCCTGCCTTTCCCCAGTGCTCTGCAAGCTCTCCAGGACAACATAAAATCTGGGGCTCTGTGCTTTCTTTCGTTCTGAACAACTGTTACTGTTTTCTGCACAAAAGCGATTCTTGCGAAGCAATGTGAACACTTCTGCTTCCCAGGCACAGAGAAGGTGCTATCAGGGAATTCTCTGCCTGCCTTTCCCCAGTGCTCTGCAAGCTCTCCAGGACAACATAGAATCTGGGGCTCTGTGCTTTCTTTCCTTCTGAACAAGTGTTACTGTTTTCTGCACAAAAGCGATTCTGTGAAGCAATGTGAACACTTCTGCTTCCCAGGCACAGAGAAGGTGCTAGCAGGGAATTCTCTGCCTGCCTTTCCCCAGTGCTCTGCAAGCTCTCCAGGACAACATAAAATCTGGGGCTCTGTGCTTTCTTTCCTTCTGAACAAGTGTTACTGTTTTCTGCACAAAAACGATTCTGCGAAGCAATGTGAACACTTCTGCTTCCCAGGCACAGAGAAGGTGCTAGCAGGGAATTCTCTGCCTACCTTTCCCCAGTGCTCTGCAAGCTCTCCAGGACAACATAGAATCTGGGGCTCTGTGCTTTCTTTCCTTCTGAACAAGTGTTACTGTTTTCTGCACAAAAGCGATTCTGCGAAGCAATGTGAACAGGCACAGAGAAGGTGCTAGCAGGGAATTCTCTGCCTGCCTTTCCCCAGTGCTCTGCAAGCTCTCCAGGACAACATAGAATCTGGGGCTCTGTGCTTTCTTTCCTTCTGAACAAGTGTTACTGTTTTCTGCACAAAAGCGATTCTGCGAAGCAATGTGAAAAGGCACAGAGAAGGTGTTATCAGGGAATTCTCTGCCTGCCTTTCCCCAGTGCTCTGCAAGCTCTCCAGGACAACAGCAAATCTGGGGCTCTGTGCTTTCTTTCCTTCTGAACAAGTGTTACTGTTTTCTGCACAAAAGCGATTCTTGCGAAGCAATGTGAACACTTCTGCTTCCCAGGCACAGAGAAGGTGCTAGCAGGGAATTCTCTGCCTGCCTTTCCCCAGTGCTCTGCAAGCTCTCCAGGACAACATAGAATCTGGGGCTCTGTGCTTTCTTTCCTTCTGAACAAGTGTTACTGTTTTCTGCACAAAAGCGATTCTTGCGAAGCAATGTGAACACTTCTGCTTCCCAGGCACAGAGAAGGTGCTAGCAGGGAATTCTCTGCCTGCCTTTCCCCAGTGCTCTGCAAGCTCTCGAAGACAACATAGAATCTGGGGCTCTGTGCTTTCTTTCCTTCTGAACAAGTGTTACTGTTTTCTGCACAAAAGCGATTCTGCGAAGCAATGTGAACAGGCACAGAGAAGGTGCTATCAGGGAATTCTCTGCCTGCCTTTCCCCAGTGCTCTGCAAGCTCTCCAGGACAACATAGAATCTGGGGCTCTGTGCTTTCTTTCGTTCTGAACAAGTGTTACTGTTTTCTGCACAAAAGCGATTCTGCGAAACAATGTGAACAGGCACAGAGAAGGTGCTATCAGGGAAATCTCTGCCTGCCTTTCCCCAGTGCTCTGCAAGCTCTCAAGGACAACATAAAAACTGGGGCTCTGTGCTTTCTTTCGTTCTGAACAACTGTTACTGTTTTCTGCACAAAAGCGATTCTTGCGAAGCAATGTGAACACTTCTGCTTCCCAGGCACAGAGAAGGTGCTAGCAGGGAATTCTCTGCCTGCCTTTCCCCAGTGCTCTGCAAGCTCTCCAGGACAACAGCAAATCTGGGGCTCTGTGCTTTCTTTCCTTCTGAACAACTGTTACTGTTTTCTGCACAAAAGCGATTCTGTGAAGCAATGTGAACACTTCTGCTTCCCAGGCACAGAGAAGGTGCTAGCAGGGAATTCTCTGCCTGCCTTTCCCCAGTGCTCTGCAAGCTCTCCAGGAAAACATAGAATCTGGGGCTCTGTGCTTTCTTTCCTTCTGAACAAGTGTTACTGTTTTCTGCACAAAAACGATTCTGCGAAGCAATGTGAACACTTCTGCTTCCCAGGCACAGAGAAGGTGCTAGCAGGGAATTCTCTGCCTACCTTTCCCCAGTGCTCTGCAAGCTCTCCAGGACAACATAGAATCTGGGGCTCTGTGCTTTCTTTCCTTCTGAACAAGTGTTACTGTTTTCTGCACAAAAGCGATTCTGCGAAGCAATGTGAACAGGCACAGAGAAGGTGCTAGCAGGGAATTCTCTGCCTGCCTTTCCCCAGTGCTCTGCAAGCTCTCCAGGACAACATAAAAACTGGGGCTCTGTGCTTTCTTTCCTTCTGAACAAGTGTTACTGTTTTCTGCACAAAAGCGATTCTGCGAAGCAATGTGAAAAGGCACAGAGAAGGTGTTATCAGGGAATTCTCTGCCTGCCTTTCCCCAGTGCTCTGCAAGCTCTCCAGGACAACAGCAAATCTGGGGCTCTGTGCTTTCTTTCCTTCTGAACAAGTGTTACTGTTTTCTGCACAAAAGCGATTCTTGCGAAGCAATGTGAACACTTCTGCTTCCCAGGCACAGAGAAGGTGCTAGCAGGGAATTCTCTGCCTGCCTTTCCCCAGTGCTCTGCAAGCTCTCCAGGACAACATAGAATCTGGGGCTCTGTGCTTTCTTTCCTTCTGAACAAGTGTTACTGTTTTCTGCACAAAAGCGATTCTTGCGAAGCAATGTGAACACTTCTGCTTCCCAGGCACAGAGAAGGTGCTAGCAGGGAATTCTCTGCCTGCCTTTCCCCAGTGCTCTGCAAGCTCTCGAAGACAACATAAAATCTGGGGCTCTGTGCTTTCTTTCCTTCTGAACAAGTGTTACTGTTTTCTGCACAAAAGCGATTCTGCGAAGCAATGTGAACAGGCACAGAGAAGGTGCTATCAGGGAATTCTCTGCCTGCCTTTCCCCAGTGCTCTGCAAGCTCTCCAGGACAACATAGAATCTGGGGCTCTGTGCTTTCTTTCGTTCTGAACAAGTGTTACTGTTTTCTGCACAAAAGCGATTCTTGCGAAGCAATGTGAACACTTCTGCTTCCCAGGCACAGAGAAGGTGCTAGCAGGGAATTCTCTGCCTACATTTTCCCAGTGCTCTGCAAGCTCTCCAGGACAACATAGAATCTGGGGCTCTGTGCTTTCTTTCCTTCTGAACAAGTGTTACTGTTTTCTGCACAAAAGCGATTCTGCGAAGCAATGTGAACAGGCACAGAGAAGGTGCTAGCAGGGAATTCTCTGCCTGCCTTTCCCCAGTGCTCTGCAAGCTCTCCAGGACAACATAGAATCTGGGGTTCTGTGCTTTCTTTCCTTCTGAACAAGTGTTACTGTTTTCTGCACAAAAGCGATTCTGCGAAGCAATGTGAACAGGCACAGAGAAGGTGCTATCAGGGAATTCTCTGCCTGCCTTTCCCCAGTGCTCTGCAAGCTCTCCAGGACAACAGCAAATCTGGGGCTCTGTGCTTTCTTTCCTTCTGAACAAGTGTTACTGTTTTCTGCACAAAAGCGATTCTTGCGAAGCAATGTGAACACTTCTGCTTCCCAGGCACAGAGAAGGTGCTAGCAGGGAATTCTCTGCCTGCCTTTCCCCAGTGCTCTGCAAGCTCTCCAGGAAAACATAGAATCTGGGGCTCTGTGCTTTCTTTCCTTCTGAACAAGTGTTACTGTTTTCTGCACAAAAGCGATTCTGTGAAGCAATGTGAACACTTCTGCTTCCCAGGCACAGAGAAGGTGCTAGCAGGGAATTCTCTGCCTGCCTTTCCCCAGTGCTCTGCAAGCTCTCCAGGACAACAGCAAATCTGGGGCTCTGTGCTTTCTTTCGTTCTGAACAAGTGTTACTGTTTTCTGCACAAAAGCGATTCTTGCGAAGCAATGTGAACACTTCTGCTTCCCAGGCACAGAGAAGGTGCTAGCAGGGAATTCTCTGCCTGCCTTTCCCCAGTGCTCTGCAAGCTCTCCAGGACAACATAGAATCTGGGGCTCTGTGCTTTCTTTCCTTCTGAACAAGTGTTACTGTTTTCTGCACAAAAGCGATTCTGTGAAGCAATGTGAACACTTCTGCTTCCCAGGCACAGAGAAGGTGCTAGCAGGGAATTCTCTGCCTGCCTTTCCCCAGTGCTCTGCAAGCTCTCCAGGACAACATAAAATCTGGGGCTCTGTGCTTTCTTTCCTTCTGAACAAGTGTTACTGTTTTCTGCACAAAAACGATTCTGCGAAGCAATGTGAACACTTCTGCTTCCCAGGCACAGAGAAGGTGCTAGCAGGGAATTCTCTGCCTACCTTTCCCCAGTGCTCTGCAAGCTCTCCAGGACAACATAGAATCTGGGGCTCTGTGCTTTCTTTCCTTCTGAACAAGTGTTACTGTTTTCTGCACAAAAGCGATTCTGCGAAGCAATGTGAACAGGCACAGAGAAGGTGCTAGCAGGGAATTCTCTGCCTGCCTTTCCCCAGTGCTCTGCAAGCTCTCCAGGACAACATAGAATCTGGGGCTCTGTGCTTTCTTTCCTTCTGAACAAGTGTTACTGTTTTCTGCACAAAAGCGATTCTGCGAAGCAATGTGAAAAGGCACAGAGAAGGTGTTATCAGGGAATTCTCTGCCTGCCTTTCCCCAGTGCTCTGCAAGCTCTCCAGGACAACAGCAAATCTGGGGCTCTGTGCTTTCTTTCCTTCTGAACAAGTGTTACTGTTTTCTGCACAAAAGCGATTCTTGCGAAGCAATGTGAACACTTCTGCTTCCCAGGCACAGAGAAGGTGCTAGCAGGGAATTCTCTGCCTGCCTTTCCCCAGTGCTCTGCAAGCTCTCCAGGACAACATAGAATCTGGGGCTCTGTGCTTTCTTTCGTTCTGAACAAGTGTTACTGTTTTCTGCACAAAAGCGATTCTTGCGAAGCAATGTGAACACTTCTGCTTCCCAGGCACAGAGAAGGTGCTAGCAGGGAATTCTCTGCCTGCCTTTCCCCAGTGCTCTGCAAGCTCTCGAAGACAACATAGAATCTGGGGCTCTGTGCTTTCTTTCCTTCTGAACAAGTGTTACTGTTTTCTGCACAAAAGCGATTCTGCGAAGCAATGTGAACAGGCACAGAGAAGGTGCTATCAGGGAATTCTCTGCCTGCCTTTCCCCAGTGCTCTGCAAGCTCTCCAGGACAACATAGAATCTGGGGCTCTGTGCTTTCTTTCGTTCTGAACAAGTGTTATGTTTTCTGCACAAAAGCGATTCTGCGAAACAATGTGAACAGGCACAGAGAAGGTGCTATCAGGGAAATCTCTGCCTGCCTTTCCCCAGTGCTCTGCAAGCTCTCAAGGACAACATAAAAACTGGGGCTCTGTGCTTTCTTTCGTTCTGAACAACTGTTACTGTTTTCTGCACAAAAGCGATTCTTGCGAAGCAATGTGAACACTTCTGCTTCCCAGGCACAGAGAAGGTGCTAGCAGGGAATTCTCTGCCTACCTTTCCCCAGTGCTCTGCAAGCTCTCCAGGACAACATAGAATCTGGGGCTCTGTGCTTTCTTTCCTTCTGAACAAGTGTTACTGTTTTCTGCACAAAAGCGATTCTGCGAAGCAATGTGAACAGGCACAGAGAAGGTGCTAGCAGGGAATTCTCTGCCTGCCTTTCCCCAGTGCTCTGCAAGCTCTCCAGGACAACATAGAATCTGGGGCTCTGTGCTTTCTTTCGTTCTGAACAAGTGTTACTGTTTTCTGCACAAAAGCGATTCTGCGAAGCAATGTGAACAGGCACAGAGAAGGTGCTATCAGGGAATTCTCTGCCTGCCTTTCCCCAGTGCTCTGCAAGCTCTCCAGGACAACAGCAAATCTGGGGCTCTGTGCTTTCTTTACTTCTGAACAAGTGTTACTGTTTTCTGCACAAAAGCGATTCTTGCGAAGCAATGTGAACACTTCTGCTTCCCAGGCACAGAGAAGGTGCTAGCAGGGAATTCTCTGCCTGCCTTTCCCCAGTGCTCTGCAAGCTCTCCAGGAAAACATAGAATCTGGGGCTCTGTGCTTTCTTTCCTTCTGAACAAGTGTTACTGTTTTCTGCACAAAAGCGATTCTGTGAAGCAATGTGAACACTTCTGCTTCCCAGGCACAGAGAAGGTGCTAGCAGGGAATTCTCTGCCTGCCTTTCCCCAGTGCTCTGCAAGCTCTCCAGGACAACAGCAAATCTGGGGCTCTGTGCTTTCTTTCGTTCTGAACAAGTGTTACTGTTTTCTGCACAAAAGCGATTCTTGCGAAGCAATGTGAACACTTCTGCTTCCCAGGCACAGAGAAGGTGCTAGCAGGGAATTCTCTGCCTGCCTTTCCCCAGTGCTCTGCAAGCTCTCCAGGACAACATAGAATCTGGGGCTCTGTGCTTTCTTTCCTTCTGAACAAGTGTTACTGTTTTCTGCACAAAAGCGATTCTGCGAAGCAATGTGAACACTTCTGCTTCCCAGGCACAGAGAAGGTGCTAGCAGGGAATTCTCTGCCTGCCTTTCCCCAGTGCTCTGCAAGCTCTCCAGGACAACATAAAATCTGGGGCTCTGTGCTTTCTTTCCTTCTGAACAAGTGTTACTGTTTTCTGCACAAAAACGATTCTGCGAAGCAATGTGAACACTTCTGCTTCCCAGGCACAGAGAAGGTGCTAGGAGGAATTCTCTGCCTACCTTTCCCCAGTGCTCTGCAAGCTCTCCAGGACAACATAGAATCTGGGGCTCTGTGCTTTCTTTCCTTCTGAACAAGTGTTACTGTTTTCTGCACAAAAGCGATTCTGCGAAGCAATGTGAACAGGCACAGAGAAGGTGCTAGCAGGGAATTCTCTGCCTGCCTTTCCCCAGTGCTCTGCAAGCTCTCCAGGACAACATAGAATCTGGGGCTCTGTGCTTTCTTTCCTTCTGAACAAGTGTTACTGTTTTCTGCACAAAAGCGATTCTGCGAAGCAATGTGAAAAGGCACAGAGAAGGTGTTATCAGGGAATTCTCTGCCTGCCTTTCCCCAGTGCTCTGCAAGCTCTCCAGGACAACAGCAAATCTGGGGCTCTGTGCTTTCTTTCCTTCTGAACAAGTGTTAGTGTTTTCTGCACAAAAGCGATTCTTGCGAAGCAATGTGAACACTTCTGCTTCCCAGGCACAGAGAAGGTGCTAGCAGGGAATTCTCTGCCTGCCTTTCCCCAGTGCTCTGCAAGCTCTCCAGGACAACATAGAATCTGGGGCTCTGTGCTTTCTTTCCTTCTGAACAAGTGTTACTGTTTTCTGCACAAAAGCGATTCTTGCGAAGCAATGTGAACACTTCTGCTTCCCAGGCACAGAGAAGGTGCTAGCAGGGAATTCTCTGCCTGCCTTTCCCCAGTGCTCTGCAAGCTCTCCAGGACAACATAGAATCTGGGGCTCTGTGCTTTCTTTCCTTCTGAACAAGTGTTACTGTTTTCTGCACAAAAGCGATTCTGCGAAGCAATGTGAACAGGCACAGAGAAGGTGCTAGCAGGGAATTCTCTGCCTGCCTTTCCCCAGTGCTCTGCAAGCTCTCCAGGACAACATAGAATCTGGGGCTCTGTGCTTTCTTTCCTTCTGAACAAGTGTTACTGTTTTCTGCACAAAAGCGATTCTGCGAAACAATGTGAACAGGCACAGAGAAGGTGCTATCAGGGAAATCTCTGCCTGCCTTTCCCCAGTGCTCTGCAAGCTCTCAAGGACAACATAAAAACTGGGGCTCTGTGCTTTCTTTCGTTCTGAACAACTGTTACTGTTTTCTGCACAAAAGCGATTCTTGCGAAGCAATGTGAACACTTCTGCTTCCCAGGCACAGAGAAGGTGCTAGCAGGGAATTCTCTGCCTGCCTTTCCCCAGTGCTCTGCAAGCTCTCCAGGACAACAGCAAATCTGGGGCTCTGTGCTTTCTTTCCTTCTGAACAACTGTTACTGTTTTCTGCACAAAAGCGATTCTGTGAAGCAATGTGAACACTTCTGCTTCCCAGGCACAGAGAAGGTGCTAGCAGGGAATTCTCTGCCTGCCTTTCCCCAGTGCTCTGCAAGCTCTCCAGGAAAACATAGAATCTGGGGCTCTGTGCTTTCTTTCCTTCTGAACAAGTGTTACTGTTTTCTGCACAAAAACGATTCTGCGAAGCAATGTGAACACTTCTGCTTCCCAGGCACAGAGAAGGTGCTAGCAGGGAATTCTCTGCCTACCTTTCCCCAGTGCTCTGCAAGCTCTCCAGGACAACATAGAATCTGGGGCTCTGTGCTTTCTTTCCTTCTGAACAAGTGTTACTGTTTTCTGCACAAAAGCGATTCTGCGAAGCAATGTGAACAGGCACAGAGAAGGTGCTAGCAGGGAATTCTCTGCCTGCCTTTCCCCAGTGCTCTGCAAGCTCTCCAGGACAACATAAAAACTGGGGCTCTGTGCTTTCTTTCCTTCTGAACAAGTGTTACTGTTTTCTGCACAAAAGCGATTCTGCGAAGCAATGTGAAAAGGCACAGAGAAGGTGTTATCAGGGAATTCTCTGCCTGCCTTTCCCCAGTGCTCTGCAAGCTCTCCAGGACAACAGCAAATCTGGGGCTCTGTGCTTTCTTTCCTTCTGAACAAGTGTTACTGTTTTCTGCACAAAAGCGATTCTTGCAAAGCAATGTGAACACTTCTGCTTCCCAGGCACAGAGAAGGTGCTAGCAGGGAATTCTCTGCCTGCCTTTCCCCAGTGCTCTGCAAGCTCTCCAGGACAACATAGAATCTGGGGCTCTGTGCTTTCTTTCCTTCTGAACAAGTGTTACTGTTTTCTGCACAAAAGCGATTCTTGCGAAGCAATGTGAACATTTCTGCTTCCCAGGCACAGAGAAGGTGCTAGCAGGGAATTCTCTGCCTGCCTTTCCCCAGTGCTCTGCAAGCTCTCGAAGACAACATAAAATCTGGGGCTCTGTGCTTTCTTTCCTTCTGAACAAGTGTTACTGTTTTCTGCACAAAAGCGATTCTGCGAAGCAATGTGAACAGGCACAGAGAAGGTGCTATCAGGGAATTCTCTGCCTGCCTTTCCCCAGTGCTCTGCAAGCTCTCCAGGACAACATAGAATCTGGGGCTCTGTGCTTTCTTTCGTTCTGAACAAGTGTTACTGTTTTCTGCACAAAAGCGATTCTTGCGAAGCAATGTGAACACTTCTGCTTCCCAGGCACAGAGAAGGTGCTAGCAGGGAATTCTCTGCCTACATTTTCCCAGTGCTCTGCAAGCTCTCCAGGACAACATAGAATCTGGGGCTCTGTGCTTTCTTTCCTTCTGAACAAGTGTTACTGTTTTCTGCACAAAAGCGATTCTGCGAAGCAATGTGAACAGGCACAGAGAAGGTGCTAGCAGGGAATTCTCTGCCTGCCTTTCCCCAGTGCTCTGCAAGCTCTCCAGGACAACATAGAATCTGGGGTTCTGTGCTTTCTTTCCTTCTGAACAAGTGTTACTGTTTTCTGCACAAAAGCGATTCTGCGAAGCAATGTGAACAGGCACAGAGAAGGTGCTATCAGGGAATTCTCTGCCTGCCTTTCCCCAGTGCTCTGCAAGCTCTCCAGGACAACAGCAAATCTGGGGCTCTGTGCTTTCTTTCCTTCTGAACAAGTGTTACTGTTTTCTGCACAAAAGCGATTCTTGCGAAGCAATGTGAACACTTCTGCTTCCCAGGCACAGAGAAGGTGCTAGCAGGGAATTCTCTGCCTGCCTTTCCCCAGTGCTCTGCAAGCTCTCCAGGAAAACATAGAATCTGGGGCTCTGTGCTTTCTTTCCTTCTGAACAAGTGTTACTGTTTTCTGCACAAAAGCGATTCTGTGAAGCAATGTGAACACTTCTGCTTCCCAGGCACAGAGAAGGTGCTAGCAGGGAATTCTCTGCCTGCCTTTCCCCAGTGCTCTGCAAGCTCTCCAGGACAACAGCAAATCTGGGGCTCTGTGCTTTCTTTCGTTCTGAACAAGTGTTACTGTTTTCTGCACAAAAGCGATTCTTGCGAAGCAATGTGAACACTTCTGCTTCCCAGGCACAGAGAAGGTGCTAGCAGGGAATTCTCTGCCTGCCTTTCCCCAGTGCTCTGCAAGCTCTCCAGGACAACATAGAATCTGGGGCTCTGTGCTTTCTTTCCTTCTGAACAAGTGTTACTGTTTTCTGCACAAAAGCGATTCTGTGAAGCAATGTGAACACTTCTGCTTCCCAGGCACAGAGAAGGTGCTAGCAGGGAATTCTCTGCCTGCCTTTCCCCAGTGCTCTGCAAGCTCTCCAGGACAACATAAAATCTGGGGCTCTGTGCTTTCTTTCCTTCTGAACAAGTGTTACTGTTTTCTGCACAAAAACGATTCTGCGAAGCAATGTGAACACTTCTGCTTCCCAGGCACAGAGAAGGTGCTAGCAGGGAATTCTCTGCCTACCTTTCCCCAGTGCTCTGCAAGCTCTCCAGGACAACATAGAATCTGGGGCTCTGTGCTTTCTTTCCTTCTGAACAAGTGTTACTGTTTTCTGCACAAAAGCGATTCTGCGAAGCAATGTGAACAGGCACAGAGAAGGTGCTAGCAGGGAATTCTCTGCCTGCCTTTCCCCAGTGCTCTGCAAGCTCTCCAGGACAACATAGAATCTGGGGCTCTGTGCTTTCTTTCGTTCTGAACAAGTGTTACTGTTTTCTGCACAAAAGCGATTCTGCGAAGCAATGTGAAAAGGCACAGAGAAGGTGTTATCAGGGAATTCTCTGCCTGCCTTTCCCCAGTGCTCTGCAAGCTCTCCAGGACAACAGCAAATCTGGGGCTCTGTGCTTTCTTTCCTTCTGAACAAGTGTTACTGTTTTCTGCACAAAAGCGATTCTTGCGAAGCAATGTGAACACTTCTGCTTCCCAGGCACAGAGAAGGTGCTAGCAGGGAATTCTCTGCCTGCCTTTCCCCAGTGCTCTGCAAGCTCTCCAGGACAACATAGAATCTGGGGCTCTGTGCTTTCTTTCCTTCTGAACAAGTGTTACTGTTTTCTGCACAAAAGCGATTCTTGCGAAGCAATGTGAACACTTCTGCTTCCCAGGCACAGAGAAGGTGCTAGCAGGGAATTCTCTGCCTGCCTTTCCCCAGTGCTCTGCAAGCTCTCGAAGACAACATAGAATCTGGGGCTCTGTGCTTTCTTTCCTTCTGAACAAGTGTTACTGTTTTCTGCACAAAAGCGATTCTGCGAAGCAATGTGAACAGGCACAGAGAAGGTGCTATCAGGGAATTCTCTGCCTGCCTTTCCCCAGTGCTCTGCAAGCTCTCCAGGACAACATAGAATCTGGGGCTCTGTGCTTTCTTTCGTTCTGAACAAGTGTTATGTTTTCTGCACAAAAGCGATTCTGCGAAACAATGTGAACAGGCACAGAGAAGGTGCTATCAGGGAAATCTCTGCCTGCCTTTCCCCAGTGCTCTGCAAGCTCTCAAGGACAACATAAAAACTGGGGCTCTGTGCTTTCTTTCGTTCTGAACAACTGTTACTGTTTTCTGCACAAAAGCGATTCTTGCGAAGCAATGTGAACACTTCTGCTTCCCAGGCACAGAGAAGGTGCTAGCAGGGAATTCTCTGCCTACCTTTCCCCAGTGCTCTGCAAGCTCTCCAGGACAACATAGAATCTGGGGCTCTGTGCTTTCTTTCCTTCTGAACAAGTGTTACTGTTTTCTGCACAAAAGCGATTCTGCGAAGCAATGTGAACAGGCACAGAGAAGGTGCTAGCAGGGAATTCTCTGCCTGCCTTTCCCCAGTGCTCTGCAAGCTCTCCAGGACAACATAGAATCTGGGGCTCTGTGCTTTCTTTCGTTCTGAACAAGTGTTACTGTTTTCTGCACAAAAGCGATTCTGCGAAGCAATGTGAACAGGCACAGAGAAGGTGCTATCAGGGAATTCTCTGCCTGCCTTTCCCCAGTGCTCTGCAAGCTCTCCAGGACAACAGCAAATCTGGGGCTCTGTGCTTTCTTTACTTCTGAACAAGTGTTACTGTTTTCTGCACAAAAGCGATTCTTGCGAAGCAATGTGAACACTTCTGCTTCCCAGGCACAGAGAAGGTGCTAGCAGGGAATTCTCTGCCTGCCTTTCCCCAGTGCTCTGCAAGCTCTCCAGGAAAACATAGAATCTGGGGCTCTGTGCTTTCTTTCCTTCTGAACAAGTGTTACTGTTTTCTGCACAAAAGCGATTCTGTGAAGCAATGTGAACACTTCTGCTTCCCAGGCACAGAGAAGGTGCTAGCAGGGAATTCTCTGCCTGCCTTTCCCCAGTGCTCTGCAAGCTCTCCAGGACAACAGCAAATCTGGGGCTCTGTGCTTTCTTTCCTTCTGAACAAGTGTTACTGTTTTCTGCACAAAAGCGATTCTTGCGAAGCAATGTGAACACTTCTGCTTCCCAGGCACAGAGAAGGTGCTAGCAGGGAATTCTCTGCCTGCCTTTCCCCAGTGCTCTGCAAGCTCTCCAGGACAACATAGAATCTGGGGCTCTGTGCTTTCTTTCCTTCTGAACAAGTGTTACTGTTTTCTGCACAAAAGCGATTCTGCGAAGCAATGTGAACACTTCTGCTTCCCAGGCACAGAGAAGGTGCTAGCAGGGAATTCTCTGCCTGCCTTTCCCCAGTGCTCTGCAAGCTCTCCAGGACAACATAAAATCTGGGGCTCTGTGCTTTCTTTCCTTCTGAACAAGTGTTACTGTTTTCTGCACAAAAACGATTCTGCGAAGCAATGTGAACACTTCTGCTTCCCAGGCACAGAGAAGGTGCTAGGAGGAATTCTCTGCCTACCTTTCCCCAGTGCTCTGCAAGCTCTCCAGGACAACATAGAATCTGGGGCTCTGTGCTTTCTTTCCTTCTGAACAAGTGTTACTGTTTTCTGCACAAAAGCGATTCTGCGAAGCAATGTGAACAGGCACAGAGAAGGTGCTAGCAGGGAATTCTCTGCCTGCCTTTCCCCAGTGCTCTGCAAGCTCTCCAGGACAACATAGAATCTGGGGCTCTGTGCTTTCTTTCCTTCTGAACAAGTGTTACTGTTTTCTGCACAAAAGCGATTCTGCGAAGCAATGTGAAAAGGCACAGAGAAGGTGTTATCAGGGAATTCTCTGCCTGCCTTTCCCCAGTGCTCTGCAAGCTCTCCAGGACAACAGCAAATCTGGGGCTCTGTGCTTTCTTTCCTTCTGAACAAGTGTTAGTGTTTTCTGCACAAAAGCGATTCTTGCGAAGCAATGTGAACACTTCTGCTTCCCAGGCACAGAGAAGGTGCTAGCAGGGAATTCTCTGCCTGCCTTTCCCCAGTGCTCTGCAAGCTCTCCAGGACAACATAGAATCTGGGGCTCTGTGCTTTCTTTCCTTCTGAACAAGTGTTACTGTTTTCTGCACAAAAGCGATTCTGCGAAGCAATGTGAACAGGCACAGAGAAGGTGCTAGCAGGGAATTCTCTGCCTGCCTTTCCCCAGTGCTCTGCAAGCTCTCCAGGACAACATAGAATCTGGGGCTCTGTGCTTTCTTTCCTTCTGAACAAGTGTTACTGTTTTCTGCACAAAAGCGATTCTGCGAAGCAATGTGAACAGGCACAGAGAAGGTGCTATCAGGGAATTCTCTGCCTGCCTTTCCCCAGTGCTCTGCAAGCTCTCCAGGACAACAGCAAATCTGGGGCTCTGTGCTTTCTTTCCTTCTGAACAAGTGTTACTGTTTTCTGCACAAAAGCGATTCTTGCGAAGCAATGTGAACACTTCTGCTTCCCAGGCACAGAGAAGGTGCTAGCAGGGAATTCTCTGCCTGCCTTTCCCCAGTGCTCTGCAAGCTCTCCAGGAAAACATAGAATCTGGGGCTCTGTGCTTTCTTTCCTTCTGAACAAGTGTTACTGTTTTCTGCACAAAAGCGATTCTGTGAAGCAATGTGAACACTTTTGCTTCCCAGGCACAGAGAAGGTGCTAGCAGGGAATTCTCTGCCTGCCTTTCCCCAGTGCTCTGCAAGCTCTCCAGGACAACAGCAAATCTGGGGCTCTGTGCTTTCTTTCGTTCTGAACAAGTGTTACTGTTTTCTGCACAAAAGCGATTCTTGCGAAGCAATGTGAACACTTCTGCTTCCCAGGCACAGAGAAGGTGCTAGCAGGGAATTCTCTGCCTGCCTTTCCCCAGTGCTCTGCAAGCTCTCCAGGACAACATAGAATCTGGGGCTCTGTGCTTTCTTTCCTTCTGAACAAGTGTTACTGTTTTCTGCACAAAAGCGATTCTGCGAAGCAATGTGAACACTTCTGCTTCCCAGGCACAGAGAAGGTGCTAGCAGGGAATTCTCTGCCTGCCTTTCCCCAGTGCTCTGCAAGCTCTCCAGGACAACATAAAATCTGGGGCTCTGTGCTTTCTTTCCTTCTGAACAAGTGTTACTGTTTTCTGCACAAAAACGATTCTGCGAAGCAATGTGAACACTTCTGCTTCCCAGGCACAGAGAAGGTGCTAGCAGGGAATTCTCTGCCTACCTTTCCCCAGTGCTCTGCAAGCTCTCCAGGACAACATAGAATCTGGGGCTCTGTGCTTTCTTTCCTTCTGAACAAGTGTTACTGTTTTCTGCACAAAAGCGATTCTGCGAAGCAATGTGAACAGGCACAGAGAAGGTGCTAGCAGGGAATTCTCTGCCTGCCTTTCCCCAGTGCTCTGCAAGCTCTCCAGGACAACATAGAATCTGGGGCTCTGTGCTTTCTTTCCTTCTGAACAAGTGTTACTGTTTTCTGCACAAAAGCGATTCTGCGAAGCAATGTGAAAAGGCACAGAGAAGGTGTTATCAGGGAATTCTCTGCCTGCCTTTCCCCAGTGCTCTGCAAGCTCTCCAGGACAACAGCAAATCTGGGGCTCTGTGCTTTCTTTCCTTCTGAACAAGTGTTACTGTTTTCTGCACAAAAGCGATTCTTGCGAAGCAATGTGAACACTTCTGCTTCCCAGGCACAGAGAAGGTGCTAGCAGGGAATTCTCTGCCTGCCTTTCCCCAGTGCTCTGCAAGCTCTCCAGGACAACATAGAATCTGGGGCTCTGTGCTTTCTTTCCTTCTGAACAAGTGTTACTGTTTTCTGCACAAAAGCGATTCTTGCGAAGCAATGTGAACACTTCTGCTTCCCAGGCACAGAGAAGGTGCTAGCAGGGAATTCTCTGCCTGCCTTTCCCCAGTGCTCTGCAAGCTCTCCAGGACAACATAGAATCTGGGGCTCTGTGCTTTCTTTCCTTCTGAACAAGTGTTACTGTTTTCTGCACAAAAGCGATTCTGCGAAGCAATGTGAACAGGCACAGAGAAGGTGCTAGCAGGGAATTCTCTGCCTGCCTTTCCCCAGTGCTCTGCAAGCTCTCCAGGACAACATAGAATCTGGGGCTCTGTGCTTTCTTTCGTTCTGAACAAGTGTTACTGTTTTCTGCACAAAAGCGATTCTGCGAAACAATGTGAACAGGCACAGAGAAGGTGCTATCAGGGAAATCTCTGCCTGCCTTTCCCCAGTGCTCTGCAAGCTCTCAAGGACAACATAAAAACTGGGGCTCTGTGCTTTCTTTCGTTCTGAACAACTGTTACTGTTTTCTGCACAAAAGCGATTCTTGCGAAGCAATGTGAACACTTCTGCTTCCCAGGCACAGAGAAGGTGCTAGCAGGGAATTCTCTGCCTACCTTTCCCCAGTGCTCTGCAAGCTCTCCAGGACAACATAGAATCTGGGGCTCTGTGCTTTCTTTCCTTCTGAACAAGTGTTACTGTTTTCTGCACAAAAGCGATTCTGCGAAGCAATGTGAACAGGCACAGAGAAGGTGCTAGCAGGGAATTCTCTGCCTGCCTTTCCCCAGTGCTCTGCAAGCTCTCCAGGACAACATAGAATCTGGGGCTCTGTGCTTTCTTTCCTTCTGAACAAGTGTTACTGTTTTCTGCACAAAAGCGATTCTGCGAAGCAATGTGAACAGGCACAGAGAAGGTGCTATCAGGGAATTCTCTGCCTGCCTTTCCCCAGTGCTCTGCAAGCTCTCCAGGACAACAGCAAATCTGGGGCTCTGTGCTTTCTTTCCTTCTGAACAAGTGTTACTGTTTTCTGCACAAAAGCGATTCTTGCGAAGCAATGTGAACACTTCTGCTTCCCAGGCACAGAGAAGGTGCTAGCAGGGAATTCTCTGCCTGCCTTTCCCCAGTGCTCTGCAAGCTCTCCAGGAAAACATAGAATCTGGGGCTCTGTGCTTTCTTTCCTTCTGAACAAGTGTTACTGTTTTCTGCACAAAAGCGATTCTGTGAAGCAATGTGAACACTTTTGCTTCCCAGGCACAGAGAAGGTGCTAGCAGGGAATTCTCTGCCTGCCTTTCCCCAGTGCTCTGCAAGCTCTCCAGGACAACAGCAAATCTGGGGCTCTGTGCTTTCTTTCGTTCTGAACAAGTGTTACTGTTTTCTGCACAAAAGCGATTCTTGCGAAGCAATGTGAACACTTCTGCTTCCCAGGCACAGAGAAGGTGCTAGCAGGGAATTCTCTGCCTGCCTTTCCCCAGTGCTCTGCAAGCTCTCCAGGACAACATAGAATCTGGGGCTCTGTGCTTTCTTTCCTTCTGAACAAGTGTTACTGTTTTCTGCACAAAAGCGATTCTGCGAAGCAATGTGAACACTTCTGCTTCCCAGGCACAGAGAAGGTGCTAGCAGGGAATTCTCTGCCTGCCTTTCCCCAGTGCTCTGCAAGCTCTCCAGGACAACATAAAATCTGGGGCTCTGTGCTTTCTTTCCTTCTGAACAAGTGTTACTGTTTTCTGCACAAAAACGATTCTGCGAAGCAATGTGAACACTTCTGCTTCCCAGGCACAGAGAAGGTGCTAGGAGGAATTCTCTGCCTACCTTTCCCCAGTGCTCTGCAAGCTCTCCAGGACAACATAGAATCTGGGGCTCTGTGCTTTCTTTCCTTCTGAACAAGTGTTACTGTTTTCTGCACAAAAGCGATTCTGCGAAGCAATGTGAACAGGCACAGAGAAGGTGCTAGCAGGGAATTCTCTGCCTGCCTTTCCCCAGTGCTCTGCAAGCTCTCCAGGACAACATAGAATCTGGGGCTCTGTGCTTTCTTTCCTTCTGAACAAGTGTTACTGTTTTCTGCACAAAAGCGATTCTGCGAAGCAATGTGAAAAGGCACAGAGAAGGTGTTATCAGGGAATTCTCTGCCTGCCTTTCCCCAGTGCTCTGCAAGCTCTCCAGGACAACAGCAAATCTGGGGCTCTGTGCTTTCTTTCCTTCTGAACAAGTGTTACTGTTTTCTGCACAAAAGCGATTCTTGCGAAGCAATGTGAACACTTCTGCTTCCCAGGCACAGAGAAGGTGCTAGCAGGGAATTCTCTGCCTGCCTTTCCCCAGTGCTCTGCAAGCTCTCCAGGACAACATAGAATCTGGGGCTCTGTGCTTTCTTTCCTTCTGAACAAGTGTTACTGTTTTCTGCACAAAAGCGATTCTTGCGAAGCAATGTGAACACTTCTGCTTCCCAGGCACAGAGAAGGTGCTAGCAGGGAATTCTCTGCCTGCCTTTCCCCAGTGCTCTGCAAGCTCTCCAGGACAACATAGAATCTGGGGCTCTGTGCTTTCTTTCCTTCTGAACAAGTGTTACTGTTTTCTGCACAAAAGCGATTCTGCGAAGCAATGTGAACAGGCACAGAGAAGGTGCTAGCAGGGAATTCTCTGCCTGCCTTTCCCCAGTGCTCTGCAAGCTCTCCAGGACAACATAGAATCTGGGGCTCTGTGCTTTCTTTCCTTCTGAACAAGTGTTACTGTTTTCTGCACAAAAGCGATTCTGCGAAGCAATGTGAACAGGCACAGAGAAGGTGCTATCAGGGAATTCTCTGCCTGCCTTTCCCCAGTGCTCTGCAAGCTCTCCAGGACAACAGCAAATCTGGGGCTCTGTGCTTTCTTTCCTTCTGAACAAGTGTTACTGTTTTCTGCACAAAAGCGATTCTTGCGAAGCAATGTGAACACTTCTGCTTCCCAGGCACAGAGAAGGTGCTAGCAGGGAATTCTCTGCCTGCCTTTCCCCAGTGCTCTGCAAGCTCTCCAGGAAAACATAGAATCTGGGGCTCTGTGCTTTCTTTCCTTCTGAACAAGTGTTACTGTTTTCTGCACAAAAGCGATTCTGTGAAGCAATGTGAACACTTTTGCTTCCCAGGCACAGAGAAGGTGCTAGCAGGGAATTCTCTGCCTGTCTTTCCCCAGTGCTCTGCAAGCTCTCCAGGACAACAGCAAATCTGGGGCTCTGTGCTTTCTTTCGTTCTGAACAAGTGTTACTGTTTTCTGCACAAAAGCGATTCTTGCGAAGCAATGTGAACACTTCTGCTTCCCAGGCACAGAGAAGGTGCTAGCAGGGAATTCTCTGCCTGCCTTTCCCCAGTGCTCTGCAAGCTCTCCAGGACAACATAGAATCTGGGGCTCTGTGCTTTCTTTCCTTCTGAACAAGTGTTACTGTTTTCTGCACAAAAGCGATTCTGCGAAGCAATGTGAACACTTCTGCTTCCCAGGCACAGAGAAGGTGCTAGCAGGGAATTCTCTGCCTGCCTTTCCCCAGTGCTCTGCAAGCTCTCCAGGACAACATAAAATCTGGGGCTCTGTGCTTTCTTTCCTTCTGAACAAGTGTTACTGTTTTCTGCACAAAAACGTTTCTGCGAAGCAATGTGAACACTTCTGCTTCCCAGGCACAGAGAAGGTGCTAGCAGGGAATTCTCTGCCTACCTTTCCCCAGTGCTCTGCAAGCTCTCCAGGACAACATAGAATCTGGGGCTCTGTGCTTTCTTTCCTTCTGAACAAGTGTTACTGTTTTCTGCACAAAAGCGATTCTGCGAAGCAATGTGAACAGGCACAGAGAAGGTGCTAGCAGGGAATTCTCTGCCTGCCTTTCCCCAGTGCTCTGCAAGCTCTCCAGGACAACATAGAATCTGGGGCTCTGTGCTTTCTTTCCTTCTGAACAAGTGTTACTGTTTTCTGCACAAAAGCGATTCTGCGAAGCAATGTGAAAAGGCACAGAGAAGGTGTTATCAGGGAATTCTCTGCCTGCCTTTCCCCAGTGCTCTGCAAGCTCTCCAGGACAACAGCAAATCTGGGGCTCTGTGCTTTCTTTCCTTCTGAACAAGTGTTACTGTTTTCTGCACAAAAGCGATTCTTGCGAAGCAATGTGAACACTTCTGCTTCCCAGGCACAGAGAAGGTGCTAGCAGGGAATTCTCTGCCTGCCTTTCCCCAGTGCTCTGCAAGCTCTCCAGGACAACATAGAATCTGGGGCTCTGTGCTTTCTTTCCTTCTGAACAAGTGTTACTGTTTTCTGCACAAAAGCGATTCTTGCGAAGCAATGTGAACACTTCTGCTTCCCAGGCACAGAGAAGGTGCTAGCAGGGAATTCTCTGCCTGCCTTTCCCCAGTGCTCTGCAAGCTCTCGAAGACAACATAGAATCTGGGGCTCTGTGCTTTCTTTCCTTCTGAACAAGTGTTACTGTTTTCTGCACAAAAGCGATTCTGCGAAGCAATGTGAACAGGCACAGAGAAGGTGCTATCAGGGAATTCTCTGCCTGCCTTTCCCCAGTGCTCTGCAAGCTCTCCAGGACAACATAGAATCTGGGGCTCTGTGCTTTCTTTCGTTCTGAACAAGTGTTACTGTTTTCTGCACAAAAGCGATTCTGCGAAACAATGTGAACAGGCACAGAGAAGGTGCTATCAGGGAAATCTCTGCCTGCCTTTCCCCAGTGCTCTGCAAGCTCTCAAGGACAACATAAAAACTGGGGCTCTGTGCTTTCTTTCGTTCTGAACAACTGTTACTGTTTTCTGCACAAAAGCGATTCTTGCGAAGCAATGTGAACACTTCTGCTTCCCAGGCACAGAGAAGGTGCTAGCAGGGAATTCTCTGCCTACCTTTCCCCAGTGCTCTGCAAGCTCTCCAGGACAACATAGAATCTGGGGCTCTGTGCTTTCTTTCCTTCTGAACAAGTGTTACTGTTTTCTGCACAAAAGCGATTCTGCGAAGCAATGTGAACAGGCACAGAGAAGGTGCTAGCAGGGAATTCTCTGCCTGCCTTTCCCCAGTGCTCTGCAAGCTCTCCAGGACAACATAGAATCTGGGGCTCTGTGCTTTCTTTCCTTCTGAACAAGTGTTACTGTTTTCTGCACAAAAGCGATTCTGCGAAGCAATGTGAACAGGCACAGAGAAGGTGCTATCAGGGAATTCTCTGCCTGCCTTTCCCCAGTGCTCTGCAAGCTCTCCAGGACAACAGCAAATCTGGGGCTCTGTGCTTTCTTTCCTTCTGAACAAGTGTTACTGTTTTCTGCACAAAAGCGATTCTTGCGAAGCAATGTGAACACTTCTGCTTCCCAGGCACAGAGAAGGTGCTAGCAGGGAATTCTCTGCCTGCCTTTCCCCAGTGCTCTGCAAGCTCTCCAGGAAAACATAGAATCTGGGGCTCTGTGCTTTCTTTCCTTCTGAACAAGTGTTACTGTTTTCTGCACAAAAGCGATTCTGTGAAGCAATGTGAACACTTTTGCTTCCCAGGCACAGAGAAGGTGCTAGCAGGGAATTCTCTGCCTGCCTTTCCCCAGTGCTCTGCAAGCTCTCCAGGACAACAGCAAATCTGGGGCTCTGTGCTTTCTTTCGTTCTGAACAAGTGTTACTGTTTTCTGCACAAAAGCGATTCTTGCGAAGCAATGTGAACACTTCTGCTTCCCAGGCACAGAGAAGGTGCTAGCAGGGAATTCTCTGCCTGCCTTTCCCCAGTGCTCTGCAAGCTCTCCAGGACAACATAAAATCTGGGGCTCTGTGCTTTCTTTCCTTCTGAACAAGTGTTACTGTTTTCTGCACAAAAACGATTCTGCGAAGCAATGTGAACACTTCTGCTTCCCAGGCACAGAGAAGGTGCTAGCAGGGAATTCTCTGCCTACCTTTCCCCAGTGCTCTGCAAGCTCTCCAGGACAACATAGAATCTGGGGCTCTGTGCTTTCTTTCCTTCTGAACAAGTGTTACTGTTTTCTGCACAAAAGCGATTCTGCGAAGCAATGTGAACAGGCACAGAGAAGGTGCTAGCAGGGAATTCTCTGCCTGCCTTTCCCCAGTGCTCTGCAAGCTCTCCAGGACAACATAGAATCTGGGGCTCTGTGCTTTCTTTCCTTCTGAACAAGTGTTACTGTTTTCTGCACAAAAGCGATTCTGCGAAGCAATGTGAAAAGGCACAGAGAAGGTGTTATCAGGGAATTCTCTGCCTGCCTTTCCCCAGTGCTCTGCAAGCTCTCCAGGACAACAGCAAATCTGGGGCTCTGTGCTTTCTTTCCTTCTGAACAAGTGTTACTGTTTTCTGCACAAAAGCGATTCTTGCGAAGCAATGTGAACACTTCTGCTTCCCAGGCACAGAGAAGGTGCTAGCAGGGAATTCTCTGCCTGCCTTTCCCCAGTGCTCTGCAAGCTCTCCAGGACAACATAGAATCTGGGGCGCTGTGCTTTCTTTCCTTCTGAACAAGTGTTACTGTTTTCTGCACAAAAGCGATTCTTGCGAAGCAATGTGAACACTTCTGCTTCCCAGGCACAGAGAAGGTGCTAGCAGGGAATTCTCTGCCTGCCTTTCCCCAGTGCTCTGCAAGCTCTCGAAGACAACATAGAATCTGGGGCTCTGTGCTTTCTTTCCTTCTGAACAAGTGTTACTGTTTTCTGCACAAAAGCGATTCTGCGAAGCAATGTGAACAGGCACAGAGAAGGTGCTATCAGGGAATTCTCTGCCTGCCTTTCCCCAGTGCTCTGCAAGCTCTCCAGGACAACATAGAATCTGGGGCTCTGTGCTTTCTTTCGTTCTGAACAAGTGTTACTGTTTTCTGCACAAAAGCGATTCTGCGAAACAATGTGAACAGGCACAGAGAAGGTGCTATCAGGGAAATCTCTGCCTGCCTTTCCCCAGTGCTCTGCAAGCTCTCAAGGACAACATAAAAACTGGGGCTCTGTGCTTTCTTTCGTTCTGAACAACTGTTACTGTTTTCTGCACAAAAGCGATTCTTGCGAAGCAATGTGAACACTTCTGCTTCCCAGGCACAGAGAAGGTGCTAGCAGGGAATTCTCTGCCTACCTTTCCCCAGTGCTCTGCAAGCTCTCCAGGACAACATAGAATCTGGGGCTCTGTGCTTTCTTTCCTTCTGAACAAGTGTTACTGTTTTCTGCACAAAAGCGATTCTGCGAAGCAATGTGAACAGGCACAGAGAAGGTGCTAGCAGGGAATTCTCTGCCTGCCTTTCCCCAGTGCTCTGCAAGCTCTCCAGGACAACATAGAATCTGGGGCTCTGTGCTTTCTTTCCTTCTGAACAAGTGTTACTGTTTTCTGCACAAAAGCGATTCTGCGAAGCAAGGTGAACAGGCACAGAGAAGGTGCTAGCAGGGAATTCTCTGCCTGCCTTTCCCCAGTGCTCTGCAAGCTCTCCAGGACAACATAAAATCTGGGGCTCTGTGCTTTCTTTCCTTCTGAACAAGTGTTACTGTTTTCTGCACAAAAGCGATTCTTGCGAAGCAATGTGAACACTTCTGCTTCCCAGGCACAGAGAAGGTGCTAGCAGGGAATTCTCTGCCTGCCTTTCCCCAGTGCTCTGCAAGCTCTCCAGGAAAACATAGAATCTGGGGCTCTGTGCTTTCTTTCCTTCTGAACAAGTGTTACTGTTTTCTGCACAAAAGCGATTCTGTGAAGCAATGTGAACACTTTTGCTTCCCAGGCACAGAGAAGGTGCTAGCAAGGAATTCTCTGCCTGCCTTTCCCCAGTGCTCTGCAAGCTCTCCAGGACAACAGCAAATCTGGGGCTCTGTGCTTTCTTTCGTTCTGAACAAGTGTTACTGTTTTCTGCACAAAAGCGATTCTTGCGAAGCAATGTGAACACTTCTGCTTCCCAGGCACAGAGAAGGTGCTAGCAGGGAATTCTCTGCCTGCCTTTCCCCAGTGCTCTGCAAGCTCTCCAGGACAACATAGAATCTGGGGCTCTGTGCTTTCTTTCGTTCTGAACATGTGTTACTGTTTTCTGCACAAAAGCGATTCTGCGAAGCAATGTGAACAGGCACAGAGAAGGTGCTATCAGGGAATTCTCTGCCTGCCTTTCCCCAGTGCTCTGCAAGCTCTCCAGGACAACATAGAATCTGGGGCTCTGTGCTTTCTTTCCTTCTGAACAAGTGTTACTGTTTTCTGCACAAAAGCGATTCTGCGAAGCAATGTGAACACTTCTGCTTCCCAGGCACAGAGAAGGTGCTAGCAAGGAATTCTCTGCCTGCCTTTCCCCAGTGCTCTGCAAGCTCTCCAGGACAACATAAAATCTGGGGCTCTGTGCTTTCTTTCCTTCTGAACAAGTGTTACTGTTTTCTGCACAAAAGCGTTTCTTGCGAAGCAATGTGAACACTTCTGCTTCCCAGGCACAGAGAAGGTGCTAGCAGGGAATTCTCTGCCTGCCTTTCCCCAGTGCTCTGCAAGCTCTCCAGGACAACATAAAATGTGGGGCTCTGTGCTTTCTTTCCTTCTGAACAAGTGTTACTGTTTTCTGCACAAAAGCGATTCTGCGAAGCAATGTGAACAGGCACAGAGAAGGTGCTAGCAGGGAATTCTCTGCCTGCCTTTCCCCAGTGCTCTGCAAGCTCTCCAGGACAACATAGAATCTGGGGCGCTGTGCTTTCTTTCCTTCTGAACAAGTGTTACTGTTTTCTGCACAAAAGCGATTCTTGCGAAGCAATGTGAACACTTCTGCTTCCCAGGCACAGAGAAGGTGCTAGCAGGGAATTCTCTGCCTGCCTTTCCCCAGTGCTCTGCAAGCTCTCCAGGACAACATAGAATCTGGGGCTCTGTGCTTTCTTTCCTTCTGAACAAGTGTTACTGTTTTCTGCACAAAAGCGATTCTGCGAAGCAATGTGAACACTTCTGCTTCCCAGGCACAGAGAAGGTGCTATCAGGGAATTCTCTGCCTGCCTTTCCCCAGTGCTCTGCAAGCTCTCCAGGACAACATAAAATCTGGGGCTCTGTGCTTTCTTTCCTTCTGAACAAGTGTTACTGTTTTCTGCACAAAAGCGATTCTTGCGAAGCAATGTGAACACTTCTGCTTCCCAGGCACAGAGAAGGTGCTAGCAGGGAATTCTCTGCCTGCCTTTCCCCAGTGCTCTGCAAGCTCTCCAGGACAACATAGAATCTGGGGCTCTGTGCTTTCTTTCCTTCTGAACAAGTGTTACTGTTTTCTGCACAAAAGCGATTCTGCGAAGCAATGTGAACACTTCTGCTTCCCAGGCACAGAGAAGGTGCTAGCAGGGAATTCTCTGCCTGCCTTTCCCCAGTGCTCTGCAAGCTCTCCAGGACAACATAAAATCTGGGGCTCTGTGCTTTCTTTCCTTCTGAACAAGTGTTACTGTTTTCTGCACAAAAACGATTCTTGCGAAGCAATGTGAACACTTCTGCTTCCCAGGCACAGAGAAGGTGCTAGCAGGGAATTCTCTGCCTACCTTTCCCCAGTGCTCTGCAAGCTCTCCAGGACAACATAGAATCTGGGGCTCTGTGCTTTCTTTCCTTCTGAACAAGTGTTACTGTTTTCTGCACAAAAGCGATTCTGCGAAGCAATGTGAACAGGCACAGAGAAGGTGCTAGCAGGGAATTCTCTGCCTGCCTTTCCCCAGTGCTCTGCAAGCTCTCCAGGACAACAGCAAATCTGGGGCTCTGTGCTTTCTTTCCTTCTGAACAAGTGTTACTGTTTTCTGCACAAAAGCGATTCTTGCGAAGCAATGTGAACACTTCTGCTTCCCAGGCACAGAGAAGGTGCTAGCAGGGAATTCTCTGCCTGCCTTTCCCCAGTGCTCTGCAAGCTCTCAAGGACAACATAAAAACTGGGGCTCTGTGCTTTCTTTCGTTCTGAACAACTGTTACTGTTTTCTGCACAAAAGCGATTCTTGCGAAGCAATGTGAACACTTCTGCTTCCCAGGCACAGAGAAGGTGCTAGCAGGGAATTCTCTGCCTACCTTTCCCCAGTGCTCTGCAAGCTCTCCAGGACAACATAGAATCTGGGGCTCTGTGCTTTCTTTCCTTCTGAACAAGTGTTACTGTTTTCTGCACAAAAGCGATTCTTGCGAAGCAATGTGAACACTTCTGCTTCCCAGGCACAGAGAAGGTGCTAGCAGGGAATTCTCTGCCTGCCTTTCCCCAGTGCTCTGCAAGCTCTCCAGGACAACATAGAATCTGGGGCTCTGTGCTTTCTTTCGTTCTGAACAAGTGTTACTGTTTTCTGCACAAAAGCGATTCTGCGAAGCAATGTGAACAGGCACAAAGAAGGTGCTATCAGGGAATTCTCTGCCTGCCTTTCCCCAGTGCTCTGCAAGCTCTCCAGGACAACATAGAATCTGGGGCTCTGTGCTTTCTTTCCTTCTGAACAAGTGTTACTGTTTTCTGCACAAAAGCGATTCTGCGAAGCAATGTGAACACTTCTGCTTCCCAGGCACAGAGAAGGTGCTAGCAAGGAATTCTCTGCCTGCCTTTCCCCAGTGCTCTGCAAGCTCTCCAGGACAACAGCAAATCTGGGGCTCTGTGCTTTCTTTCCTTCTGAACAAGTGTTACTGTTTTCTGCACAAAAGCGTTTCTTGCGAAGCAATGTGAACACTTCTGCTTCCCAGGCACAGAGAAGGTGCTAGCAGGGAATTCTCTGCCTGCCTTTCCCCAGTGCTCTGCAAGCTCTCCAGGACAACATAAAATCTGGGGCTCTGTGCTTTCTTTCGTTCTGAACAACTGTTACTGTTTTCTGCACAAAAGCGATTCTGCGAAGCAATGTGAACAGGCACAGAGAAGGTGCTAGCAGGGAATTCTCTGCCTGCCTTTCCCCAGTGCTCTGCAAGCTCTCCAGGACAACATAGAATCTGGGGCTCTGTGCTTTCTTTCGTTCTGAACAAGTGTTACTGTTTTCTGCACAAAAGCGATTCTTGCGAAGCAATGTGAACACTTCTGCTTCCCAGGCACAGAGAAGGTGCTAGCAGGGAATTCTCTGCCTGCCTTTCCCCAGTGCTCTGCAAGCTCTCCAGGACAACATAGAATCTGGGGCTCTGTGCTTTCTTTCCTTCTGAACAAGTGTTACTGTTTTCTGCACAAAAGCGATTCTGCGAAGCAATGTGAACAGGCACAGAGAAGGTGTTATCAGGGAATTCTCTGCCTTCCTTTCCCCAGTGCTCTGCAAGCTCTCCAGGACAACATAGAATCTGGGGCTCTGTGCTTTCTTTCCTTCTGAACAAGTGTTACTGTTTTCTGCACAAAAGCGATTCTTGAGAAGCAATGTGAACACTTCTGCTTCCCAGGCACAGAGAAGGTGCTAGCAGGGAATTCTCTGCCTGCCTTTCCCCAGTGCTCTGCAAGCTCTCCAGGACAACATAAAATCTGGGGCTCTGTGCTTTCTTTCGTTCTGAACAAGTGTTACTGTTTTCTGCACAAAAGCGATTCTGCGAAGCAATGTGAACAGGCACAGAGAAGGTGTTAGCAGGGAATTCTCTGCCTGCCTTTCCCCAGTGCTCTGCAAGCTCTCCAGGACAACATAAAATCTGGGGCTCTGTGCTTTCTTTCCTTCTGAACAAGTGTTACTGTTTTCTGCACAAAAGCGATTCTTGCGAAGCAATGTGAAAACTTCTGCTTCCCAGGCACAGAGAAGGTGCTAGCAGGGAATTCTCTGCCTGCCTTTCCCCAGTGCTCTGCAAGCTCTCCAGGACAACATAGAATCTGGGGCGCTGTGCTTTCTTTCCTTCTGAACAAGTGTTACTGTTTTCTGCACAAAAGCGATTCTGCGAAGCAATGTGAACACTTCTGCTTCCCAGGCACAGAGAAGGTGCTAGCAGGGAATTCTCTGCCTGCCTTTCCCCAGTGCTCTGCAAGCTCTCCAGGACAACAGCAAATCTGGGGCTCTGTGCTTTCTTTCCTTCTGAACAAGTGTTACTGTTTTCTGCACAAAAACGATTCTGCGAAGCAATGTGAACACTTCTGCTTCCCAGGCACAGAGAAGGTGCTAGCAGGGAATTCTCTGCCTACCTTTCCCCAGTGCTCTGCAAGCTCTCCAGGACAACATAGAATCTGGGGCTCTGTGCTTTCTTTCGTTCTGAACAAGTGTTACTGTTTTCTGCACAAAAACGATTCTGCGAAGCAATGTGAACACTTCTGCTTCCCAGGCACAGAGAAGGTGCTAGCAGGGAATTCTCTGCCTACCTTTCCCCAGTGCTCTGCAAGCTCTCCAGGACAACATAGAATCTGGGGCTCTGTGCTTTCTTTCGTTCTGAACAAGTGTTACTGTTTTCTGCACAAAAGCGATTCTGCGAAGCAATGTGAACAGGCACAGAGAAGGTGCTATCAGGGAATTCTCTGCCTGCCTTTCCCCAGTGCTCTGCAAGCTCTCCAGGACAACATAAAATCTGGGGCTCTGTGCTTTCTTTCCTTCTGAACAAGTGTTACTGTTTTCTGCACAAAAGCGATTCTTGCGAAGCAATGTGAACACTTCTGCTTCCCAGGCACAGAGAAGGTGCTAGCAGGGAATTCTCTGCCTGCCTTTCCCCAGTGCTCTGCAAGCTCTCCAGGACAACATAGAATCTGGGGCGCTGTGCTTTCTTTCCTTCTGAACAAGTGTTACTGTTTTCTGCACAAAAGCGATTCTGCGAAGCAATGTGAACACTTCTGCTTCCCAGGCACAGAGAAGGTGCTAGCAGGGAATTCTCTGCCTGCCTTTCCCCAGTGCTCTGCAAGCTCTCCAGGACAACATAAAATCTGGGGCTCTGTGCTTTCTTTCCTTCTGAACAAGTGTTACTGTTTTCTGCACAAAAGCGATTCTGCGAAGCAATGTGAACACTTCTGCTTCCCAGGCACAGAGAAGGTGCTAGCAGGGAATTCTCTGCCTACCTTTCCCCAGTGCTCTGCAAGCTCTCCAGGACAACATAGAATCTGGGGCTCTGTGCTTTCTTTCGTTCTGAACAAGTGTTACTGTTTTCTGCACAAAAGCGATTCTGCGAAGCAATGTGAACAGGGACAGAGAAGGTGCTATCAGGGAATTCTCTGCCTGCCTTTCCCCAGTGCTCTGCAAGCTCTCCAGGACAACATAGAATCTGGGGCTCTGTGCTTTCTTTCGTTCTGAACAAGTGTTACTGTTTTCTGCACAAAAGCGATTCTGCGAAACAATGTGAACAGGCACAGAGAAGGTGCTATCAGGGAATTCTCTGCCTGCCTTTCCCCAGTGCTCTGCAAGCTCTCCAGGACAACATAAAATCTGGGGCTCTGTGCTTTCTTTCCTTCTGAACAAGTGTTACTGTTTTCTGCACAAAAGCGATTCTTGCGAAGCAATGTGAACACTTCTGCTTCCCAGGCACAGAGAAGGTGCTAGCAGGGAATTCTCTGCCTGCCTTTCCCCAGTGCTCTGCAAGCTCTCCAGGACAACATAGAATCTGGGACTCTGTGCTTTCTTTCGTTCTGAACAACTGTTACTGTTTTCTGCACAAAAGCGATTCTTGCGAAGCAATGTGAACACTTCTGCTTCCCAGGCACAGAGAAGGTGCTAGCAGGGAATTCTCTGCCTGCCTTTCCCCAGTGCTCTGCAAGCTCTCCAGGACAACATAGAATCTGGGGCGCTGTGCTTTCTTTCCTTCTGAACAAGTGTTACTGTTTTCTGCACAAAAGCGATTCTGTGAAGCAATGTGAACACTTCTGCTTCCCAGGCACAGAAAAGGTGCTAGCAGGGAATTCTCTGCCTGCCTTTCCCCAGTGCTCTGCAAGCTCTCCAGGACAACATAAAATCTGGGGCTCTGTGCTTTCTTTCCTTCTGAACAAGTGTTACTGTTTTCTGCACAAAAACGATTCTGCGAAGCAATGTGAACACTTCTGCTTCCCAGGCACAGAGAAGGTGCTAGCAGGGAATTCTCTGCCTGCCTTTCCCCAGTGCTCTGCAAGCTCTCCAGGACAACAGCAAATCTGGGGCTCTGTGCTTTCTTTCCTTCTGAACAAGTGTTACTGTTTTCTGCACAAAAGCGATTCTGCGAAGCAATGTGAACAGGCACAGAGAAGGTGCTATCAGGGAATTCTCTGCCTGCCTTTCCCCAGTGCTCTGCAAGCTCTCCAGGACAACATAGAATCTGGGGCTCTGTGCTTTCTTTCGTTCTGAACAAGTGTTACTGTTTTCTGCACAAAAGCGATTCTGCGAGACAATGTGAACAGGCACAGAGAAGGTGCTATCAGGGAATTCTCTGCCTGCCTTTCCCCAGTGCTCTGCAAGCTCTCCAGGACAACAGCAAATCTGGGGCGCTGTGCTTTCTTTCCTTCTGAACAAGTGTTACTGTTTTCTGCACAAAAACGATTCTGCGAAGCAATGTGAACACTTCTGCTTCCCAGGCACAGAGAAGGTGCTAGCAGGGAATTCTCTGCCTACCTTTCCCCAGTGCTCTGCAAGCTCTCCAGGACAACATAGAATCTGGGGCTCTGTGCTTTCTTTCGTTCTGAACAAGTGTTACTGTTTTCTGCACAAAAACGATTCTGCGAAGCAATGTGAACACTTCTGCTTCCCAGGCACAGAGAAGGTGCTAGCAGGGAATTCTCTGCCTACCTTTCCCCAGTGCTCTGCAAGCTCTCCAGGACAACATAGAATCTGGGGCTCTGTGCTTTCTTTCCTTCTGAACAACTGTTACTGTTTTCTGCACAAAAGCGATTCTTGCGAAGCAATGTGAACACTTCTGCTTCCCAGGCACAGAGAAGGTGCTAGCAGGGAATTCTCTGCCTGCCTTTCCCCAGTGCTCTGCAAGCTCTCCAGGACAACATAGAATCTGGGGCGCTGTGCTTTCTTTCCTTCTGAACAAGTGTTACTGTTTTCTGCACAAAAGCGATTCTGCGAAGCAATGTGAACACTTCTGCTTCCCAGGCACAGAGAAGGTGCTAGCAGGGAATTTTCTGCCTGCCTTTCCCCAGTGCTCTGCAAGCTCTCCAGGACAACATAAAATCTGGGGCTCTGTGCTTTCTTTCCTTCTGAACAAGTGTTACTGTTTTCTGCACAAAAGCGATTCTGCGAAGCAATGTGAACACTTCTGCTTCCCAGGCACAGAGAAGGTGCTAGCAGGGAATTCTCTGCCTACCTTTCCCCAGTGCTCTGCAAGCTCTCCAGGACAACATAGAATCTGGGGCTCTGTGCTTTCTTTCGTTCTGAACAAGTGTTACTGTTTTCTGCACAAAAGCGATTCTGCGAAGCAATGTGAACAGGCACAGAGAAGGTGCTATCAGGGAATTCTCTGCCTGCCTTTCCCCAGTGCTCTGCAAGCTCTCCAGGACAACATAGAATCTGGGGCTCTGTGCTTTCTTTCGTTCTGAACAAGTGTTACTGTTTTCTGCACAAAAGCGATTCTGCGAAGCAATGTGAACAGGCACAGAGAAGGTGCTATCAGGGAATTCTCTGCCTGCCTTTCCCCAGTGCTCTGCAAGCTCTCCAGGACAACATAGAATCTGGGGCTCTGTGCTTTCTTTCCTTCTGAACAAGTGTTACTGTTTTCTGCACAAAAGCGATTCTGTGAAGCAATGTGAACACTTCTGCTTCCCAGGCACAGAGAAGGTGCTAGCAAGGAATTCTCTGCCTGCCTTTCCCCAGTGCTCTGCAAGCTCTCCAGGACAACATAAAATCTGGGGCTCTGTGCTTTCTTTCCTTCTGAACAAGTGTTACTGTTTGTTGCACAAAAGCGTTTCTTGCGAAGCAATGTGAACACTTCTGCTTCCCAGGCACAGAGAAGGTGCTAGCAGGGAATTCTCTGCCTGCCTTTCCCCAGTGCTCTGCAAGCTCTCCAGGACAACATAAAATCTGGGGCTCTGTGCTTTCTTTCCTTCTGAACAAGTGTTACTGTTTTCTGCACAAAAGCGATTCTGCGAAGCAATGTGAACAGGCACAGAGAAGGTGCTAGCAGGGAATTCTCTGCCTGCCTTTCCCCAGTGCTCTGCAAGCTCTCCAGGACAACATAGAATCTGGCGCGCTGTGCTTTCTTTCCTTCTGAACAAGTGTTACTGTTTTCTGCACAAAAGCGATTCTTGCGAAGCAATGTGAACACTTCTGCTTCCCAGGCACAGAGAAGGTGCTAGCAGGGAATTCTCTGCCTGCCTTTCCCCAGTGCTCTGCAAGCTCTCCAGGACAACATAGAATCTGGGGCTCTGTGCTTTCTTTCCTTCTGAACAAGTGTTACTGTTTTCTGCACAAAAGCGATTCTGCGAAGCAATGTGAACACTTCTGCTTCCCAGGCACAGAGAAGGTGCTATCAGGGAATTCTCTGCCTGCCTTTCCCCAGTGCTCTGCAAGCTCTCCAGGACAACATAAAATCTGGGGCTCTGTGCTTTCTTTCCTTCTGAACAAGTGTTACTGTTTTCTGCACAAAAGCGATTCTTGCGAAGCAATGTGAACACTTCTGCTTCCCAGGCACAGAGAAGGTGCTAGCAGGGAATTCTCTGCCTGCCTTTCCCCAGTGCTCTGCAAGCTCTCCAGGACAACATAGAATCTGGGGCTCTGTGCTTTCTTTCCTTCTGAACAAGTGTTACTGTTTTCTGCACAAAAGCGATTCTGCGAAGCAATGTGAACACTTCTGCTTCCCAGGCACAGAGAAGGTGCTAGCAGGGAATTCTCTGCCTGCCTTTCCCCAGTGCTCTGCAAGCTCTCCAGGACAACATAAAATCTGGGGCTCTGTGCTTTCTTTCCTTCTGAACAAGTGTTACTGTTTTCTGCACAAAAACGATTCTTGCGAAGCAATGTGAACACTTCTGCTTCCCAGGCACAGAGAAGGTGCTAGCAGGGAATTCTCTGCCTACCTTTCCCCAGTGCTCTGCAAGCTCTCCAGGACAACATAGAATCTGGGGCTCTGTGCTTTCTTTCCTTCTGAACAAGTGTTACTGTTTTCTGCACAAAAGCGATTCTGCGAAGCAATGTGAACAGGCACAGAGAAGGTGCTAGCAGGGAATTCTCTGCCTGCCTTTCCCCAGTGCTCTGCAAGCTCTCCAGGACAACAGCAAATCTGGGGCTCTGTGCTTTCTTTCCTTCTGAACAAGTGTTACTGTTTTCTGCACAAAAGCGATTCTTGCGAAGCAATGTGAACACTTCTGCTTCCCAGGCACAGAGAAGGTGCTAGCAGGGAATTCTCTGCCTGCCTTTCCCCAGTGCTCTGCAAGCTCTCAAGGACAACATAAAAACTGGGGCTCTGTGCTTTCTTTCGTTCTGAACAACTGTTACTGTTTTCTGCACAAAAGCGATTCTTGCGATGCAATGTGAACACTTCTGCTTCCCAGGCACAGAGAAGGTGCTAGCAGGGAATTCTCTGCCTACCTTTCCCCAGTGCTCTGCAAGCTCTCCAGGACAACATAGAATCTGGGGCTCTGTGCTTTCTTTCCTTCTGAACAAGTGTTACTGTTTTCTGCACAAAAGCGATTCTTGCGAAGCAATGTGAACACTTCTGCTTCCCAGGCACAGAGAAGGTGCTAGCAGGGAATTCTCTGCCTGCCTTTCCCCAGTGCTCTGCAAGCTCTCCAGGACAACATAGAATCTGGGGCTCTGTGCTTTCTTTCGTTCTGAACAAGTGTTACTGTTTTATGCACAAAAGCGATTCTGCGAAGCAATGTGAACAGGCACAAAGAAGGTGCTATCAGGGAATTCTCTGCCTGCCTTTCCCCAGTGCTCTGCAAGCTCTCCAGGACAACATAGAATCTGGGGCTCTGTGCTTTCTTTCCTTCTGAACAAGTGTTACTGTTTTCTGCACAAAAGCGATTCTGCGAAGCAATGTGAACACTTCTGCTTCCCAGGCACAGAGAAGGTGCTAGCAAGGAATTCTCTGCCTGCCTTTCCCCAGTGCTCTGCAAGCTCTCCAGGACAACAGCAAATCTGGGGCTCTGTGCTTTCTTTCCTTCTGAACAAGTGTTACTGTTTTCTGCACAAAAGCGTTTCTTGCGAAGCAATGTGAACACTTCTGCTTCCCAAGCACAGAGAAGGTGCTAGCAGGGAATTCTCTGCCTGCCTTTCCCCAGTGCTCTGCAAGCTCTCCAGGACAACATAAAATCTGGGGCTCTGTGCTTTCTTTCGTTCTGAACAACTGTTACTGTTTTCTGCACAAAAGCGATTCTGCGAAGCAATGTGAACAGGCACAGAGAAGGTGCTAGCAGGGAATTCTCTGCCTGCCTTTCCCCAGTGCTCTGCAAGCTCTCCAGGACAACATAGAATCTGGGGCTCTGTGCTTTCTTTCGTTCTGAACAAGTGTTACTGTTTTCTGCACAAAAGCGATTCTTGCGAAGCAATGTGAACACTTCTGCTTCCCAGGCACAGAGAAGGTGCTAGCAGGGAATTCTCTGCCTGCCTTTCCCCAGTGCTCTGCAAGCTCTCCAGGACAACATAGAATCTGGGGCTCTGTGCTTTCTTTCCTTCTGAACAAGTGTTACTGTTTTCTGCACAAAAGCGATTCTGCGAAGCAATGTGAACAGGCACAGAGAAGGTGTTATCAGGGAATTCTCTGCCTTCCTTTCCCCAGTGCTCTGCAAGCTCTCCAGGACAACATAGAATCTGGGGCTCTGTGCTTTCTTTCCTTCTGAACAAGTGTTACTGTTTTCTGCACAAAAGCGATTCTTGCGAAGCAATGTGAACACTTCTGCTTCCCAGGCACAGAGAAGGTGCTAGCAGGGAATTCTCTGCCTGCCTTTCCCCAGTGCTCTGCAAGCTCTCCAGGACAACATAAAATCTGGGGCTCTGTGCTTTCTTTCGTTCTGAACAAGTGTTACTGTTTTCTGCACAAAAGCGATTCTGCGAAGCAATGTGAACAGGCACAGAGAAGGTGTTAGCAGGGAATTCTCTGCCTGCCTTTCCCCAGTGCTCTGCAAGCTCTCCAGGACAACATAAAATCTGGGGCTCTGTGCTTTCTTTCCTTCTGAACAAGTGTTACTGTTTTCTGCACAAAAGCGATTCTTGCGAAGCAATGTGAAAACTTCTGCTTCCCAGGCACAGAGAAGGTGCTAGCAGGGAATTCTCTGCCTGCCTTTCCCCAGTGCTCTGCAAGCTCTCCAGGACAACATAGAATCTGGGGCGCTGTGCTTTCTTTCCTTCTGAACAAGTGTTACTGTTTTCTGCACAAAAGCGATTCTGCGAAGCAATGTGAACACTTCTGCTTCCCAGGCACAGAGAAGGTGCTAGCAGGGAATTCTCTGCCTGCCTTTCCCCAGTGCTCTGCAAGCTCTCCAGGACAACAGCAAATCTGGGGCTCTGTGCTTTCTTTCCTTCTGAACAAGTGTTACTGTTTTCTGCACAAAAACGATTCTGCGAAGCAATGTGAACACTTCTGCTTCCCAGGCACAGAGAAGGTGCTAGCAGGGAATTCTCTGCCTACCTTTCCCCAGTGCTCTGCAAGCTCTCCAGGACAACATAGAATCTGGGGCTCTGTGCTTTCTTTCGTTCTGAACAAGTGTTACTGTTTTCTGCACAAAAACGATTCTGCGAAGCAATGTGAACACTTCTGCTTCCCAGGCACAGAGAAGGTGCTAGCAGGGAATTCTCTGCCTACCTTTCCCCAGTGCTCTGCAAGCTCTCCAGGACAACATAGAATCTGGGGCTCTGTGCTTTCTTTCGTTCTGAACAAGTGTTACTGTTTTCTGCACAAAAGCGATTCTGCGAAGCAATGTGAACAGGCACAGAGAAGGTGCTATCAGGGAATTCTCTGCCTGCCTTTCCCCAGTGCTCTGCAAGCTCTCCAGGACAACATAAAATCTGGGGCTCTGTGCTTTCTTTCCTTCTGAACAAGTGTTACTGTTTTCTGCACAAAAGCGATTCTTGCGAAGCAATGTGAACACTTCTGCTTCCCAGGCACAGAGAAGGTGCTAGCAGGGAATTCTCTGCCTGCCTTTCCCCAGTGCTCTGCAAGCTCTCCAGGACAACATAGAATCTGGGGCGCTGTGCTTTCTTTCCTTCTGAACAAGTGTTACTGTTTTCTGCACAAAAGCGATTCTGCGAAGCAATGTGAACACTTCTGCTTCCCAGGCACAGAGAAGGTGCTAGCAGGGAATTCTCTGCCTGCCTTTCCCCAGTGCTCTGCAAGCTCTCCAGGACAACATAGAATCTGGGGCTCTGTGCTTTCTTTCGTTCTGAACAAGTGTTACTGTTTTCTGCACAAAAGCGATTCTGCGAAGCAATGTGAACAGGGACAGAGAAGGTGCTATCAGGGAATTCTCTGCCTGCCTTTCCCCAGTGCTCTGCAAGCTCTCCAGGACAACATAGAATCTGGGGCTCTGTGCTTTCTTTCGTTCTGAACAAGTGTTACTGTTTTCTGCACAAAAGCGATTCTGCGAAGCAATGTGAACAGGCACAGAGAAGGTGCTATCAGGGAATTCTCTGCCTGCCTTTCCCCAGTGCTCTGCAAGCTCTCCAGGACAACATAAAATCTGGGGCTCTGTGCTTTCTTTCCTTCTGAACAAGTGTTACTGTTTTCTGCACAAAAGCGATTCTTGCGAAGCAATGTGAACACTTCTGCTTCCCAGGCACAGAGAAGGTGCTAGCAGGGAATTCTCTGCCTGCCTTTCCCCAGTGCTCTGCAAGCTCTCCAGGACAACATAGAATCTGGGACTCTGTGCTTTCTTTCGTTCTGAACAACTGTTACTGTTTTCTGCACAAAAGCGATTCTTGCGAAGCAATGTGAACACTTCTGCTTCCCAGGCACAGAGAAGGTGCTAGCAGGGAATTCTCTGCCTGCCTTTCCCCAGTGCTCTGCAAGCTCTCCAGGACAACATAGAATCTGGGGCGCTGTGCTTTCTTTCCTTCTGAACAAGTGTTACTGTTTTCTGCACAAAAGCGATTCTGTGAAGCAATGTGAACACTTCTGCTTCCCAGGCACAGAAAAGGTGCTAGCAGGGAATTCTCTGCCTGCCTTTCCCCAGTGCTCTGCAAGCTCTCCAGGACAACATAAAATCTGGGGCTCTGTGCTTTCTTTCCTTCTGAACAAGTGTTACTGTTTTCTGCACAAAAACGATTCTGCGAAGCAATGTGAACACTTCTGCTTCCCAGGCACAGAGAAGGTGCTAGCAGGGAATTCTCTGCCTGCCTTTCCCCAGTGCTCTGCAAGCTCTCCAGGACAACAGCAAATCTGGGGCTCTGTGCTTTCTTTCCTTCTGAACAAGTGTTACTGTTTTCTGCACAAAAGCGATTCTGCGAAGCAATGTGAACAGGCACAGAGAAGGTGCTATCAGGGAATTCTCTGCCTGCCTTTCCCCAGTGCTCTGCAAGCTCTCCAGGACAACATAGAATCTGGGGCTCTGTGCTTTCTTTCGTTCTGAACAAGTGTTACTGTTTTCTGCACAAAAGCGATTCTGCGAAACAATGTGAACAGGCACAGAGAAGGTGCTATCAGGGAATTCTCTGCCTGCCTTTCCCCAGTGCTCTGCAAGCTCTCCAGGACAACAGCAAATCTGGGGCTCTGTGCTTTCTTTCCTTCTGAACAAGTGTTACTGTTTTCTGCACAAAAACGATTCTGCGAAGCAATGTGAACACTTCTGCTTCCCAGGCACAGAGAAGGTGCTAGCAGGGAATTCTCTGCCTGCCTTTCCCCAGTGCTCTGCAAGCTCTCCAGGACAACATAGAATCTGGGGCTCTGTGCTTTCTTTCGTTCTGAACAAGTGTTACTGTTTTCTGCACAAAAACGATTCTGCGAAGCAATGTGAACACTTCTGCTTCCCAGGCACAGAGAAGGTGCTAGCAGGGAATTCTCTGCCTACCTTTCCCCAGTGCTCTGCAAGCTCTCCAGGACAACATAGAATCTGGGGCTCTGTGCTTTCTTTCGCTCTGAACAAGTGTTACTGTTTTCTGCACAAAAGCGATTCTGCGAAGCAATGTGAACAGGCATAGAGAAGGTGCTATCAGGGAATTCTCTGCCTGCCTTTCCCCAGTGCTCTGCAAGCTCTGCAGGACAACATAGAATCTGGGGCTCTGTGCTTTCTTTCCTTCTGAACAAGTGTTAGTGTTTTCTGCACAAAAGCGATTCTTGCGAAGCAATGTGAACACTTCTGCTTCCCAGGCACAGAGAAGGTGCTAGCAGGGAATTCTCTGCCTGCCTTTCCCCAGTGCTCTGCAAGCTCTCCAGGACAACATAAAATCTGGGGCTCTGTGCTTTCTTTCCTTCTGAACAAGTGTTACTGTTTTCTGCACAAAAGCGATTCTGCGAAGCAATGTGAACACTTCTGCTTCCCAGGCACAGAGAAGGTGCTAGCAGGGAATTCTCTGCCTGCCTTTCCCCAGTGCTCTGCAAGCTCTCCAGGACAACATAAAATGTGGGGCTCTGTGCTTTCTTTCCTTCTGAACAAGTGTTACTGTTTTCTGCACAAAAGCGATTCTGCGAAGCAATGTGAACAGGCACAGAGAAGGTGCTATCAGGGAATTCTCTGCCTGCCTTTCCCCAGTGCTCTGCAAGCTCTCCAGGACAACATAGAATCTGGGGCTCTGTGCTTTCTTTCCTTCTGAACAAGTGTTACTGTTTTCTGCACAAAAGCGATTCTGCGAAGCAATGTGAACAGGCACAGAGAAGGTGCTATCAGGGAATTCTCTGCCTGCCTTTCCCCAGTGCTCTGCAAGCTCTCCAGGACAACATAGAATCTGGGGCTCTGTGCTTTCTTTCGTTCTGAACAAGTGTTACTGTTTTCTGCACAAAAGCGATTCTGCGAAACAATGTGAACAGGCACAGAGAAGGTGCTTGCAGGGAATTCTCTGCCTGCCTTTCCCCAGTGCTCTGCAAGCTCTCCAGGACAACATAAAATCTGGGGCTCTGTGCTTTCTTTCCTTCTGAACAAGTGTTACTGTTTTCTGCACAAAAGCGATTCTTGCGAAGCAATGTGAACACTTCTGCTTCCCAGGCACAGAGAAGGTGCTAGCAGGGAATTCTCTGCCTGCCTTTCCCCAGTGCTCTGCAAGCTCTCCAGGACAACATAGAATCTGGGACTCTGTGCTTTCTTTCGTTCTGAACAACTGTTACTGTTTTCTGCACAAAAGCGATTCTGCGAAGCAATGTGAACAGGCACAGAGAAGGTGCTATCAGGGAATTCTCTGCCTTCCTTTCCCCAGTGCTCTGCAAGCTCTCCAGGACAACAGCAAATCTGGGGCTCTGTGCTTTCTTTCGTTCTGAACAACTGTTACTGTTTTCTGCACAAAAGCGATTCTTGCGAAGCAATGTGAACACTTCTGCTTCCCAGGCACAGAGAAGGTGCTAGCAGGGAATTCTCTGCCTGCCTTTCCCCAGTGCTCTGCAAGCTCTCCAGGACAACATAAAATCTGGGGCTCTGTGCTTTCTTTCGTTCTGAACAAGTGTTACTGTTTTCTGCACAAAAGCGATTCTGCGAAGCAATGTGAACAGGCACAGAGAAGGTGTTAGCAGGGAATTCTCTGCCTGCCTTTCCCCAGTGCTCTGCAAGCTCTCCAGGACAACATAAAATCTGGGGCTCTGTGCTTTCTTTCCTTCTGAACAAGTGTTACTGTTTTCTGCACAAAAGCGATTCTTGCGAAGCAATGTGAACACTTCTGCTTCCCAGGCACAGAGAAGGTGCTAGCAGGGAATTCTCTGCCTGCCTTTCCCCAGTGCTCTGCAAGCTCTCCAGGACAACATAGAATCTGGGGCGCTGTGCTTTCTTTCCTTCTGAACAAGTGTTACTGTTTTCTGCACAAAAGCGATTCTGCGAAGCAATGTGAACACTTCTGCTTCCCAGGCACAGAGAAGGTGCTAGCAGGGAATTCTCTGCCTGCCTTTCCCCAGTGCTCTGCAAGCTCTCCAGGACAACAGCAAATCTGGGGCTCTGTGCTTTCTTTCCTTCTGAACAAGTGTTACTGTTTTCTGCACAAAAACGATTCTGCGAAGCAATGTGAACACTTCTGCTTCCCAGGCACAGAGAAGGTGCTAGCAGGGAATTCTCTGCCTGCCTTTCCCCAGTGCTCTGCAAGCTCTCCAGGACAACATAGAATCTGGGGCTCTGTGCTTTCTTTCGTTCTGAACAAGTGTTACTGTTTTCTGCACAAAAACGATTCTGCGAAGCAATGTGAACACTTCTGCTTCCCAGGCACAGAGAAGGTGCTAGCAGGGAATTCTCTGCCTACCTTTCCCCAGTGCTCTGCAAGCTCTCCAGGACAACATAGAATCTGGGGCTCTGTGCTTTCTTTCGTTCTGAACAAGTGTTACTGTTTTCTGCACAAAAGCGATTCTGCGAAGCAATGTGAACAGGCACAGAGAAGGTGCTATCAGGGAATTCTCTGCCTGCCTTTCCCCAGTGCTCTGCAAGCTCTCCAGGACAACATAAAATCTGGGGCTCTGTGCTTTCTTTCCTTCTGAACAAGTGTTACTGTTTTCTGCACAAAAGCGATTCTGCGAAGCAATGTGAACACTTCTGCTTCCCAGGCACAGAGAAGGTGCTAGCAGGGAATTCTCTGCCTGCCTTTCCCCAGTGCTCTGCAAGCTCTCCAGGACAACATAAAATCTGGGGCTCTGTGCTTTCTTTCCTTCTGAACAAGTGTTACTGTTTTCTGCACAAAAACGATTCTGCGAAGCAATGTGAACACTTCTGCTTCCCAGGCACAGAGAAGGTGCTAGCAGGGAATTCTCTGCCTGCCTTTCCCCAGTGCTCTGCAAGCTCTCCAGGACAACAGCAAATCTGGGGCTCTGTGCTTTCTTTCCTTCTGAACAAGTGTTACTGTTTTCTGCACAAAAGCGATTCTGCGAAGCAATGTGAACAGGCACAGAGAAGGTGCTATCAGGGAATTCTCTGCCTGCCTTTCCCCAGTGCTCTGCAAGCTCTCCAGGACAACATAGAATCTGGGGCTCTGTGCTTTCTTTCGTTCTGAACAAGTGTTACTGTTTTCTGCACAAAAGCGATTCTGCGAAACAATGTGAACAGGCACAGAGAAGGTGCTATCAGGGAATTCTCTGCCTGCCTTTCCCCAGTGCTCTGCAAGCTCTCCAGGACAACAGCAAATCTGGGGCTCTGTGCTTTCTTTCCTTCTGAACAAGTGTTACTGTTTTCTGCACAAAAACGATTCTGCGAAGCAATGTGAACACTTCTGCTTCCCAGGCACAGAGAAGGTGCTAGCAGGGAATTCTCTGCCTGCCTTTCCCCAGTGCTCTGCAAGCTCTCCAGGACAACATAGAATCTGGGGCTCTGTGCTTTCTTTCGTTCTGAACAAGTGTTACTGTTTTCTGCACAAAAACGATTCTGCGAAGCAATGTGAACACTTCTGCTTCCCAGGCACAGAGAAGGTGCTAGCAGGGAATTCTCTGCCTACCTTTCCCCAGTGCTCTGCAAGCTCTCCAGGACAACATAGAATCTGGGGCTCTGTGCTTTCTTTCGCTCTGAACAAGTGTTACTGTTTTCTGCACAAAAGCGATTCTGCGAAGCAATGTGAACAGGCATAGAGAAGGTGCTATCAGGGAATTCTCTGCCTGCCTTTCCCCAGTGCTCTGCAAGCTCTGCAGGACAACATAGAATCTGGGGCTCTGTGCTTTCTTTCCTTCTGAACAAGTGTTAGTGTTTTCTGCACAAAAGCGATTCTTGCGAAGCAATGTGAACACTTCTGCTTCCCAGGCACAGAGAAGGTGCTAGCAGGGAATTCTCTGCCTGCCTTTCCCCAGTGCTCTGCAAGCTCTCCAGGACAACATAAAATCTGGGGCTCTGTGCTTTCTTTCCTTCTGAACAAGTGTTACTGTTTTCTGCACAAAAGCGATTCTGCGAAGCAATGTGAACACTTCTGCTTCCCAGGCACAGAGAAGGTGCTAGCAGGGAATTCTCTGCCTGCCTTTCCCCAGTGCTCTGCAAGCTCTCCACGACAACATAAAATGTGGGGCTCTGTGCTTTCTTTCCTTCTGAACAAGTGTTACTGTTTTCTGCACAAAAGCGATTCTGCGAAGCAATGTGAACAGGCACAGAGAAGGTGCTATCAGGGAATTCTCTGCCTGCCTTTCCCCAGTGCTCTGCAAGCTCTCCAGGACAACATAGAATCTGGGGCTCTGTGCTTTCTTTCCTTCTGAACAAGTGTTACTGTTTTCTGCACAAAAGCGATTCTGCGAAGCAATGTGAACAGGCACAGAGAAGGTGCTATCAGGGAATTCTCTGCCTGCCTTTCCCCAGTGCTCTGCAAGCTCTCCAGGACAACATAGAATCTGGGGCTCTGTGCTTTCTTTCGTTCTGAACAAGTGTTACTGTTTTCTGCACAAAAGCGATTCTGCGAAACAATGTGAACAGGCACAGAGAAGGTGCTTGCAGGGAATTCTCTGCCTGCCTTTCCCCAGTGCTCTGCAAGCTCTCCAGGACAACATAAAATCTGGGGCTCTGTGCTTTCTTTCCTTCTGAACAAGTGTTACTGTTTTCTGCACAAAAGCGATTCTTGCGAAGCAATGTGAACACTTCTGCTTCCCAGGCACAGAGAAGGTGCTAGCAGGGAATTCTCTGCCTGCCTTTCCCCAGTGCTCTGCAAGCTCTCCAGGACAACATAGAATCTGGGACTCTGTGCTTTCTTTCGTTCTGAACAACTGTTACTGTTTTCTGCACAAAAGCGATTCTGCGAAGCAATGTGAACAGGCACAGAGAAGGTGCTATCAGGGAATTCTCTGCCTTCCTTTCCCCAGTGCTCTGCAAGCTCTCCAGGACAACAGCAAATCTGGGGCTCTGTGCTTTCTTTCGTTCTGAACAACTGTTACTGTTTTCTGCACAAAAGCGATTCTTGCGAAGCAATGTGAACACTTCTGCTTCCCAGGCACAGAGAAGGTGCTAGCAGGGAATTCTCTGCCTGCCTTTCCCCAGTGCTCTGCAAGCTCTCCAGGACAACATAAAATCTGGGGCTCTGTGCTTTCTTTCGTTCTGAACAAGTGTTACTGTTTTCTGCACAAAAGCGATTCTGCGAAGCAATGTGAACAGGCACAGAGAAGGTGTTAGCAGGGAATTCTCTGCCTGCCTTTCCCCAGTGCTCTGCAAGCTCTCCAGGACAACATAAAATCTGGGGCTCTGTGCTTTCTTTCCTTCTGAACAAGTGTTACTGTTTTCTGCACAAAAGCGATTCTTGCGAAGCAATGTGAACACTTCTGCTTCCCAGGCACAGAGAAGGTGCTAGCAGGGAATTCTCTGCCTGCCTTTCCCCAGTGCTCTGCAAGCTCTCCAGGACAACATAGAATCTGGGGCGCTGTGCTTTCTTTCCTTCTGAACAAGTGTTACTGTTTTCTGCACAAAAGCGATTCTGCGAAGCAATGTGAACACTTCTGCTTCCCAGGCACAGAGAAGGTGCTAGCAGGGAATTCTCTGCCTGCCTTTCCCCAGTGCTCTGCAAGCTCTCCAGGACAACAGCAAATCTGGGGCTCTGTGCTTTCTTTCCTTCTGAACAAGTGTTACTGTTTTCTGCACAAAAACGATTCTGCGAAGCAATGTGAACACTTCTGCTTCCCAGGCACAGAGAAGGTGCTAGCAGGGAATTCTCTGCCTGCCTTTCCCCAGTGCTCTGCAAGCTCTCCAGGACAACATAGAATCTGGGGCTCTGTGCTTTCTTTCGTTCTGAACAAGTGTTACTGTTTTCTGCACAAAAACGATTCTGCGAAGCAATGTGAACACTTCTGCTTCCCAGGCACAGAGAAGGTGCTAGCAGGGAATTCTCTGCCTACCTTTCCCCAGTGCTCTGCAAGCTCTCCAGGACAACATAGAATCTGGGGCTCTGTGCTTTCTTTCGTTCTGAACAAGTGTTACTGTTTTCTGCACAAAAGCGATTCTGCGAAGCAATGTGAACAGGCACAGAGAAGGTGCTATCAGGGAATTCTCTGCCTGCCTTTCCCCAGTGCTCTGCAAGCTCTCCAGGACAACATAAAATCTGGGGCTCTGTGCTTTCTTTCCTTCTGAACAAGTGTTACTGTTTTCTGCACAAAAGCGATTCTGCGAAGCAATGTGAACACTTCTGCTTCCCAGGCACAGAGAAGGTGCTAGCAGGGAATTCTCTGCCTGCCTTTCCCCAGTGCTCTGCAAGCTCTCCAGGACAACATAAAATCTGGGGCTCTGTGCTTTCTTTCCTTCTGAACAAGTGTTACTGTTTTCTGCACAAAAGCGATTCTGCGAAGCAATGTGAACACTTCTGCTTCCCAGGCACAGAGAAGGTGCTAGCAGGGAATTCTCTGCCTACCTTTCCCCAGTGCTCTGCAAGCTCTCCAGGACAACATAGAATCTGGGGCTCTGTGCTTTCTTTCGTTCTGAACAAGTGTTACTGTTTTCTGCACAAAAGCGATTCTGCGAAGCAATGTGAACAGGCACAGAGAAGGTGCTATCAGGGAATTCTCTGCCTGTCTTTCCCCAGTGCTCTGCAAGCTCTCCAGGACAACATAGAATCTGGGGCTCTGTGCTTTCTTTCGTTCTGAACAAGTGTTACTGTTTTCTGCACAAAAGCGATTCTGCGAAACAATGTGAACAGGCACAGAGAAGGTGCTTGCAGGGAATTCTCTGCCTGCCTTTCCCCAGTGCTCTGCAAGCTCTCCAGGACAACATAAAATCTGGGGCTCTGTGCTTTCTTTCCTTCTGAACAAGTGTTACTGTTTTCTGCACAAAAGCGATTCTTGCGAAGCAATGTGAACACTTCTGCTTCCCAGGCACAGAGAAGGTGCTAGCAGGGAATTCTCTGCCTGCCTTTCCCCAGTGCTCTGCAAGCTCTCCAGGACAACATAGAATCTGGGACTCTGTGCTTTCTTTCGTTCTGAACAACTGTTACTGTTTTCTGCACAAAAGCGATTCTTGCGAAGCAATGTGAACACTTCTGCTTCCCAGGCACAGAGAAGGTGCTAGCAGGGAATTCTCTGCCTGCCTTTCCCCAGTGCTCTGCAAGCTCTCCAGGACAACATAGAATCTGGGGCGCTGTGCTTTCTTTCCTTCTGAACAAGTGTTACTGTTTTCTGCACAAAAGCGATTCTGTGAAGCAATGTGAACACTTCTGCTTCCCAGGCACAGAAAAGGTGCTAGCAGGGAATTCTCTGCCTGCCTTTCCCCAGTGCTCTGCAAGCTCTCCAGGACAACATAAAATCTGGGGCTCTGTGCTTTCTTTCCTTCTGAACAAGTGTTACTGTTTTCTGCACAAAAACGATTCTGCGAAGCAATGTGAACACTTCTGCTTCCCAGGCACAGAGAAGGTGCTAGCAGGGAATTCTCTGCCTGCCTTTCCCCAGTGCTCTGCAAGCTCTCCAGGACAACAGCAAATCTGGGGCTCTGTGCTTTCTTTCGTTCTGAACAAGTGTTACTGTTTTCTGCACAAAAGCGATTCTGCGAAGCAATGTGAACACTTCTGCTTCCCAGGCACAGAGAAGGTGCTAGCAGGGAATTCTCTGCCTACCTTTCCCCAGTGCTCTGCAAGCTCTCCAGGACAACATAGAATCTGGGGCTCTGTGCTTTCTTTCGTTCTGAACAAGTGTTACTGTTTTCTGCACAAAAGCGATTCTGCGAAGCAATGTGAACAGGCACAGAGAAGGTGCTATCAGGGAATTCTCTGCCTACCTTTCCCCAGTGCTCTGCAAGCTCTCCAGGACAACATAGAATCTGGGGCTCTGTGCTTTCTTTCGTTCTGAACAAGTGTTACTGTTTTCTGCACAAAAGCGATTCTGCGAAACAATGTGAACAGGCACAGAGAAGGTGCTATCAGGGAATTCTCTGCCTGCCTTTCCCCAGTGCTCTGCAAGCTCTCCAGGACAACAGCAAATCTGGGGCTCTGTGCTTTCTTTCCTTCTGAACAAGTGTTACTGTTTTCTGCACAAAAACGATTCTGCGAAGCAATGTGAACACTTCTGCTTCCCAGGCACAGAGAAGGTGCTAGCAGGGAATTCTCTGCCTGCCTTTCCCCAGTGCTCTGCAAGCTCTCCAGGACAACATAGAATCTGGGGCTCTGTGCTTTCTTTCGTTCTGAACAAGTGTTACTGTTTTCTGCACAAAAACGATTCTGCGAAGCAATGTGAACACTTCTGCTTCCCAGGCACAGAGAAGGTGCTAGCAGGGAATTCTCTGCCTACCTTTCCCCAGTGCTCTGCAAGCTCTCCAGGACAACATAGAATCTGGGGCTCTGTGCTTTCTTTCGCTCTGAACAAGTGTTACTGTTTTCTGCACAAAAGCGATTCTGCGAAGCAATGTGAACAGGCATAGAGAAGGTGCTATCAGGGAATTCTCTGCCTGCCTTTCCCCAGTGCTCTGCAAGCTCTCCAGGACAACATAAAATATGGGGCTCTGTGCTTTCTTTCCTTCTGAACAAGTGTTACTGTTTTCTGCACAAAAGCGATTCTTGCGAAGCAATGTGAACACTTCTGCTTCCCAGGCACAGAGAAGGTGCTAGCAGGGAATTCTCTGCCTGCCTTTCCCCAGTGCTCTGCAAGCTCTCCAGGACAACATAGAATCTGGGGCGCTGTGCTTTCTTTCCTTCTGAACAAGTGTTACTGTTTTCTGCACAAAATCGATTCTGCGAAGCAATGTGAACACTTCTGCTTCCCAGGCACAGAGAAGGTGCTAGCAGGGAATTCTCTGCCTGCCTTTCCCCAGTGCTCTGCAAGCTCTCCAGGACAACATAAAATCTGGGGCTCTGTGCTTTCTTTCCTTCTGAACAAGTGTTACTGTTTTCTGCACAAAAGCGATTCTGCGAAGCAATGTGAACACTTCTGCTTCCCAGGCACAGAGAAGGTGCTAGCAGGGAATTCTCTGCCTACCTTTCCCCAGTGCTCTGCAAGCTCTCCAGGACAACATAGAATCTGGGGCTCTGTGCTTTCTTTCGTTCTGAACAAGTGTTACTGTTTTCTGCACAAAAGCGATTCTGCGAAGCAATGTGAACAGGCACAGAGAAGGTGCTATCAGGGAATTCTCTGCCTGCCTTTCCCCAGTGCTCTGCAAGCTCTCCAGGACAACATAGAATCTGGGGCTCTGTGCTTTCTTTCTTTCTGAACAAGTGTTACTGTTTTCTGCACAAAAGCGATTCTGCGAAGCAATGTGAACACTTCTGCTTCCCAGGCACAGAGAAGGTGCTAGCAGGGAATTCTCTGCCTGCCTTTCCCCAGTGCTCTGCAAGCTCTCCAGGACAACATAAAATCTGGGGCTCTGTGCTTTCTTTCCTTCTGAACAAGTGTTACTGTTTTCTGCACAAAAGCGATTCTGCGAAGCAATGTGAACACTTCTGCTTCCCAGGCACAGAGAAGGTGCTAGCAGGGAATTCTCTGCCTACCTTTCCCCAGTGCTCTGCAAGCTCTCCAGGACAACATAGAATCTGGGGCTCTGTGCTTTCTTTCGTTCTGAACAAGTGTTACTGTTTTCTGCACAAAAGCGATTCTGCGAAGCAATGTGAACAGGCACAGAGAAGGTGCTATCAGGGAATTCTCTGCCTGCCTTTCCCCAGTGCTCTGCAAGCTCTCCAGGACAACATAGAATCTGGGGCTCTGTGCTTTCTTTCGTTCTGAACAAGTGTTACTGTTTTCTGCACAAAAGCGATTCTGCGAAACAATGTGAACAGGCACAGAGAAGGTGCTTGCAGGGAATTCTCTGCCTGCCTTTCCCCAGTGCTCTGCAAGCTCTCCAGGACAACATAAAATCTGGGGCTCTGTGCTTTCTTTCCTTCTGAACAAGTGTTACTGTTTTCTGCACAAAAGCGATTCTTGCGAAGCAATGTGAACACTTCTGCTTCCCAGGCACAGAGAAGGTGCTAGCAGGGAATTCTCTGCCTGCCTTTCCCCAGTGCTCTGCAAGCTCTCCAGGACAACATAGAATCTGGGGCTCTGTGCTTTCTTTCGTTCTGAACAAGTGTTACTGTTTTCTGCACAAAAGCGATTCTGCGAAGCAATGTGAACACTTTTGCTTCCCAGGCACAGAGAAGGTGCTAGCAGGGAATTCTCTGCCTGCCTTTCCCCAGTGCTCTGCAAGCTCTCCAGGACAACATAGAATCTGGGGCTCTGTGCTTTCTTTCCTTCTGAACAAATGTTACTGTTTTCTGCACAAAAGCGATTCTGCGAAACAATGTGAACAGGCACAGAGAAGGTGCTATCAGGGAATTCTCTGCCTGCCTTTCCCCAGTGCTCTGCAAGCTCTCCAGGACAACAGCAAATCTGGGGCTCTGTGCTTTCTTTCCTTCTGAACAAGTGTTACTGTTTTCTGCACAAAAACGATTCTGCGAAGCAATGTGAACACTTCTGCTTCCCAGGCACAGAGAAGGTGCTAGCAGGGAATTCTCTGCCTACCTTTCCCCAGTGCTCTGCAAGCTCTCCAGGACAACATAGAATCTGGGGCTCTGTGCTTTCTTTCGTTCTGAACAAGTGTTATTGTTTTCTGCACAAAAACGATTCTGCGAAGCAATGTGAACACTTCTGCTTCCCAGGCACAGAGAAGGTGCTAGCAGGGAATTCTCTGCCTACCTTTCCCCAGTGCTCTGCAAGCTCTCCAGGACAACATAGAATCTGGGGCTCTGTGCTTTCTTTCGCTCTGAACAAGTGTTACTGTTTTCTGCACAAAAGCGATTCTGCGAAGCAATGTGAACAGGCATAGAGAAGGTGCTATCAGGGAATTCTCTGCCTGCCTTTCCCCAGTGCTCTGCAAGCTCTCCAGGACAACATAAAATCTGGGGCTCTGTGCTTTCTTTCCTTCTGAACAAGTGTTAGTGTTTTCTGCACAAAAGCGATTCTTGCGAAGCAATGTGAACACTTCTGCTTCCCAGGCACAGAGAAGGTGCTAGCAGGGAATTCTCTGCCTGCCTTTCCCCAGTGCTCTGCAAGCTCTCCAGGACAACATAAAATCTGGGGCTCTGTGCTTTCTTTCCTTCTGAACAAGTGTTACTGTTTTCTGCACAAAAGCGATTCTGCGAAGCAATGTGAACAGGCACAGAGAAGGTGCTATCAGGGAATTCTCTGCCTGCCTTTCCCCAGTGCTCTGCAAGCTCTCCAGGACAACATAGAATCTGGGGCTCTGTGCTTTCTTTCCTTCTGAACAAGTGTTACTGTTTTCTGCACAAAAGCGATTCTGCGAAGCAATGTGAACAGGCACAGAGAAGGTGCTATCAGGGAATTCTCTGCCTGCCTTTCCCCAGTGCTCTGCAAGCTCTCCAGGACAACATAGAATCTGGGGCTCTGTGCTTTCTTTCGTTCTGAACAAGTGTTACTGTTTTCTGCACAAAAGCGATTCTGCGAAACAATGTGAACAGGCACAGAGAAGGTGCTTGCAGGGAATTCTCTGCCTGCCTTTCCCCAGTGCTCTGCAAGCTCTCCAGGACAACATAAAATCTGGGGCTCTGTGCTTTCTTTCCTTCTGAACAAGTGTTACTGTTTTCTGCACAAAAGCGATTCTTGCGAAGCAATGTGAACACTTCTGCTTCCCAGGCACAGAGAAGGTGCTAGCAGGGAATTCTCTGCCTGCCTTTCCCCAGTGCTCTGCAAGCTCTCCAGGACAACATAGAATCTGGGACTCTGTGCTTTCTTTCGTTCTGAACAACTGTTACTGTTTTCTGCACAAAAGCGATTCTGCGAAGCAATGTGAACAGGCACAGAGAAGGTGCTATCAGGGAATTCTCTGCCTTCCTTTCCCCAGTGCTCTGCAAGCTCTCCAGGACAACAGCAAATCTGGGGCTCTGTGCTTTCTTTCGTTCTGAACAACTGTTACTGTTTTCTGCACAAAAGCGATTCTTGCGAAGCAATGTGAACACTTCTGCTTCCCAGGCACAGAGAAGGTGCTAGCAGGGAATTCTCTGCCTGCCTTTCCCCAGTGCTCTGCAAGCTCTCCAGGACAACATAAAATCTGGGGCTCTGTGCTTTCTTTCGTTCTGAACAAGTGTTACTGTTTTCTGCACAAAAGCGATTCTGCGAAGCAATGTGAACAGGCACAGAGAAGGTGTTAGCAGGGAATTCTCTGCCTGCCTTTCCCCAGTGCTCTGCAAGCTCTCCAGGACAACATAAAATCTGGGGCTCTGTGCTTTCTTTCCTTCTGAACAAGTGTTACTGTTTTCTGCACAAAAGCGATTCTTGCGAAGCAATGTGAACACTTCTGCTTCCCAGGCACAGAGAAGGTGCTAGCAGGGAATTCTCTGCCTGCCTTTCCCCAGTGCTCTGCAAGCTCTCCAGGACAACATAGAATCTGGGGCGCTGTGCTTTCTTTCCTTCTGAACAAGTGTTACTGTTTTCTGCACAAAAGCGATTCTGCGAAGCAATGTGAACACTTCTGCTTCCCAGGCACAGAGAAGGTGCTAGCAGGGAATTCTCTGCCTGCCTTTCCCCAGTGCTCTGCAAGCTCTCCAGGACAACAGCAAATCTGGGGCTCTGTGCTTTCTTTCCTTCTGAACAAGTGTTACTGTTTTCTGCACAAAAACGATTCTGCGAAGCAATGTGAACACTTCTGCTTCCCAGGCACAGAGAAGGTGCTAGCAGGGAATTCTCTGCCTGCCTTTCCCCAGTGCTCTGCAAGCTCTCCAGGACAACATAAAATCTGGGGCTCTGTGCTTTCTTTTGTTCTGAACAAGTGTTAGTGTTTTCTGCACAAAGGCGATTCTGCGAAGCAATGTGAACACTTCTGCTTCCCAGGCACAGAGAAGGTGCTAGCAGGGAATTCTCTGCCTGCCTTTCCCCAGTGCTCTGCAAGCTCTCCAGGACAACATAAAATCTCGGCTCTGTGCTTTCTTTTGTTCTGAACAAGTGTTACTTTTTTCTGCACAAAAGCGATTCTGCGAAGCCATGTGAACACTTCTGCTTCCCAGGCACAGAGAAGGTGCTAGCAAGGAATTCTCTGCCTGCCTTTCCTCAGTGCTCTGCAAGCTCTCCAGGACAACATAAAATCTGGGGCTCTGTGCTTTCTTTCCTTCTGAACAAGTGTTAGTGTTTTCTGCACAAAAGCGATTCTTGCGAAGCAATGTGAACACTTCTGCTTCCCAGGCACAGAGAAGGTGCTAGCAGGGAATTCTCTGCCTGCCTTTCCCCAGTGCTCTGCAAGCTCTCCAGGACAACATAAAATCTGGGGCTCTGTGCTTTCTTTCCTTCTGAACAAGTGTTACTGTTTTCTGCACAAAAGCGATTCTGCGAAGCAATGTGAACACTTCTGCTTCCCAGGCACAGAGAAGGTGCTAGCAGGGAATTCTCTGCCTGCCTTTCCCCAGTGCTCTGCAAGCTCTCCAGGACAACATAAAATGTGGGGCTCTGTGCTTTCTTTCCTTCTGAACAAGTGTTACTGTTTTCTGCACAAAAGCGATTCTGCGAAGCAATGTGAACAGGCACAGAGAAGGTGCTATCAGGGAATTCTCTGCCTGCCTTTCCCCAGTGCTCTGCAAGCTCTCCAGGACAACATAGAATCTGGGGCTCTGTGCTTTCTTTCCTTCTGAACAAGTGTTACTGTTTTCTGCACAAAAGCGATTCTGCGAAGCAATGTGAACAGGCACAGAGAAGGTGCTATCAGGGAATTCTCTGCCTGCCTTTCCCCAGTGCTCTGCAAGCTCTCCAGGACAACATAGAATCTGGGGCTCTGTGCTTTCTTTCGTTCTGAACAAGTGTTACTGTTTTCTGCACAAAAGCGATTCTGCGAAACAATGTGAACAGGCACAGAGAAGGTGCTTGCAGGGAATTCTCTGCCTGCCTTTCCCCAGTGCTCTGCAAGCTCTCCAGGACAACATAAAATCTGGGGCTCTGTGCTTTCTTTCCTTCTGAACAAGTGTTACTGTTTTCTGCACAAAAGCGATTCTTGCGAAGCAATGTGAACACTTCTGCTTCCCAGGCACAGAGAAGGTGCTAGCAGGGAATTCTCTGCCTGCCTTTCCCCAGTGCTCTGCAAGCTCTCCAGGACAACATAGAATCTGGGACTCTGTGCTTTCTTTCGTTCTGAACAACTGTTACTGTTTTCTGCACAAAAGCGATTCTGCGAAGCAATGTGAACAGGCACAGAGAAGGTGCTATCAGGGAATTCTCTGCCTTCCTTTCCCCAGTGCTCTGCAAGCTCTCCAGGACAACAGCAAATCTGGGGCTCTGTGCTTTCTTTCGTTCTGAACAACTGTTACTGTTTTCTGCACAAAAGCGATTCTTGCGAAGCAATGTGAACACTTCTGCTTCCCAGGCACAGAGAAGGTGCTAGCAGGGAATTCTCTGCCTGCCTTTCCCCAGTGCTCTGCAAGCTCTCCAGGACAACATAAAATCTGGGGCTCTGTGCTTTCTTTCGTTCTGAACAAGTGTTACTGTTTTCTGCACAAAAGCGATTCTGCGAAGCAATGTGAACAGGCACAGAGAAGGTGTTAGCAGGGAATTCTCTGCCTGCCTTTCCCCAGTGCTCTGCAAGCTCTCCAGGACAACATAAAATCTGGGGCTCTGTGCTTTCTTTCCTTCTGAACAAGTGTTACTGTTTTCTGCACAAAAGCGATTCTTGCGAAGCAATGTGAACACTTCTGCTTCCCAGGCACAGAGAAGGTGCTAGCAGGGAATTCTCTGCCTGCCTTTCCCCAGTGCTCTGCAAGCTCTCCAGGACAACATAGAATCTGGGGCGCTGTGCTTTCTTTCCTTCTGAACAAGTGTTACTGTTTTCTGCACAAAAGCGATTCTGCGAAGCAATGTGAACACTTCTGCTTCCCAGGCACAGAGAAGGTGCTAGCAGGGAATTCTCTGCCTGCCTTTCCCCAGTGCTCTGCAAGCTCTCCAGGACAACAGCAAATCTGGGGCTCTGTGCTTTCTTTCCTTCTGAACAAGTGTTACTGTTTTCTGCACAAAAACGATTCTGCGAAGCAATGTGAACACTTCTGCTTCCCAGGCACAGAGAAGGTGCTAGCAGGGAATTCTCTGCCTGCCTTTCCCCAGTGCTCTGCAAGCTCTCCAGGACAACATAGAATCTGGGGCTCTGTGCTTTCTTTCGTTCTGAACAAGTGTTACTGTTTTCTGCACAAAAACGATTCTGCGAAGCAATGTGAACACTTCTGCTTCCCAGGCACAGAGAAGGTGCTATCAGGGAATTCTCTGCCTGCCTTTCCCCAGTGCTCTGCAAGCTCTGCAGGACAACATAGAATCTGGGGCTCTGTGCTTTCTTTCGTTCTGAACAAGTGTTACTGTTTTCTGCACAAAAGCGATTCTGCGAAGCAATGTGAACAGGCACAGAGAAGGTGCTATCAGGGAATTCTCTGCCTGCCTTTCCCCAGTGCTCTGCAAGCTCTCCAGGACAACATAAAATCTGGGGCTCTGTGCTTTCTTTCCTTCTGAACAAGTGTTACTGTTTTCTGCACAAAAGCGATTCTGCGAAGCAATGTGAACACTTCTGCTTCCCAGGCACAGAGAAGGTGCTAGCAGGGAATTCTCTGCCTGCCTTTCCCCAGTGCTCTGCAAGCTCTCCAGGACAACATAAAATCTGGGGCTCTGTGCTTTCTTTCCTTCTGAACAAGTGTTACTGTTTTCTGCACAAAAACGATTCTGCGAAGCAATGTGAACACTTCTGCTTCCCAGGCACAGAGAAGGTGCTAGCAGGGAATTCTCTGCCTGCCTTTCCCCAGTGCTCTGCAAGCTCTCCAGGACAACAGCAAATCTGGGGCTCTGTGCTTTCTTTCCTTCTGAACAAGTGTTACTGTTTTCTGCACAAAAGCGATTCTGCGAAGCAATGTGAACAGGCACAGAGAAGGTGCTATCAGGGAATTCTCTGCCTGCCTTTCCCCAGTGCTCTGCAAGCTCTCCAGGACAACATAGAATCTGGGGCTCTGTGCTTTCTTTCGTTCTGAACAAGTGTTACTGTTTTCTGCACAAAAGCGATTCTGCGAAACAATGTGAACAGGCACAGAGAAGGTGCTATCAGGGAATTCTCTGCCTGCCTTTCCCCAGTGCTCTGCAAGCTCTCCAGGACAACAGCAAATCTGGGGCTCTGTGCTTTCTTTCCTTCTGAACAAGTGTTACTGTTTTCTGCACAAAAACGATTCTGCGAAGCAATGTGAACACTTCTGCTTCCCAGGCACAGAGAAGGTGCTAGCAGGGAATTCTCTGCCTGCCTTTCCCCAGTGCTCTGCAAGCTCTCCAGGACAACATAGAATCTGGGGCTCTGTGCTTTCTTTCGTTCTGAACAAGTGTTACTGTTTTCTGCACAAAAACGATTCTGCGAAGCAATGTGAACACTTCTGCTTCCCAGGCACAGAGAAGGTGCTAGCAGGGAATTCTCTGCCTACCTTTCCCCAGTGCTCTGCAAGCTCTCCAGGACAACATAGAATCTGGGGCTCTGTGCTTTCTTTCGCTCTGAACAAGTGTTACTGTTTTCTGCACAAAAGCGATTCTGCGAAGCAATGTGAACAGGCATAGAGAAGGTGCTATCAGGGAATTCTCTGCCTGCCTTTCCCCAGTGCTCTGCAAGCTCTGCAGGACAACATAGAATCTGGGGCTCTGTGCTTTCTTTCCTTCTGAACAAGTGTTAGTGTTTTCTGCACAAAAGCGATTCTTGCGAAGCAATGTGAACACTTCTGCTTCCCAGGCACAGAGAAGGTGCTAGCAGGGAATTCTCTGCCTGCCTTTCCCCAGTGCTCTGCAAGCTCTCCAGGACAACATAAAATCTGGGGCTCTGTGCTTTCTTTCCTTCTGAACAAGTGTTACTGTTTTCTGCACAAAAGCGATTCTGCGAAGCAATGTGAACACTTCTGCTTCCCAGGCACAGAGAAGGTGCTAGCAGGGAATTCTCTGCCTGCCTTTCCCCAGTGCTCTGCAAGCTCTCCAGGACAACATAAAATGTGGGGCTCTGTGCTTTCTTTCCTTCTGAACAAGTGTTACTGTTTTCTGCACAAAAGCGATTCTGCGAAGCAATGTGAACAGGCACAGAGAAGGTGCTATCAGGGAATTCTCTGCCTGCCTTTCCCCAGTGCTCTGCAAGCTCTCCAGGACAACATAGAATCTGGGGCTCTGTGCTTTCTTTCCTTCTGAACAAGTGTTACTGTTTTCTGCACAAAAGCGATTCTGCGAAGCAATGTGAACAGGCACAGAGAAGGTGCTATCAGGGAATTCTCTGCCTGCCTTTCCCCAGTGCTCTGCAAGCTCTCCAGGACAACATAGAATCTGGGGCTCTGTGCTTTCTTTCGTTCTGAACAAGTGTTACTGTTTTCTGCACAAAAGCGATTCTGCGAAACAATGTGAACAGGCACAGAGAAGGTGCTTGCAGGGAATTCTCTGCCTGCCTTTCCCCAGTGCTCTGCAAGCTCTCCAGGACAACATAAAATCTGGGGCTCTGTGCTTTCTTTCCTTCTGAACAAGTGTTACTGTTTTCTGCACAAAAGCGATTCTTGCGAAGCAATGTGAACACTTCTGCTTCCCAGGCACAGAGAAGGTGCTAGCAGGGAATTCTCTGCCTGCCTTTCCCCAGTGCTCTGCAAGCTCTCCAGGACAACATAGAATCTGGGACTCTGTGCTTTCTTTCGTTCTGAACAACTGTTACTGTTTTCTGCACAAAAGCGATTCTGCGAAGCAATGTGAACAGGCACAGAGAAGGTGCTATCAGGGAATTCTCTGCCTTCCTTTCCCCAGTGCTCTGCAAGCTCTCCAGGACAACAGCAAATCTGGGGCTCTGTGCTTTCTTTCGTTCTGAACAACTGTTACTGTTTTCTGCACAAAAGCGATTCTTGCGAAGCAATGTGAACACTTCTGCTTCCCAGGCACAGAGAAGGTGCTAGCAGGGAATTCTCTGCCTGCCTTTCCCCAGTGCTCTGCAAGCTCTCCAGGACAACATAAAATCTGGGGCTCTGTGCTTTCTTTCGTTCTGAACAAGTGTTACTGTTTTCTGCACAAAAGCGATTCTGCGAAGCAATGTGAACAGGCACAGAGAAGGTGTTAGCAGGGAATTCTCTGCCTGCCTTTCCCCAGTGCTCTGCAAGCTCTCCAGGACAACATAAAATCTGGGGCTCTGTGCTTTCTTTCCTTCTGAACAAGTGTTACTGTTTTCTGCACAAAAGCGATTCTTGCGAAGCAATGTGAACACTTCTGCTTCCCAGGCACAGAGAAGGTGCTAGCAGGGAATTCTCTGCCTGCCTTTCCCCAGTGCTCTGCAAGCTCTCCAGGACAACATAGAATCTGGGGCGCTGTGCTTTCTTTCCTTCTGAACAAGTGTTACTGTTTTCTGCACAAAAGCGATTCTGCGAAGCAATGTGAACACTTCTGCTTCCCAGGCACAGAGAAGGTGCTAGCAGGGAATTCTCTGCCTGCCTTTCCCCAGTGCTCTGCAAGCTCTCCAGGACAACAGCAAATCTGGGGCTCTGTGCTTTCTTTCCTTCTGAACAAGTGTTACTGTTTTCTGCACAAAAACGATTCTGCGAAGCAATGTGAACACTTCTGCTTCCCAGGCACAGAGAAGGTGCTAGCAGGGAATTCTCTGCCTGCCTTTCCCCAGTGCTCTGCAAGCTCTCCAGGACAACATAGAATCTGGGGCTCTGTGCTTTCTTTCGTTCTGAACAAGTGTTACTGTTTTCTGCACAAAAACGATTCTGCGAAGCAATGTGAACACTTCTGCTTCCCAGGCACAGAGAAGGTGCTAGCAGGGAATTCTCTGCCTACCTTTCCCCAGTGCTCTGCAAGCTCTCCAGGACAACATAGAATCTGGGGCTCTGTGCTTTCTTTCGTTCTGAACAAGTGTTACTGTTTTCTGCACAAAAGCGATTCTGCGAAGCAATGTGAACAGGCACAGAGAAGGTGCTATCAGGGAATTCTCTGCCTGCCTTTCCCCAGTGCTCTGCAAGCTCTCCAGGACAACATAAAATCTGGGGCTCTGTGCTTTCTTTCCTTCTGAACAAGTGTTACTGTTTTCTGCACAAAAGCGATTCTGCGAAGCAATGTGAACACTTCTGCTTCCCAGGCACAGAGAAGGTGCTAGCAGGGAATTCTCTGCCTGCCTTTCCCCAGTGCTCTGCAAGCTCTCCAGGACAACATAAAATCTGGGGCTCTGTGCTTTCTTTCCTTCTGAACAAGTGTTACTGTTTTCTGCACAAAAGCGATTCTGCGAAGCAATGTGAACACTTCTGCTTCCCAGGCACAGAGAAGGTGCTAGCAGGGAATTCTCTGCCTACCTTTCCCCAGTGCTCTGCAAGCTCTCCAGGACAACATAGAATCTGGGGCTCTGTGCTTTCTTTCGTTCTGAACAAGTGTTACTGTTTTCTGCACAAAAGCGATTCTGCGAAGCAATGTGAACAGGCACAGAGAAGGTGCTATCAGGGAATTCTCTGCCTGTCTTTCCCCAGTGCTCTGCAAGCTCTCCAGGACAACATAGAATCTGGGGCTCTGTGCTTTCTTTCGTTCTGAACAAGTGTTACTGTTTTCTGCACAAAAGCGATTCTGCGAAACAATGTGAACAGGCACAGAGAAGGTGCTTGCAGGGAATTCTCTGCCTGCCTTTCCCCAGTGCTCTGCAAGCTCTCCAGGACAACATAAAATCTGGGGCTCTGTGCTTTCTTTCCTTCTGAACAAGTGTTACTGTTTTCTGCACAAAAGCGATTCTTGCGAAGCAATGTGAACACTTCTGCTTCCCAGGCACAGAGAAGGTGCTAGCAGGGAATTCTCTGCCTGCCTTTCCCCAGTGCTCTGCAAGCTCTCCAGGACAACATAGAATCTGGGACTCTGTGCTTTCTTTCGTTCTGAACAACTGTTACTGTTTTCTGCACAAAAGCGATTCTTGCGAAGCAATGTGAACACTTCTGCTTCCCAGGCACAGAGAAGGTGCTAGCAGGGAATTCTCTGCCTGCCTTTCCCCAGTGCTCTGCAAGCTCTCCAGGACAACATAGAATCTGGGGCGCTGTGCTTTCTTTCCTTCTGAACAAGTGTTACTGTTTTCTGCACAAAAGCGATTCTGTGAAGCAATGTGAACACTTCTGCTTCCCAGGCACAGAAAAGGTGCTAGCAGGGAATTCTCTGCCTGCCTTTCCCCAGTGCTCTGCAAGCTCTCCAGGACAACATAAAATCTGGGGCTCTGTGCTTTCTTTCCTTCTGAACAAGTGTTACTGTTTTCTGCACAAAAACGATTCTGCGAAGCAATGTGAACACTTCTGCTTCCCAGGCACAGAGAAGGTGCTAGCAGGGAATTCTCTGCCTGCCTTTCCCCAGTGCTCTGCAAGCTCTCCAGGACAACAGCAAATCTGGGGCTCTGTGCTTTCTTTCGTTCTGAACAAGTGTTACTGTTTTCTGCACAAAAGCGATTCTGCGAAGCAATGTGAACACTTCTGCTTCCCAGGCACAGAGAAGGTGCTAGCAGGGAATTCTCTGCCTGCCTTTCCCCAGTGCTCTGCAAGCTCTCCAGGACAACATAGAATCTGGGGCTCTGTGCTTTCTTTCGTTCTGAACAAGTGTTACTGTTTTCTGCACAAAAGCGATTCTGCGAAGCAATGTGAACAGGCACAGAGAAGGTGCTATCAGGGAATTCTCTGCCTACCTTTCCCCAGTGCTCTGCAAGCTCTCCAGGACAACATAGAATCTGGGGCTCTGTGCTTTCTTTCGTTCTGAACAAGTGTTACTGTTTTCTGCACAAAAGCGATTCTGCGAAACAATGTGAACAGGCACAGAGAAGGTGCTATCAGGGAATTCTCTGCCTGCCTTTCCCCAGTGCTCTGCAAGCTCTCCAGGACAACAGCAAATCTGGGGCTCTGTGCTTTCTTTCCTTCTGAACAAGTGTTACTGTTTTCTGCACAAAAACGATTCTGCGAAGCAATGTGAACACTTCTGCTTCCCAGGCACAGAGAAGGTGCTAGCAGGGAATTCTCTGCCTGCCTTTCCCCAGTGCTCTGCAAGCTCTCCAGGACAACATAGAATCTGGGGCTCTGTGCTTTCTTTCGTTCTGAACAAGTGTTACTGTTTTCTGCACAAAAACGATTCTGCGAAGCAATGTGAACACTTCTGCTTCCCAGGCACAGAGAAGGTGCTAGCAGGGAATTCTCTGCCTACCTTTCCCCAGTGCTCTGCAAGCTCTCCAGGACAACATAGAATCTGGGGCTCTGTGCTTTCTTTCGCTCTGAACAAGTGTTACTGTTTTCTGCACAAAAGCGATTCTGCGAAGCAATGTGAACAGGCATAGAGAAGGTGCTATCAGGGAATTCTCTGCCTGCCTTTCCCCAGTGCTCTGCAAGCTCTCCAGGACAACATAAAATATGGGGCTCTGTGCTTTCTTTCCTTCTGAACAAGTGTTACTGTTTTCTGCACAAAAGCGATTCTTGCGAAGCAATGTGAACACTTCTGCTTCCCAGGCACAGAGAAGGTGCTAGCAGGGAATTCTCTGCCTGCCTTTCCCCAGTGCTCTGCAAGCTCTCCAGGACAACATAGAATCTGGGGCGCTGTGCTTTCTTTCCTTCTGAACAAGTGTTACTGTTTTCTGCACAAAATCGATTCTGCGAAGCAATGTGAACACTTCTGCTTCCCAGGCACAGAGAAGGTGCTAGCAGGGAATTCTCTGCCTGCCTTTCCCCAGTGCTCTGCAAGCTCTCCAGGACAACATAAAATCTGGGGCTCTGTGCTTTCTTTCCTTCTGAACAAGTGTTACTGTTTTCTGCACAAAAGCGATTCTGCGAAGCAATGTGAACACTTCTGCTTCCCAGGCACAGAGAAGGTGCTAGCAGGGAATTCTCTGCCTACCTTTCCCCAGTGCTCTGCAAGCTCTCCAGGACAACATAGAATCTGGGGCTCTGTGCTTTCTTTCGTTCTGAACAAGTGTTACTGTTTTCTGCACAAAAGCGATTCTGCGAAGCAATGTGAACAGGCACAGAGAAGGTGCTATCAGGGAATTCTCTGCCTGCCTTTCCCCAGTGCTCTGCAAGCTCTCCAGGACAACATAGAATCTGGGGCTCTGTGCTTTCTTTCGTTCTGAACAAGTGTTACTGTTTTCTGCACAAAAGCGATTCTGCGAAGCAATGTGAACACTTCTGCTTCCCAGGCACAGAGAAGGTGCTAGCAGGGAATTCTCTGCCTGCCTTTCCCCAGTGCTCTGCAAGCTCTCCAGGACAACATAAAATCTGGGGCTCTGTGCTTTCTTTCCTTCTGAACAAGTGTTACTGTTTTCTGCACAAAAGCGATTCTGCGAAGCAATGTGAACACTTCTGCTTCCCAGGCACAGAGAAGGTGCTAGCAGGGAATTCTCTGCCTACCTTTCCCCAGTGCTCTGCAAGCTCTCCAGGACAACATAGAATCTGGGGCTCTGTGCTTTCTTTCGTTCTGAACAAGTGTTACTGTTTTCTGCACAAAAGCGATTCTGCGAAGCAATGTGAACAGGCACAGAGAAGGTGCTATCAGGGAATTCTCTGCCTGCCTTTCCCCAGTGCTCTGCAAGCTCTCCAGGACAACATAGAATCTGGGGCTCTGTGCTTTCTTTCGTTCTGAACAAGTGTTACTGTTTTCTGCACAAAAGCGATTCTGCGAAACAATGTGAACAGGCACAGAGAAGGTGCTTGCAGGGAATTCTCTGCCTGCCTTTCCCCAGTGCTCTGCAAGCTCTCCAGGACAACATAAAATCTGGGGCTCTGTGCTTTCTTTCCTTCTGAACAAGTGTTACTGTTTTCTGCACAAAAGCGATTCTTGCGAAGCAATGTGAACACTTCTGCTTCCCAGGCACAGAGAAGGTGCTAGCAGGGAATTCTCTGCCTGCCTTTCCCCAGTGCTCTGCAAGCTCTCCAGGACAACATAGAATCTGGGGCGCTGTGCTTTCTTTCCTTCTGAACAAGTGTTACTGTTTTCTGCACAAAAGCGATTCTGCGAAGCAATGTGAACACTTTTGCTTCCCAGGCACAGAGAAGGTGCTAGCAGGGAATTCTCTGCCTGCCTTTCCCCAGTGCTCTGCAAGCTCTCCAGGACAACATAGAATCTGGGGCTCTGTGCTTTCTTTCCTTCTGAACAAATGTTACTGTTTTCTGCACAAAAGCGATTCTGCGAAACAATGTGAACAGGCACAGAGAAGGTGCTATCAGGGAATTCTCTGCCTGCCTTTCCCCAGTGCTCTGCAAGCTCTCCAGGACAACAGCAAATCTGGGGCTCTGTGCTTTCTTTCCTTCTGAACAAGTGTTACTGTTTTCTGCACAAAAACGATTCTGCGAAGCAATGTGAACACTTCTGCTTCCCAGGCACAGAGAAGGTGCTAGCAGGGAATTCTCTGCCTACCTTTCCCCAGTGCTCTGCAAGCTCTCCAGGACAACATAGAATCTGGGGCTCTGTGCTTTCTTTCGTTCTGAACAAGTGTTATTGTTTTCTGCACAAAAACGATTCTGCGAAGCAATGTGAACACTTCTGCTTCCCAGGCACAGAGAAGGTGCTAGCAGGGAATTCTCTGCCTACCTTTCCCCAGTGCTCTGCAAGCTCTCCAGGACAACATAGAATCTGGGGCTCTGTGCTTTCTTTCGCTCTGAACAAGTGTTACTGTTTTCTGCACAAAAGCGATTCTGCGAAGCAATGTGAACAGGCATAGAGAAGGTGCTATCAGGGAATTCTCTGCCTGCCTTTCCCCAGTGCTCTGCAAGCTCTCCAGGACAACATAAAATCTGGGGCTCTGTGCTTTCTTTCCTTCTGAACAAGTGTTAGTGTTTTCTGCACAAAAGCGATTCTTGCGAAGCAATGTGAACACTTCTGCTTCCCAGGCACAGAGAAGGTGCTAGCAGGGAATTCTCTGCCTGCCTTTCCCCAGTGCTCTGCAAGCTCTCCAGGACAACATAAAATCTGGGGCTCTGTGCTTTCTTTCCTTCTGAACAAGTGTTACTGTTTTCTGCACAAAAGCGATTCTGCGAAGCAATGTGAACACTTCTGCTTCCCAGGCACAGAGAAGGTGCTAGCAGGGAATTCTCTGCCTGCCTTTCCCCAGTGCTCTGCAAGCTCTCCAGGACAACATAAAATGTGGGGCTCTGTGCTTTCTTTCCTTCTGAACAAGTGTTACTGTTTTCTGCACAAAAGCGATTCTGCGAAGCAATGTGAACAGGCACAGAGAAGGTGCTATCAGGGAATTCTCTGCCTGCCTTTCCCCAGTGCTCTGCAAGCTCTCCAGGACAACATAGAATCTGGGGCTCTGTGCTTTCTTTCCTTCTGAACAAGTGTTACTGTTTTCTGCACAAAAGCGATTCTGCGAAGCAATGTGAACAGGCACAGAGAAGGTGCTATCAGGGAATTCTCTGCCTGCCTTTCCCCAGTGCTCTGCAAGCTCTCCAGGACAACATAGAATCTGGGGCTCTGTGCTTTCTTTCGTTCTGAACAAGTGTTACTGTTTTCTGCACAAAAGCGATTCTGCGAAACAATGTGAACAGGCACAGAGAAGGTGCTTGCAGGGAATTCTCTGCCTGCCTTTCCCCAGTGCTCTGCAAGCTCTCCAGGACAACATAAAATCTGGGGCTCTGTGCTTTCTTTCCTTCTGAACAAGTGTTACTGTTTTCTGCACAAAAGCGATTCTTGCGAAGCAATGTGAACACTTCTGCTTCCCAGGCACAGAGAAGGTGCTAGCAGGGAATTCTCTGCCTGCCTTTCCCCAGTGCTCTGCAAGCTCTCCAGGACAACATAGAATCTGGGACTCTGTGCTTTCTTTCGTTCTGAACAACTGTTACTGTTTTCTGCACAAAAGCGATTCTGCGAAGCAATGTGAACAGGCACAGAGAAGGTGCTATCAGGGAATTCTCTGCCTTCCTTTCCCCAGTGCTCTGCAAGCTCTCCAGGACAACAGCAAATCTGGGGCTCTGTGCTTTCTTTCGTTCTGAACAACTGTTACTGTTTTCTGCACAAAAGCGATTCTTGCGAAGCAATGTGAACACTTCTGCTTCCCAGGCACAGAGAAGGTGCTAGCAGGGAATTCTCTGCCTGCCTTTCCCCAGTGCTCTGCAAGCTCTCCAGGACAACATAAAATCTGGGGCTCTGTGCTTTCTTTCGTTCTGAACAAGTGTTACTGTTTTCTGCACAAAAGCGATTCTGCGAAGCAATGTGAACAGGCACAGAGAAGGTGTTAGCAGGGAATTCTCTGCCTGCCTTTCCCCAGTGCTCTGCAAGCTCTCCAGGACAACATAAAATCTGGGGCTCTGTGCTTTCTTTCCTTCTGAACAAGTGTTACTGTTTTCTGCACAAAAGCGATTCTTGCGAAGCAATGTGAACACTTCTGCTTCCCAGGCACAGAGAAGGTGCTAGCAGGGAATTCTCTGCCTGCCTTTCCCCAGTGCTCTGCAAGCTCTCCAGGACAACATAGAATCTGGGGCGCTGTGCTTTCTTTCCTTCTGAACAAGTGTTACTGTTTTCTGCACAAAAGCGATTCTGCGAAGCAATGTGAACACTTCTGCTTCCCAGGCACAGAGAAGGTGCTAGCAGGGAATTCTCTGCCTGCCTTTCCCCAGTGCTCTGCAAGCTCTCCAGGACAACAGCAAATCTGGGGCTCTGTGCTTTCTTTCCTTCTGAACAAGTGTTACTGTTTTCTGCACAAAAACGATTCTGCGAAGCAATGTGAACACTTCTGCTTCCCAGGCACAGAGAAGGTGCTAGCAGGGAATTCTCTGCCTGCCTTTCCCCAGTGCTCTGCAAGCTCTCCAGGACAACATAGAATCTGGGGCTCTGTGCTTTCTTTCGTTCTGAACAAGTGTTACTGTTTTCTGCACAAAAACGATTCTGCGAAGCAATGTGAACACTTCTGCTTCCCAGGCACAGAGAAGGTGCTAGCAGGGAATTCTCTGCCTACCTTTCCCCAGTGCTCTGCAAGCTCTCCAGGACAACATAGAATCTGGGGCTCTGTGCTTTCTTTCGTTCTGAACAAGTGTTACTGTTTTCTGCACAAAAGCGATTCTGCGAAGCAATGTGAACAGGCACAGAGAAGGTGCTATCAGGGAATTCTCTGCCTGCCTTTCCCCAGTGCTCTGCAAGCTCTCCAGGACAACATAAAATCTGGGGCTCTGTGCTTTCTTTCCTTCTGAACAAGTGTTACTGTTTTCTGCACAAAAGCGATTCTGCGAAGCAATGTGAACACTTCTGCTTCCCAGGCACAGAGAAGGTGCTAGCAGGGAATTCTCTGCCTGCCTTTCCCCAGTGCTCTGCAAGCTCTCCAGGACAACATAAAATCTGGGGCTCTGTGCTTTCTTTCCTTCTGAACAAGTGTTACTGTTTTCTGCACAAAAGCGATTCTGCGAAGCAATGTGAACACTTCTGCTTCCCAGGCACAGAGAAGGTGCTAGCAGGGAATTCTCTGCCTACCTTTCCCCAGTGCTCTGCAAGCTCTCCAGGACAACATAGAATCTGGGGCTCTGTGCTTTCTTTCGTTCTGAACAAGTGTTACTGTTTTCTGCACAAAAGCGATTCTGCGAAGCAATGTGAACAGGCACAGAGAAGGTGCTATCAGGGAATTCTCTGCCTGTCTTTCCCCAGTGCTCTGCAAGCTCTCCAGGACAACATAGAATCTGGGGCTCTGTGCTTTCTTTCGTTCTGAACAAGTGTTACTGTTTTCTGCACAAAAGCGATTCTGCGAAACAATGTGAACAGGCACAGAGAAGGTGCTTGCAGGGAATTCTCTGCCTGCCTTTCCCCAGTGCTCTGCAAGCTCTCCAGGACAACATAAAATCTGGGGCTCTGTGCTTTCTTTCCTTCTGAACAAGTGTTACTGTTTTCTGCACAAAAGCGATTCTTGCGAAGCAATGTGAACACTTCTGCTTCCCAGGCACAGAGAAGGTGCTAGCAGGGAATTCTCTGCCTGCCTTTCCCCAGTGCTCTGCAAGCTCTCCAGGACAACATAGAATCTGGGACTCTGTGCTTTCTTTCGTTCTGAACAACTGTTACTGTTTTCTGCACAAAAGCGATTCTTGCGAAGCAATGTGAACACTTCTGCTTCCCAGGCACAGAGAAGGTGCTAGCAGGGAATTCTCTGCCTGCCTTTCCCCAGTGCTCTGCAAGCTCTCCAGGACAACATAGAATCTGGGGCGCTGTGCTTTCTTTCCTTCTGAACAAGTGTTACTGTTTTCTGCACAAAAGCGATTCTGTGAAGCAATGTGAACACTTCTGCTTCCCAGGCACAGAAAAGGTGCTAGCAGGGAATTCTCTGCCTGCCTTTCCCCAGTGCTCTGCAAGCTCTCCAGGACAACATAAAATCTGGGGCTCTGTGCTTTCTTTCCTTCTGAACAAGTGTTACTGTTTTCTGCACAAAAGCGATTCTGCGAAGCAATGTGAACACTTCTGCTTCCCAGGCACAGAGAAGGTGCTAGCAAGGAATTCTCTGCCTACCTTTCCCCAGTGCTCTGCAAGCTCTCCAGGACAACATAAAATCTGGGGCTCTGTGCTTTCTTTCGTTCTGAACAAGTGTTACTGTTTTCTGCACAAAAGCGATTCTGCGAAGCAATGTGAACAGGCACAGAGAAGGTGCTATCAGGGAATTCTCTGCCTGCCTTTCCCCAGTGCTCTGCAAGCTCTCCAGGACAACATAGAATCTGGGGCTCTGTGCTTTCTTTCGTTCTGAACAAGTGTTACTGTTTTCTGCACAAAAGCGATTCTGCGAAGCAATGTGAACACTTCTGCTTCCCAGGCACAGAGAAGGTGCTAGCAGGGAATTCTCTGCCTGCCTTTCCCCAGTGCTCTGCAAGCTCTCCAGGACAACATAAAATCTGGGGCTCTGTGCTTTCTTTCCTTCTGAACAAGTGTTACTGTTTTCTGCACAAAAGCGATTCTGCGAAGCAATGTGAACACTTCTGCTTCCCAGGCACAGAGAAGGTGCTAGCAGGGAATTCTCTGCCTACCTTTCCCCAGTGCTCTGCAAGCTCTCCAGGACAACATAGAATCTGGGGCTCTGTGCTTTCTTTCGTTCTGAACAAGTGTTACTGTTTTCTGCACAAAAGCGATTCTGCGAAGCAATGTGAACAGGCACAGAGAAGGTGCTATCAGGGAATTCTCTGCCTGCCTTTCCCCAGTGCTCTGCAAGCTCTCCAGGACAACATAGACTCTGGGGCTCTGTGCTTTCTTTCGTTCTGAACAAGTGTTAATGTTTTCTGCACAAAAGCGATTCTGCGAAACAATGTGAACAGGCACAGAGAAGGTGCTTGCAGGGAATTCTCTGCCTGCCTTTCCCCAGTGCTCTGCAAGCTCTCCAGGACAACATAAAATCTGGGGCTCTGTGCTTTCTTTCCTTCTGAACAAGTGTTACTGTTTTCTGCACAAAAGCGATTCTTGCGAAGCAATGTGAACACTTCTGCTTCCCAGGCACAGAGAAGGTGCTAGCAGGGAATTCTCTGCCTGCCTTTCCCCAGTGCTCTGCAAGCTCTCCAGGACAACATAGAATCTGGGGCTCTGTGCTTTCTTTCGTTCTGAACAAGTGTTACTGTTTTCTGCACAAAAGCGATTCTGCGAAGCAATGTGAACACTTTTGCTTCCCAGGCACAGAGAAGGTGCTAGCAGGGAATTCTCTGCCTGCCTTTCCCCAGTGCTCTGCAAGCTCTCCAGGACAACATAGAATCTGGGGCTCTGTGCTTTCTTTCCTTCTGAACAAATGTTACTGTTTTCTGCACAAAAGCGATTCTGCGAAACAATGTGAACAGGCACAGAGAAGGTGCTATCAGGGAATTCTCTGCCTGCCTTTCCCCAGTGCTCTGCAAGCTCTCCAGGACAACAGCAAATCTGGGGCTCTGTGCTTTCTTTCCTTCTGAACAAGTGTTACTGTTTTCTGCACAAAAACGATTCTGCGAAGCAATGTGAACACTTCTGCTTCCCAGGCACAGAGAAGGTGCTAGCAGGGAATTCTCTGCCTACCTTTCCCCAGTGCTCTGCAAGCTCTCCAGGACAACATAGAATCTGGGGCTCTGTGCTTTCTTTCGTTCTGAACAAGTGTTATTGTTTTCTGCACAAAAACGATTCTGCGAAGCAATGTGAACACTTCTGCTTCCCAGGCACAGAGAAGGTGCTAGCAGGGAATTCTCTGCCTACCTTTCCCCAGTGCTCTGCAAGCTCTCCAGGACAACATAGAATCTGGGGCTCTGTGCTTTCTTTCGTTCTGAACAAGTGTTACTGTTTTCTGCACAAAAGCGATTCTGCGAAGCAATGTGAACAGGCACAGAGAAGGTGCTATCAGGGAATTCTCTGCCTGCCTTTCCCCAGTGCTCTGCAAGCTCTCCAGGACAACATAGAATCTGGGGCTCTGTGCTTTCTTTCGTTCTGAACAAGTGTTACTGTTTTCTGCACAAAAGCGATTCTGCGAAGCAATGTGAACACTTCTGCTTCCCAGGCACAGAGAAGGTGCTAGCAGGGAATTCTCTGCCTGCCTTTCCCCAGTGCTCTGCAAGCTCTCCAGGACAACATAAAATCTGGGGCTCTGTGCTTTCTTTCCTTCTGAACAAGTGTTAATGTTTTCTGCACAAAAGCGATTCTGCGAAGCAATGTGAACACTTCTGCTTCCCAGGCACAGAGAAGGTGCTAGCAGGGAATTCTCTGCCTACCTTTCCCCAGTGCTCTGCAAGCTCTCCAGGACAACATAGAATCTGGGGCTCTGTGCTTTCTTTCGTTCTGAACAAGTGTTACTGTTTTCTGCACAAAAGCGATTCTGCGAAGCAATGTGAACAGGCACAGAGAAGGTGCTTGCAGGGAATTCTCTGCCTGCCTTTCCCCAGTGCTCTGCAAGCTCTCCAGGACAACATAAAATCTGGGGCTCTGTGCTTTCTTTCCTTCTGAACAAGTGTTACTGTTTTCTGCACAAAAGCGATTCTTGCGAAGCAATGTGAACACTTCTGCTTCCCAGGCACAGAGAAGGTGCTAGCAGGGAATTCTCTGCCTGCCTTTCCCCAGTGCTCTGCAAGCTCTCCAGGACAACATAGAATCTGGGACTCTGTGCTTTCTTTCGTTCTGAACAACTGTTACTGTTTTCTGCACAAAAGCGATTCTTGCGAAGCAATGTGAACACTTCTGCTTCCCAGGCACAGAGAAGGTGCTAGCAGGGAATTCTCTGCCTGCCTTTCCCCAGTGCTCTGCAAGCTCTCCAGGACAACATAGAATCTGGGGCGCTGTGCTTTCTTTCCTTCTGAACAAGTGTTACTGTTTTCTGCACAAAAGCGATTCTGTGAAGCAATGTGAACACTTCTGCTTCCCAGGCACAGAGAAGGTGCTAGCAGGGAATTCTCTGCCTGCCTTTCCCCAGTGCTCTGCAAGCTCTCCAGGACAACATAAAATCTGGGGCTCTGTGCTTTCTTTCCTTCTGAACAAGTGTTACTGTTTTCTGCACAAAAGCGATTCTGCGAAGCAATGTGAACACTTCTGCTTCCCAGGCACAGAGAAGGTGCTAGCAGGGAATTCTCTGCCTACCTTTCCCCAGTGCTCTGCAAGCTCTCCAGGACAACATAGAATCTGGGGCTCTGTGCTTTCTTTCGTTCTGAACAAGTGTTACTGTTTTCTGCACAAAAGCGATTCTGCGAAGCAATGTGAACAGGCACAGAGAAGGTGCTATCAGGGAATTCTCTGCCTGCCTTTCCCCAGTGCTCTGCAAGCTCTCCAGGACAACATAGAATCTGGGGCTCTGTGCTTTCTTTCGTTCTGAACAAGTGTTACTGTTTTCTGCACAAAAGCGATTCTGCGAAGCAATGTGAACAGGCACAGAGAAGGTGCTATCAGGGAATTCTCTGCCTGCCTTTCCCCAGTGCTCTGCAAGCTCTCCAGGACAACAGCAAATCTGGGGCTCTGTGCTTTCTTTCCTTCTGAACAAGTGTTACTGTTTTCTGCACAAAAACGATTCTGCGAAGCAATGTGAACACTTCTGCTTCCCAGGCACAGAGAAGGTGCTAGCAGGGAATTCTCTGCCTACCTTTCCCCAGTGCTCTGCAAGCTCTCCAGGACAACATAGAATCTGGGGCTCTGTGCTTTCTTTCGTTCTGAACAAGTGTTACTGTTTTCTGCACAAAAACGATTCTGCGAAGCAATGTGAACACTTCTGCTTCCCAGGCACAGAGAAGGTGCTAGCAGGGAATTCTCTGCCTACCTTTCCCCAGTGCTCTGCAAGCTCTCCAGGACAACATAGAATCTGGGGCTCTGTGCTTTCTTTCGTTCTGAACAAGTGTTACTGTTTTCTGCACAAAAGCGATTCTGCGAAGCAATGTGAACAGGCACAGAGAAGGTGCTATCAGGGAATTCTCTGCCTGCCTTTCCCCAGTGCTCTGCAAGCTCTCCAGGACAACATAGAATCTGGGGCTCTGTTCTTTTGTTTCCTTCTGAACAAGTGTTACTGTTTTCTGCACAAAAGCGATTCTTGCGAAGCAATGTGAACACTTCTGCTTCCCAGGCACAGAGAAGGTGCTAGCAGGGAATTCTCTGCCTGCCTTTCCCCAGTGCTCTGCAAGCTCTCCAGGACAACATAGAATCTGGGGCGCTGTGCTTTCTTTCCTTCTGAACAAGTGTTACTGTTTTCTGCACAAAAGCGATTCTGCGAAGCAATGTGAACACTTCTGCTTCCCAGGCACAGAGAAGGTGCTAGCAGGGAATTCTCTGCCTGCCTTTCCCCAGTGCTCTGCAAGCTCTCCAGGACAACATAAAATCTGGGGCTCTGTGCTTTCTTTCCTTCTGAACAAGTGTTACTGTTTTCTGCACAAAAACGATTCTGCGAAGCAATGTGAACACTTCTGCTTCCCAGGCACAGAGAAGGTGCTAGCAGGGAATTCTCTGCCTACCTTTCCCCAGTGCTCTGCAAGCTCTCCAGGACAACATAGAATCTGGGGCTCTGTGCTTTCTTTCGTTCTGAACAAGTGTTACTGTTTTCTGCACAAAAGCGATTCTGCGAAGCAATGTGAACAGGCACAGAGAAGGTGCTATCAGGGAATTCTCTGCCTGCCTTTCCCCAGTGCTCTGCAAGCTCTCCAGGACAACATAGAATCTGGGGCTCTGTGCTTTCTTTCGTTCTGAACAAGTGTTACTGTTTTCTGCACAAAAGCGATTCTGCGAAACAATGTGAACAGGCACAGAGAAGGTGCTTGCAGGGAATTCTCTGCCTGCCTTTCCCCAGTGCTCTGCAAGCTCTCCAGGACAACATAAAATCTGGGGCTCTGTGCTTTCTTTCCTTCTGAACAAGTGTTACTGTTTTCTGCACAAAAGCGATTCTTGCGAAGCAATGTGAACACTTCTGCTTCCCAGGCACAGAGAAGGTGCTAGCAGGGAATTCTCTGCCTGCCTTTCCCCAGTGCTCTGCAAGCTCTCCAGGACAACATAGAATCTGGGGCTCTGTGCTTTCTTTCCTTCTGAACAAGTGTTACTGTTTTCTGCACAAAAGCGATTCTGCGAAGCAATGTGAACACTTCTGCTTCCCAGGCACAGAGAAGGTGCTAGCAGGGAATTCTCTGCCTGCCTTTCCCCAGTGCTCTGCAAGCTCTCCAGGACAACAGCAAATCTGGGGCTCTGTGCTTTCTTTCCTTCTGAACAAGTGTTACTGTTTTCTGCACAAAAACGATTCTGCGAAGCAATGTGAACACTTCTGCTTCCCAGGCACAGAGAAGGTGCTAGCAGGGAATTCTCTGCCTACCTTTCCCCAGTGCTCTGCAAGCTCTCCAGGACAACATAGAATCTGGGGCTCTGTGCTTTCTTTCGTTCTGAACAAGTGTTACTGTTTTCTGCACAAAAACGATTCTGCGAAGCAATGTGAACACTTCTGCTTCCCAGGCACAGAGAAGGTGCTAGCAGGGAATTCTCTGCCTACCTTTCCCCAGTGCTCTGCAAGCTCTCCAGGACAACATAGAATCTGGGGCTCTGTGCTTTCTTTCGTTCTGAACAAGTGTTACTGTTTTCTGCACAAAAACGATTCTGCGAAGCAATGTGAACACTTCTGCTTCCCAGGCACAGAGAAGGTGCTAGCAGGGAATTCTCTGCCTACCTTTCCCCAGTGCTCTGCAAGCTCTCCAGGACAACATAGAATCTGGGGCTCTGTGCTTTCTTTCGTTCTGAACAAGTGTTACTGTTTTCTGCACAAAAGCGATTCTGCGAAGCAATGTGAACAGGCACAGAGAAGGTGCTATCAGGGAATTCTCTGCCTGCCTTTCCCCAGTGCTCTGCAAGCTCTCCAGGACAACATAAAATCTGGGGCTCTGTGCTTTCTTTCCTTCTGAACAAGTGTTACTGTTTTCTGCACAAAAGCGATTCTTGCGAAGCAATGTGAACACTTCTGCTTCCCAGGCACAGAGAAGGTGCTAGCAGGGAATTCTCTGCCTGCCTTTCCCCAGTGCTCTGCAAGCTCTCCAGGACAACATAGAATCTGGGGCGCTGTGCTTTCTTTCCTTCTGAACAAGTGTTACTGTTTTCTGCACAAAAGCGATTCTGCGAAGCAATGTGAACAGGCACAGAGAAGGTGTTATCAGGGAATTCTCTGCCTGCCTTTCCCCAGTGCTCTGCAAGCTCTCCAGGACAACATAGAATCTGGGGCTCTGTGCTTTCTTTCGTTCTGAACAAGTGTTACTGTTTTCTGCACAAAAGCGATTCTGCGAAGCAATGTGAACAGGCACAGAGAAGGTGTTAGCAGGGAATTCTCTGCCTGCCTTTCCCCAGTGCTCTGCAAGCTCTCCAGGACAACATAAAATCTGGGGCTCTGTGCTTTCTTTCCTTCTGAACAAGTGTTACTGTTTTCTGCACAAAAGCGATTCTTGCGAAGCAATGTGAAAACTTCTGCTTCCCAGGCACAGAGAAGGTGCTAGCAGGGAATTCTCTGCCTGCCTTTCCCCAGTGCTCTGCAAGCTCTCCAGGACAACATAGAATCTGGGGCGCTGTGCTTTCTTTCCTTCTGAACAAGTGTTACTGTTTTCTGCACAAAAGCGATTCTGCGAAGCAATGTGAACACTTCTGCTTCCCAGGCACAGAGAAGGTGCTAGCAGGGAATTCTCTGCCTGCCTTTCCCCAGTGCTCTGCAAGCTCTCCAGGACAACATAGAATCTGGGGCTCTGTGCTTTCTTTCCTTCTGAACAAGTGTTACTGTTTTCTGCACAAAAACGATTCTGCGAAGCAATGTGAACACTTCTGCTTCCCAGGCACAGAGAAGGTGCTAGCAGGGAATTCTCTGCCTACCTTTCCCCAGTGCTCTGCAAGCTCTCCAGGACAACATAGAATCTGGGGCTCTGTGCTTTCTTTCGTTCTGAACAAGTGTTACTGTTTTCTGCACAAAAACGATTCTGCGAAGCAATGTGAACACTTCTGCTTCCCAGGCACAGAGAAGGTGCTAGCAGGGAATTCTCTGCCTACCTTTCCCCAGTGCTCTGCAAGCTCTCCAGGACAACATAGAATCTGGGGCTCTGTGCTTTCTTTCGTTCTGAACAAGTGTTACTGTTTTCTGCACAAAAGCGATTCTGCGAAGCAATGTGAACAGGCACAGAGAAGGTGCTATCAGGGAATTCTCTGCCTGCCTTTCCCCAGTGCTCTGCAAGCTCTCCAGGACAACATAAAATCTGGGGCTCTGTGCTTTCTTTCCTTCTGAACAAGTGTTACTGTTTTCTGCACAAAAGCGATTCTTGCGAAGCAATGTGAACACTTCTGCTTCCCAGGCACAGAGAAGGTGCTAGCAGGGAATTCTCTGCCTGCCTTTCCCCAGTGCTCTGCAAGCTCTCCAGGACAACATAGAATCTGGGGCGCTGTGCTTTCTTTCCTTCTGAACAAGTGTTACTGTTTTCTGCACAAAAGCGATTCTGCGAAGCAATGTGAACACTTCTGCTTCCCAGGCACAGAGAAGGTGCTAGCAGGGAATTCTCTGCCTGCCTTTCCCCAGTGCTCTGCAAGCTCTCCAGGACAACATAAAATCTGGGGCTCTGTGCTTTCTTTCCTTCTGAACAAGTGTTACTGTTTTCTGCACAAAAGCGATTCTGCGAAGCAATGTGAACACTTCTGCTTCCCAGGCACAGAGAAGGTGCTAGCAGGGAATTCTCTGCCTACCTTTCCCCAGTGCTCTGCAAGCTCTCCAGGACAACATAGAATCTGGGGCTCTGTGCTTTCTTTCGTTCTGAACAAGTGTTACTGTTTTCTGCACAAAAGCGATTCTGCGAAGCAATGTGAACAGGGACAGAGAAGGTGCTATCAGGGAATTCTCTGCCTGCCTTTCCCCAGTGCTCTGCAAGCTCTCCAGGACAACATAGAATCTGGGGCTCTGTGCTTTCTTTCGTTCTGAACAAGTGTTACTGTTTTCTGCACAAAAGCGATTCTGCGAAACAATGTGAACAGGCACAGAGAAGGTGCTATCAGGGAATTCTCTGCCTGCCTTTCCCCAATGCTCTGCAAGCTCTCCAGGACAACATAAAATCTGGGGCTCTGTGCTTTCTTTCCTTCTGAACAAGTGTTACTGTTTTCTGCACAAAAGCGATTCTTGCGAAGCAATGTGAACACTTCTGCTTCCCAGGCACAGAGAAGGTGCTAGCAGGGAATTCTCTGCCTGCCTTTCCCCAGTGCTCTGCAAGCTCTCCAGGACAACATAGAATCTGGGACTCTGTGCTTTCTTTCGTTCTGAACAACTGTTACTGTTTTCTGCACAAAAGCGATTCTTGCGAAGCAATGTGAACACTTCTGCTTCCCAGGCACAGAGAAGGTGCTAGCAGGGAATTCTCTGCCTGCCTTTCCCCAGTGCTCTGCAAGCTCTCCAGGACAACATAGAATCTGGGGCGCTGTGCTTTCTTTCCTTCTGAACAAGTGTTACTGTTTTCTGCACAAAAGCGATTCTGTGAAGCAATGTGAACACTTCTGCTTCCCAGGCACAGAAAAGGTGCTAGCAGGGAATTCTCTGCCTGCCTTTCCCCAGTGCTCTGCAAGCTCTCCAGGACAACATAAAATCTGGGGCTCTGTGCTTTCTTTCCTTCTGAACAAGTGTTACTGTTTTCTGCACAAAAACGATTCTGCGAAGCAATGTGAACACTTCTGCTTCCCAGGCACAGAGAAGGTGCTAGCAGGGAATTCTCTGCCTGCCTTTCCCCAGTGCTCTGCAAGCTCTCCAGGACAACAGCAAATCTGGGGCTCTGTGCTTTCTTTCCTTCTGAACAAGTGTTACTGTTTTCTGCACAAAAGCGATTCTGCGAAGCAATGTGAACAGGCACAGAGAAGGTGCTATCAGGGAATTCTCTGCCTGCCTTTCCCCAGTGCTCTGCAAGCTCTCCAGGACAACATAGAATCTGGGGCTCTGTGCTTTCTTTCGTTCTGAACAAGTGTTACTGTTTTCTGCACAAAAGCGATTCTGCGAAACAATGTGAACAGGCACAGAGAAGGTGCTATCAGGGAATTCTCTGCCTGCCTTTCCCCAGTGCTCTGCAAGCTCTCCAGGACAACAGCAAATCTGGGGCTCTGTGCTTTCTTTCCTTCTGAACAAGTGTTACTGTTTTCTGCACAAAAACGATTCTGCGAAGCAATGTGAACACTTCTGCTTCCCAGGCACAGAGAAGGTGCTAGCAGGGAATTCTCTGCCTACCTTTCCCCAGTGCTCTGCAAGCTCTCCAGGACAACATAGAATCTGGGGCTCTGTGCTTTCTTTCGTTCTGAACAAGTGTTACTGTTTTCTGCACAAAAACGATTCTGCGAAGCAATGTGAACACTTCTGCTTCCCAGGCACAGAGAAGGTGCTAGCAGGGAATTCTCTGCCTACCTTTCCCCAGTGCTCTGCAAGCTCTCCAGGACAACATAGAATCTGGGGCTCTGTGCTTTCTTTCGCTCTGAACAAGTGTTACTGTTTTCTGCACAAAAGCGATTCTGCGAAGCAATGTGAACAGGCATAGAGAAGGTGCTATCAGGGAATTCTCTGCCTGCCTTTCCCCAGTGCTCTGCAAGCTCTCCAGGACAACATAAAATCTGGGGCTCTGTGCTTTCTTTCCTTCTGAACAAGTGTTAGTGTTTTCTGCACAAAAGCGATTCTTGCGAAGCAATGTGAACACTTCTGCTTCCCAGGCACAGAGAAGGTGCTAGCAGGGAATTCTCTGCCTGCCTTTCCCCAGTGCTCTGCAAGCTCTCCAGGACAACATAAAATCTGGGGCTCTGTGCTTTCTTTCCTTCTGAACAAGTGTTACTGTTTTCTGCACAAAAGCGATTCTGCGAAGCAATGTGAACACTTCTGCTTCCCAGGCACAGAGAAGGTGCTAGCAGGGAATTCTCTGCCTGCCTTTCCCCAGTGCTCTGCAAGCTCTCCAGGACAACATAAAATGTGGGGCTCTGTGCTTTCTTTCCTTCTGAACAAGTGTTACTGTTTTCTGCACAAAAGCGATTCTGCGAAGCAATGTGAACAGGCACAGAGAAGGTGCTAGCAGGGAATTCTCTGCCTGCCTTTCCCCAGTGCTCTGCAAGCTCTCCAGGACAACATAGAATCTGGGGCTCTGTGCTTTCTTTCGTTCTGAACAAGTGTTACTGTTTTCTGCACAAAAGCGATTCTGCGAAGCAATGTGAACAGGCACAGAGAAGGTGCTATCAGGGAATTCTCTGCCTGCCTTTCCCCAGTGCTCTGCAAGCTCTCCAGGACAACATAGAATCTGGGGCTCTGTGCTTTCTTTCGTTCTGAACAAGTGTTACTGTTTTCTGCACAAAAGCGATTCTGCGAAACAATGTGAACAGGCACAGAGAAGGTGCTTGCAGGGAATTCTCTGCCTGCCTTTCCCCAGTGCTCTGCAAGCTCTCCAGGACAACATAAAATCTGGGGCTCTGTGCTTTCTTTCCTTCTGAACAAGTGTTACTGTTTTCTGCACAAAAGCGATTCTTGCGAAGCAATGTGAACACTTCTGCTTCCCAGGCACAGAGAAGGTGCTAGCAGGGAATTCTCTGCCTGCCTTTCCCCAGTGCTCTGCAAGCTCTCCAGGACAACATAGAATCTGGGACTCTGTGCTTTCTTTCGTTCTGAACAACTGTTACTGTTTTCTGCACAAAAGCGATTCTGCGAAGCAATGTGAACAGGCACAGAGAAGGTGCTATCAGGGAATTCTCTGCCTTCCTTTCCCCAGTGCTCTGCAAGCTCTCCAGGACAACAGCAAATCTGGGGCTCTGTGCTTTCTTTCGTTCTGAACAACTGTTACTGTTTTCTGCACAAAAGCGATTCTTGCGAAGCAATGTGAACACTTCTGCTTCCCAGGCACAGAGAAGGTGCTAGCAGGGAATTCTCTGCCTGCCTTTCCCCAGTGCTCTGCAAGCTCTCCAGGACAACATAAAATCTGGGGCTCTGTGCTTTCTTTCGTTCTGAACAAGTGTTACTGTTTTCTGCACAAAAGCGATTCTGCGAAGCAATGTGAACAGGCACAGAGAAGGTGTTAGCAGGGAATTCTCTGCCTGCCTTTCCCCAGTGCTCTGCAAGCTCTCCAGGACAACATAAAATCTGGGGCTCTGTGCTTTCTTTCCTTCTGAACAAGTGTTACTGTTTTCTGCACAAAAGCGATTCTTGCGAAGCAATGTGAACACTTCTGCTTCCCAGGCACAGAGAAGGTGCTAGCAGGGAATTCTCTGCCTGCCTTTCCCCAGTGCTCTGCAAGCTCTCCAGGACAACATAGAATCTGGGGCGCTGTGCTTTCTTTCCTTCTGAACAAGTGTTACTGTTTTCTGCACAAAAGCGATTCTGCGAAGCAATGTGAACACTTCTGCTTCCCAGGCACAGAGAAGGTGCTAGCAGGGAATTCTCTGCCTGCCTTTCCCCAGTGCTCTGCAAGCTCTCCAGGACAACAGCAAATCTGGGGCTCTGTGCTTTCTTTCCTTCTGAACAAGTGTTACTGTTTTCTGCACAAAAACGATTCTGCGAAGCAATGTGAACACTTCTGCTTCCCAGGCACAGAGAAGGTGCTAGCAGGGAATTCTCTGCCTGCCTTTCCCCAGTGCTCTGCAAGCTCTCCAGGACAACATAGAATCTGGGGCTCTGTGCTTTCTTTCGTTCTGAACAAGTGTTACTGTTTTCTGCACAAAAACGATTCTGCGAAGCAATGTGAACACTTCTGCTTCCCAGGCACAGAGAAGGTGCTAGCAGGGAATTCTCTGCCTACCTTTCCCCAGTGCTCTGCAAGCTCTCCAGGACAACATAGAATCTGGGGCTCTGTGCTTTCTTTCGTTCTGAACAAGTGTTACTGTTTTCTGCACAAAAGCGATTCTGCGAAGCAATGTGAACAGGCACAGAGAAGGTGCTATCAGGGAATTCTCTGCCTGCCTTTCCCCAGTGCTCTGCAAGCTCTCCAGGACAACATAAAATCTGGGGCTCTGTGCTTTCTTTCCTTCTGAACAAGTGTTACTGTTTTCTGCACAAAAGCGATTCTGCGAAGCAATGTGAACACTTCTGCTTCCCAGGCACAGAGAAGGTGCTAGCAGGGAATTCTCTGCCTGCCTTTCCCCAGTGCTCTGCAAGCTCTCCAGGACAACATAAAATCTGGGGCTCTGTGCTTTCTTTCCTTCTGAACAAGTGTTACTGTTTTCTGCACAAAAGCGATTCTGCGAAGCAATGTGAACACTTCTGCTTCCCAGGCACAGAGAAGGTGCTAGCAGGGAATTCTCTGCCTACCTTTCCCCAGTGCTCTGCAAGCTCTCCAGGACAACATAGAATCTGGGGCTCTGTGCTTTCTTTCGTTCTGAACAAGTGTTACTGTTTTCTGCACAAAAGCGATTCTGCGAAGCAATGTGAACAGGCACAGAGAAGGTGCTATCAGGGAATTCTCTGCCTGTCTTTCCCCAGTGCTCTGCAAGCTCTCCAGGACAACATAGAATCTGGGGCTCTGTGCTTTCTTTCGTTCTGAACAAGTGTTACTGTTTTCTGCACAAAAGCGATTCTGCGAAACAATGTGAACAGGCACAGAGAAGGTGCTTGCAGGGAATTCTCTGCCTGCCTTTCCCCAGTGCTCTGCAAGCTCTCCAGGACAACATAAAATCTGGGGCTCTGTGCTTTCTTTCCTTCTGAACAAGTGTTACTGTTTTCTGCACAAAAGCGATTCTTGCGAAGCAATGTGAACACTTCTGCTTCCCAGGCACAGAGAAGGTGCTAGCAGGGAATTCTCTGCCTGCCTTTCCCCAGTGCTCTGCAAGCTCTCCAGGACAACATAGAATCTGGGACTCTGTGCTTTCTTTCGTTCTGAACAACTGTTACTGTTTTCTGCACAAAAGCGATTCTTGCGAAGCAATGTGAACACGTCTGCTTCCCAGGCACAGAGAAGGTGCTAGCAGGGAATTCTCTGCCTGCCTTTCCCCAGTGCTCTGCAAGCTCTCCAGGACAACATAGAATCTGGGGCGCTGTGCTTTCTTTCCTTCTGAACAAGTGTTACTGTTTTCTGCACAAAAGCGATTCTGTGAAGGAATGTGAACACTTCTGCTTCCCAGGCACAGAAAAGGTGCTAGCAGGGAATTCTCTGCCTGCCTTTCCCCAGTGCTCTGCAAGCTCTCCAGGACAACATAAAATCTGGGGCTCTGTGCTTTCTTTCCTTCTGAACAAGTGTTACTGTTTTCTGCACAAAAACGATTCTGCGAAGCAATGTGAACACTTCTGCTTCCCAGGCACAGAGAAGGTGCTAGCAGGGAATTCTCTGCCTGCCTTTCCCCAGTGCTCTGCAAGCTCTCCAGGACAACAGCAAATCTGGGGCTCTGTGCTTTCTTTCCTTCTGAACAAGTGTTACTGTTTTCTGCACAAAAGCGATTCTGCGAAGCAATGTGAACACTTCTGCTTCCCAGGCACAGAGAAGGTGCTAGCAGGGAATTCTCTGCCTACCTTTCCCCAGTGCTCTGCAAGCTCTCCAGGACAACATAGAATCTGGGGCTCTGTGCTTTCTTTCGTTCTGAACAAGTGTTACTGTTTTCTGCACAAAAGCGATTCTGCGAAGCAATGTGAACAGGCACAGAGAAGGTGCTATCAGGGAATTCTCTGCCTACCTTTCCCCAGTGCTCTGCAAGCTCTCCAGGACAACATAGAATCTGGGGCTCTGTGCTTTCTTTCGTTCTGAACAAGTGTTACTGTTTTCTGCACAAAAGCGATTCTGCGAAACAATGTGAACAGGCACAGAGAAGGTGCTATCAGGGAATTCTCTGCCTGCCTTTCCCCAGTGCTCTGCAAGCTCTCCAGGACAACAGCAAATCTGGGGCTCTGTGCTTTCTTTCCTTCTGAACAAGTGTTACTGTTTTCTGCACAAAAACGATTCTGCGAAGCAATGTGAACACTTCTGCTTCCCAGGCACAGAGAAGGTGCTAGCAGGGAATTCTCTGCCTGCCTTTCCCCAGTGCTCTGCAAGCTCTCCAGGACAACATAGAATCTGGGGCTCTGTGCTTTCTTTCGTTCTGAACAAGTGTTACTGTTTTCTGCACAAAAACGATTCTGCGAAGCAATGTGAACACTTCTGCTTCCCAGGCACAGAGAAGGTGCTAGCAGGGAATTCTCTGCCTACCTTTCCCCAGTGCTCTGCAAGCTCTCCAGGACAACATAGAATCTGGGGCTCTGTGCTTTCTTTCGCTCTGAACAAGTGTTACTGTTTTCTGCACAAAAGCGATTCTGCGAAGCAATGTGAACAGGCATAGAGAAGGTGCTATCAGGGAATTCTCTGCCTGCCTTTCCCCAGTGCTCTGCAAGCTCTCCAGGACAACATAAAATATGGGGCTCTGTGCTTTCTTTCCTTCTGAACAAGTGTTACTGTTTTCTGCACAAAAGCGATTCTTGCGAAGCAATGTGAACACTTCTGCTTCCCAGGCACAGAGAAGGTGCTAGCAGGGAATTCTCTGCCTGCCTTTCCCCAGTGCTCTGCAAGCTCTCCAGGACAACATAGAATCTGGGGCGCTGTGCTTTCTTTCCTTCTGAACAAGTGTTACTGTTTTCTGCACAAAATCGATTCTGCGAAGCAATGTGAACACTTCTGCTTCCCAGGCACAGAGAAGGTGCTAGCAGGGAATTCTCTGCCTGCCTTTCCCCAGTGCTCTGCAAGCTCTCCAGGACAACATAAAATCTGGGGCTCTGTGCTTTCTTTCCTTCTGAACAAGTGTTACTGTTTTCTGCACAAAAGCGATTCTGCGAAGCAATGTGAACACTTCTGCTTCCCAGGCACAGAGAAGGTGCTAGCAGGGAATTCTCTGCCTACCTTTCCCCAGTGCTCTGCAAGCTCTCCAGGACAACATAGAATCTGGGGCTCTGTGCTTTCTTTCGTTCTGAACAAGTGTTACTGTTTTCTGCACAAAAGCGATTCTGCGAAGCAATGTGAACAGGCACAGAGAAGGTGCTATCAGGGAATTCTCTGCCTGCCTTTCCCCAGTGCTCTGCAAGCTCTCCAGGACAACATAGAATCTGGGGCTCTGTGCTTTCTTTCGTTCTGAACAAGTGTTACTGTTTTCTGCACAAAAGCGATTCTGCGAAGCAATGTGAACACTTCTGCTTCCCAGGCACAGAGAAGGTGCTAGCAGGGAATTCTCTGCCTGCCTTTCCCCAGTGCTCTGCAAGCTCTCCAGGACAACATAAAATCTGGGGCTCTGTGCTTTCTTTCCTTCTGAACAAGTGTTACTGTTTTCTGCACAAAAGCGATTCTGCGAAGCAATGTGAACACTTCTGCTTCCCAGGCACAGAGAAGGTGCTAGCAGGGAATTCTCTGCCTACCTTTCCCCAGTGCTCTGCAAGCTCTCCAGGACAACATAGAATCTGGGGCTCTGTGCTTTCTTTCGTTCTGAACAAGTGTTACTGTTTTCTGCACAAAAGCGATTCTGCGAAGCAATGTGAACAGGCACAGAGAAGGTGCTATCAGGGAATTCTCTGCCTGCCTTTCCCCAGTGCTCTGCAAGCTCTCCAGGACAACATAGAATCTGGGGCTCTGTGCTTTCTTTCGTTCTGAACAAGTGTTACTGTTTTCTGCACAAAAGCGATTCTGCGAAACAATGTGAACAGGCACAGAGAAGGTGCTTGCAGGGAATTCTCTGCCTGCCTTTCCCCAGTGCTCTGCAAGCTCTCCAGGACAACATAAAATCTGGGGCTCTGTGCTTTCTTTCCTTCTGAACAAGTGTTACTGTTTTCTGCACAAAAGCGATTCTTGCGAAGCAATGTGAACACTTCTGCTTCCCAGGCACAGAGAAGGTGCTAGCAGGGAATTCTCTGCCTGCCTTTCCCCAGTGCTCTGCAAGCTCTCCAGGACAACATAGAATCTGGGGCTCTGTGCTTTCTTTCGTTCTGAACAAGTGTTACTGTTTTCTGCACAAAAGCGATTCTGCGAAGCAATGTGAACACTTTTGCTTCCCAGGCACAGAGAAGGTGCTAGCAGGGAATTCTCTGCCTGCCTTTCCCCAGTGCTCTGCAAGCTCTCCAGGACAACATAGAATCTGGGGCTCTGTGCTTTCTTTCCTTCTGAACAAATGTTACTGTTTTCTGCACAAAAGCGATTCTGCGAAACAATGTGAACAGGCACAGAGAAGGTGCTATCAGGGAATTCTCTGCCTGCCTTTCCCCAGTGCTCTGCAAGCTCTCCAGGACAACAGCAAATCTGGGGCTCTGTGCTTTCTTTCCTTCTGAACAAGTGTTACTGTTTTCTGCACAAAAACGATTCTGCGAAGCAATGTGAACACTTCTGCTTCCCAGGCACAGAGAAGGTGCTAGCAGGGAATTCTCTGCCTACCTTTCCCCAGTGCTCTGCAAGCTCTCCAGGACAACATAGAATCTGGGGCTCTGTGCTTTCTTTCGTTCTGAACAAGTGTTATTGTTTTCTGCACAAAAACGATTCTGTGAAGCAATGTGAACACTTCTGCTTCCCAGGCACAGAGAAGGTGCTAGCAGGGAATTCTCTGCCTACCTTTCCCCAGTGCTCTGCAAGCTCTCCAGGACAACATAGAATCTGGGGCTCTGTGCTTTCTTTCGTTCTGAACAAGTGTTACTGTTTTCTGCACAAAAGCGATTCTGCGAAGCAATGTGAACAGGCACAGAGAAGGTGCTATCAGGGAATTCTCTGCCTGCCTTTCCCCAGTGCTCTGCAAGCTCTCCAGGACAACATAGAATCTGGGGCTCTGTGCTTTCTTTCGTTCTGAACAAGTGTTACTGTTTTCTGCACAAAAGCGATTCTGCGAAGCAATGTGAACACTTCTGCTTCCCAGGCACAGAGAAGGTGCTAGCAGGGAATTCTCTGCCTGCCTTTCCCCAGTGCTCTGCAAGCTCTCCAGGACAACATAAAATCTGGGGCTCTGTGCTTTCTTTCCTTCTGAACAAGTGTTAATGTTTTCTGCACAAAAGCGATTCTGCGAAGCAATGTGAACACTTCTGCTTCCCAGGCACAGAGAAGGTGCTAGCAGGGAATTCTCTGCCTACCTTTCCCCAGTGCTCTGCAAGCTCTCCAGGACAACATAGAATCTGGGGCTCTGTGCTTTCTTTCGTTCTGAACAAGTGTTACTGTTTTCTGCACAAAAGCGATTCTGCGAAGCAATGTGAACAGGCACAGAGAAGGTGCTTGCAGGGAATTCTCTGCCTGCCTTTCCCCAGTGCTCTGCAAGCTCTCCAGGACAACATAAAATCTGGGGCTCTGTGCTTTCTTTCCTTCTGAACAAGTGTTAGTGTTTTCTGCACAAAAGCGATTCTTGCGAAGCAATGTGAACACTTCTGCTTCCCAGGCACAGAGAAGGTGCTAGCAGGGAATTCTCTGCCTGCCTTTCCCCAGTGCTCTGCAAGCTCTCCAGGACAACATAGAATCTGGGACTCTGTGCTTTCTTTCCTTCTGAACAACTGTTACTGTTTTCTGCACAAAAGCGATTCTTGCGAAGCAATGTGAACACTTCTGCTTCCCAGGCACAGAGAAGGTGCTAGCAGGGAATTCTCTGCCTGCCTTTCCCCAGTGCTCTGCAAGCTCTCCAGGACAACATAGAATCTGGGGCGCTGTGCTTTCTTTCCTTCTGAACAAGTGTTACTGTTTTCTGCACAAAAGCGATTCTGTGAAGCAATGTGAACACTTCTGCTTCCCAGGCACAGAGAAGGTGCTAGCAGGGAATTCTCTGCCTGCCTTTCCCCAGTGCTCTGCAAGCTCTCCAGGACAACATAAAATCTGGGGCTCTGTGCTTTCTTTCCTTCTGAACAAGTGTTACTGTTTTCTGCACAAAAGCGATTCTGCGAAGCAATGTGAACACTTCTGCTTCCCAGGCACAGAGAAGGTGCTAGCAGGGAATTCTCTGCCTACCTTTCCCCAGTGCTCTGCAAGCTCTCCAGGACAACATAGAATCTGGGGCTCTGTGCTTTCTTTCGTTCTGAACAAGTGTTACTGTTTTCTGCACAAAAGCGATTCTGCGAAGCAATGTGAACAGGCACAGAGAAGGTGCTATCAGGGAATTCTCTGCCTGCCTTTCCCCAGTGCTCTGCAAGCTCTCCAGGACAACATAGAATCTGGGGCTCTGTGCTTTCTTTCGTTCTGAACAAGTGTTACTGTTTTCTGCACAAAAGCGATTCTGCGAAGCAATGTGAACAGGCACAGAGAAGGTGCTATCAGGGAATTCTCTGCCTGCCTTTCCCCAGTGCTCTGCAAGCTCTCCAGGACAACAGCAAATCTGGGGCTCTGTGCTTTCTTTCCTTCTGAACAAGTGTTACTGTTTTCTGCACAAAAACGATTCTGCGAAGCAATGTGAACACTTCTGCTTCCCAGGCACAGAGAAGGTGCTAGCAGGGAATTCTCTGCCTACCTTTCCCCAGTGCTCTGCAAGCTCTCCAGGACAACATAGAATCTGGGGCTCTGTGCTTTCTTTCGTTCTGAACAAGTGTTACTGTTTTCTGCACAAAAACGATTCTGCGAAGCAATGTGAACACTTCTGCTTCCCAGGCACAGAGAAGGTGCAAGCAGGGAATTCTCTGCCTGCCTTTCCCCAGTGCTCTGCAAGCTCTCCAGGAAAACATAGAATCTGGGGCTCTGTGCTTTCTTTCGTTCTGAACAAGTGTTACTGTTTTCTGCACAAAAGCGATTCTGCGAAGCAATGTGAACAGGCACAGAGAAGGTGCTATCAGGGAATTCTCTGCCTGCCTTTCCCCAGTGCTCTGCAAGCTCTCCAGGACAACATAAAATCTGGGGCTCTGTTCTTTTGTTTCCTTCTGAACAAGTGTTACTGTTTTCTGCACAAAAGCGATTCTTGCGAAGCAATGTGAACACTTCTGCTTCCCAGGCACAGAGAAGGTGCTAGCAGGGAATTCTCTGCCTGCCTTTCCCCAGTGCTCTGCAAGCTCTCCAGGACAACATAGAATCTGGGGCGCTGTGCTTTCTTTCCTTCTGAACAAGTGTTACTGTTTTCTGCACAAAAGCGATTCTGCGAAGCAATGTGAACACTTCTGCTTCCCAGGCACAGAGAAGGTGCTAGCAGGGAATTCTCTGCCTGCCTTTCCCCAGTGCTCTGCAAGCTCTCCAGGACAACATAAAATCTGGGGCTCTGTGCTTTCTTTCCTTCTGAACAAGTGTTACTGTTTTCTGCACAAAAACGATTCTGCGAAGCAATGTGAACACTTCTGCTTCCCAGGCACAGAGAAGGTGCTAGCAGGGAATTCTCTGCCTACCTTTCCCCAGTGCTCTGCAAGCTCTCCAGGACAACATAGAATCTGGGGCTCTGTGCTTTCTTTCGTTCTGAACAAGTGTTACTGTTTTCTGCACAAAAGCGATTCTGCGAAGCAATGTGAACAGGCACAGAGAAGGTGCTATCAGGGAATTCTCTGCCTGCCTTTCCCCAGTGCTCTGCAAGCTCTCCAGGACAACATAGAATCTGGGGCTCTGTGCTTTCTTTCGTTCTGAACAAGTGTTACTGTTTTCTGCACAAAAGCGATTCTGCGAAACAATGTGAACAGGCACAGAGAAGGTGCTTGCAGGGAATTCTCTGCCTGCCTTTCCCCAGTGCTCTGCAAGCTCTCCAGGACAACATAAAATCTGGGGCTCTGTGCTTTCTTTCCTTCTGAACAAGTGTTACTGTTTTCTGCACAAAAGCGATTCTTGCGAAGCAATGTGAACACTTCTGCTTCCCAGGCACAGAGAAGGTGCTAGCAGGGAATTCTCTGCCTGCCTTTCCCCAGTGCTCTGCAAGCTCTCCAGGACAACATAGAATCTGGGGCTCTGTGCTTTCTTTCCTTCTGAACAAGTGTTACTGTTTTCTGCACAAAAGCGATTCTGCGAAGCAATGTGAACACTTCTGCTTCCCAGGCACAGAGAAGGTGCTAGCAGGGAATTCTCTGCCTGCCTTTCCCCAGTGCTCTGCAAGCTCTCCAGGACAACAGCAAATCTGGGGCTCTGTGCTTTCTTTCCTTCTGAACAAGTGTTACTGTTTTCTGCACAAAAACGATTCTGCGAAGCAATGTGAACACTTCTGCTTCCCAGGCACAGAGAAGGTGCTAGCAGGGAATTCTCTGCCTACCTTTCCCCAGTGCTCTGCAAGCTCTCCAGGACAACATAGAATCTGGGGCTCTGTGCTTTCTTTCCTTCTGAACAAGTGTTACTGTTTTCTGCACAAAAGCGATTCTTGCGAAGCAATGTGAACACTTCTGCTTCCCAGGCACAGAGAAGGTGCTAGCAGGGAATTCTCTGCCTGCCTTTCCCCAGTGCTCTGCAAGCTCTCCAGGACAACATAGAATCTGGGGCGCTGTGCTTTCTTTCCTTCTGAACAAGTGTTACTGTTTTCTGCACAAAAGCGATTCTGCGAAGCAATGTGAACACTTCTGCTTCCCAGGCACAGAGAAGGTGCTAGCAGGGAATTCTCTGCCTGCCTTTCCCCAGTGCTCTGCAAGCTCTCCAGGACAACATAAAATCTGGGGCTCTGTGCTTTCTTTCGTTCTGAACAAGTGTTACTGTTTTCTGCACAAAAACGATTCTGCGAAGCAATGTGAACACTTCTGCTTCCCAGGCACAGAGAAGGTGCTAGCAGGGAATTCTCTGCCTACCTTTCCCCAGTGCTCTGCAAGCTCTCCAGGACAACATAGAATCTGGGGCTCTGTGCTTTCTTTCGTTCTGAACAAGTGTTACTGTTTTCTGCACAAAAACGATTCTGCGAAGCAATGTGAACACTTCTGCTTCCCAGGCACAGAGAAGGTGCTAGCAGGGAATTCTCTGCCTGCCTTTCCCCAGTGCTCTGCAAGCTCTCCAGGACAACATAGAATCTGGGGCGCTGTGCTTTCTTTCCTTCTGAACAAGTGTTACTGTTTTCTGCACAAAAGCGATTCTGCGAAGCAATGTGAACAGGCACAGAGAAGGTGCTATCAGGGAATTCTCTGCCTGCCTTTCCCCAGTGCTCTGCAAGCTCTCCAGGACAACATAAAATCTGGGGCTCTGTGCTTTCTTTCCTTCTGAACAAGTGTTACTGTTTTCTGCACAAAAGCGATTCTTGCGAAGCAATGTGAACACTTCTGCTTCCCAGGCACAGAGAAGGTGCTAGCAGGGAATTCTCTGCCTGCCTTTCCCCAGTGCTCTGCAAGCTCTCCAGGACAACATAGAATCTGGGGCGCTGTGCTTTCTTTCCTTCTGAACAAGTGTTACTGTTTTCTGCACAAAAGCGATTCTGCGAAGCAATGTGAACACTTCTGCTTCCCAGGCACAGAGAAGGTGCTAGCAGGGAATTCTCTGCCTGCCTTTCCCCAGTGCTCTGCAAGCTCTCCAGGACAACATAAAATCTGGGGCTCTGTGCTTTCTTTCCTTCTGAACAAGTGTTACTGTTTTCTGCACAAAAGCGATTCTGCGAAGCAATGTGAACACTTCTGCTTCCCAGGCACAGAGAAGGTGCTAGCAGGGAATTCTCTGCCTACCTTTCCCCAGTGCTCTGCAAGCTCTCCAGGACAACATAGAATCTGGGGCTCTGTGCTTTCTTTCGTTCTGAACAAGTGTTACTGTTTTCTGCACAAAAGCGATTCTGCGAAGCAATGTGAACAGGCACAGAGAAGGTGCTAGCAGGGAATTCTCTGCCTGCCTTTCCCCAGTGCTCTGCAAGCTCTCCAGGACAACATAGAATCTGGGGCTCTGTGCTTTCTTTCGTTCTGAACAAGTGTTACTGTTTTCTGCACAAAAGCGATTCTGCGAAACAATGTGAACAGGCACAGAGAAGGTGCTAGCAGGGAATTCTCTGCCTGCCTTTCCCCAGTGCTCTGCAAGCTCTCCAGGACAACATAAAATCTGGGGCTCTGTGCTTTCTTTCCTTCTGAACAAGTGTTACTGTTTTCTGCACAAAAGCGATTCTGCGAAGCAATGTGAACACTTCTGCTTCCCAGGCACAGAGAAGGTGCTAGCAGGGAATTCTCTGCCTGCCTTTCCCCAGTGCTCTGCAAGCTCTCCAGGACAACATAGAATCTGGGGCTCTGTGCTTTCTTTCGTTCTGAACAAGTGTTACTGTTTTCTGCACAAAAGCGATTCTGCGAAGCAATGTGAACACTTCTGCTTCCCAGGCACAGAGAAGGTGCTAGCAGGGAATTCTCTGCCTGCCTTTCCCCAGTGCTCTGCAAGCTCTCCAGGACAACATAAAATCTGGGGCTCTGTGCTTTCTTTCCTTCTGAACAAGTGTTACTGTTTTCTGCACAAAAGCGATTCTGCGAAGCAATGTGAACACTTCTGCTTCCCAGGCACAGAGAAGGTGCTAGCAGGGAATTCTCTGCCTACCTTTCCCCAGTGCTCTGCAAGCTCTCCAGGACAACATAGAATCTGGGGCTCTGTGCTTTCTTTCGTTCTGAACAAGTGTTACTGTTTTCTGCACAAAAGCGATTCTGCGAAGCAATGTGAACAGGCACAGAGAAGGTGCTATCAGGGAATTCTCTGCCTGCCTTTCCCCAGTGCTCTGCAAGCTCTCCAGGACAACATAGAATCTGGGGCTCTGTGCTTTCTTTCGTTCTGAACAAGTGTTACTGTTTTCTGCACAAAAGCGATTCTGCGAAACAATGTGAACAGGCACAGAGAAGGTGCTTGCAGGGAATTCTCTGCCTGCCTTTCCCCAGTGCTCTGCAAGCTCTCCAGGACAACATAAAATCTGGGGCTCTGTGCTTTCTTTCCTTCTGAACAAGTGTTACTGTTTTCTGCACAAAAGCGATTCTTGCGAAGCAATGTGAACACTTCTGCTTCCCAGGCACAGAGAAGGTGCTAGCAGGGAATTCTCTGCCTGCCTTTCCCCAGTGCTCTGCAAGCTCTCCAGGACAACATAGAATCTGGGGCTCTGTGCTTTCTTTCGTTCTGAACAAGTGTTACTGTTTTCTGCACAAAAGCGATTCTGCGAAGCAATGTGAACACTTTTGCTTCCCAGGCACAGAGAAGGTGCTAGCAGGGAATTCTCTGCCTGCCTTTCCCCAGTGCTCTGCAAGCTCTCCAGGACAACATAGAATCTGGGGCTCTGTGCTTTCTTTCCTTCTGAACAAATGTTACTGTTTTCTGCACAAAAGCGATTCTGCGAAACAATGTGAACAGGCACAGAGAAGGTGCTATCAGGGAATTCTCTGCCTGCCTTTCCCCAGTGCTCTGCAAGCTCTCCAGGACAACAGCAAATCTGGGGCTCTGTGCTTTCTTTCCTTCTGAACAAGTGTTACTGTTTTCTGCACAAAAACGATTCTGCGAAGCAATGTGAACACTTCTGCTTCCCAGGCACAGAGAAGGTGCTAGCAGGGAATTCTCTGCCTACCTTTCCCCAGTGCTCTGCAAGCTCTCCAGGACAACATAGAATCTGGGGCTCTGTGCTTTCTTTCGTTCTGAACAAGTGTTATTGTTTTCTGCACAAAAACGATTCTGTGAAGCAATGTGAACACTTCTGCTTCCCAGGCACAGAGAAGGTGCTAGCAGGGAATTCTCTGCCTACCTTTCCCCAGTGCTCTGCAAGCTCTCCAGGACAACATAGAATCTGGGGCTCTGTGCTTTCTTTCGTTCTGAACAAGTGTTACTGTTTTCTGCACAAAAGCGATTCTGCGAAGCAATGTGAACAGGCACAGAGAAGGTGCTATCAGGGAATTCTCTGCCTGCCTTTCCCCAGTGCTCTGCAAGCTCTCCAGGACAACATAGAATCTGGGGCTCTGTGCTTTCTTTCGTTCTGAACAAGTGTTACTGTTTTCTGCACAAAAGCGATTCTGCGAAGCAATGTGAACACTTCTGCTTCCCAGGCACAGAGAAGGTGCTAGCAGGGAATTCTCTGCCTGCCTTTCCCCAGTGCTCTGCAAGCTCTCCAGGACAACATAAAATCTGGGGCTCTGTGCTTTCTTTCCTTCTGAACAAGTGTTAATGTTTTCTGCACAAAAGCGATTCTGCGAAGCAATGTGAACACTTCTGCTTCCCAGGCACAGAGAAGGTGCTAGCAGGGAATTCTCTGCCTACCTTTCCCCAGTGCTCTGCAAGCTCTCCAGGACAACATAGAATCTGGGGCTCTGTGCTTTCTTTCGTTCTGAACAAGTGTTACTGTTTTCTGCACAAAAGCGATTCTGCGAAGCAATGTGAACAGGCACAGAGAAGGTGCTTGCAGGGAATTCTCTGCCTGCCTTTCCCCAGTGCTCTGCAAGCTCTCCAGGACAACATAAAATCTGGGGCTCTGTGCTTTCTTTCCTTCTGAACAAGTGTTAGTGTTTTCTGCACAAAAGCGATTCTTGCGAAGCAATGTGAACACTTCTGCTTCCCAGGCACAGAGAAGGTGCTAGCAGGGAATTCTCTGCCTGCCTTTCCCCAGTGCTCTGCAAGCTCTCCAGGACAACATAGAATCTGGGACTCTGTGCTTTCTTTCCTTCTGAACAACTGTTACTGTTTTCTGCACAAAAGCGATTCTTGCGAAGCAATGTGAACACTTCTGCTTCCCAGGCACAGAGAAGGTGCTAGCAGGGAATTCTCTGCCTGCCTTTCCCCAGTGCTCTGCAAGCTCTCCAGGACAACATAGAATCTGGGGCGCTGTGCTTTCTTTCCTTCTGAACAAGTGTTACTGTTTTCTGCACAAAAGCGATTCTGTGAAGCAATGTGAACACTTCTGCTTCCCAGGCACAGAGAAGGTGCTAGCAGGGAATTCTCTGCCTGCCTTTCCCCAGTGCTCTGCAAGCTCTCCAGGACAACATAAAATCTGGGGCTCTGTGCTTTCTTTCCTTCTGAACAAGTGTTACTGTTTTCTGCACAAAAGCGATTCTGCGAAGCAATGTGAACACTTCTGCTTCCCAGGCACAGAGAAGGTGCTAGCAGGGAATTCTCTGCCTACCTTTCCCCAGTGCTCTGCAAGCTCTCCAGGACAACATAGAATCTGGGGCTCTGTGCTTTCTTTCGTTCTGAACAAGTGTTACTGTTTTCTGCACAAAAGCGATTCTGCGAAGCAATGTGAACAGGCACAGAGAAGGTGCTATCAGGGAATTCTCTGCCTGCCTTTCCCCAGTGCTCTGCAAGCTCTCCAGGACAACATAGAATCTGGGGCTCTGTGCTTTCTTTCGTTCTGAACAAGTGTTACTGTTTTCTGCACAAAAGCGATTCTGCGAAGCAATGTGAACAGGCACAGAGAAGGTGCTATCAGGGAATTCTCTGCCTGCCTTTCCCCAGTGCTCTGCAAGCTCTCCAGGACAACAGCAAATCTGGGGCTCTGTGCTTTCTTTCCTTCTGAACAAGTGTTACTGTTTTCTGCACAAAAACGATTCTGCGAAGCAATGTGAACACTTCTGCTTCCCAGGCACAGAGAAGGTGCTAGCAGGGAATTCTCTGCCTACCTTTCCCCAGTGCTCTGCAAGCTCTCCAGGACAACATAGAATCTGGGGCTCTGTGCTTTCTTTCGTTCTGAACAAGTGTTACTGTTTTCTGCACAAAAACGATTCTGCGAAGCAATGTGAACACTTCTGCTTCCCAGGCACAGAGAAGGTGCAAGCAGGGAATTCTCTGCCTGCCTTTCCCCAGTGCTCTGCAAGCTCTCCAGGAAAACATAGAATCTGGGGCTCTGTGCTTTCTTTCGTTCTGAACAAGTGTTACTGTTTTCTGCACAAAAGCGATTCTGCGAAGCAATGTGAACAGGCACAGAGAAGGTGCTATCAGGGAATTCTCTGCCTGCCTTTCCCCAGTGCTCTGCAAGCTCTCCAGGACAACATAAAATCTGGGGCTCTGTTCTTTTGTTTCCTTCTGAACAAGTGTTACTGTTTTCTGCACAAAAGCGATTCTTGCGAAGCAATGTGAACACTTCTGCTTCCCAGGCACAGAGAAGGTGCTAGCAGGGAATTCTCTGCCTGCCTTTCCCCAGTGCTCTGCAAGCTCTCCAGGACAACATAGAATCTGGGGCGCTGTGCTTTCTTTCCTTCTGAACAAGTGTTACTGTTTTCTGCACAAAAGCGATTCTGCGAAGCAATGTGAACACTTCTGCTTCCCAGGCACAGAGAAGGTGCTAGCAGGGAATTCTCTGCCTGCCTTTCCCCAGTGCTCTGCAAGCTCTCCAGGACAACATAAAATCTGGGGCTCTGTGCTTTCTTTCCTTCTGAACAAGTGTTACTGTTTTCTGCACAAAAACGATTCTGCGAAGCAATGTGAACACTTCTGCTTCCCAGGCACAGAGAAGGTGCTAGCAGGGAATTCTCTGCCTACCTTTCCCCAGTGCTCTGCAAGCTCTCCAGGACAACATAGAATCTGGGGCTCTGTGCTTTCTTTCGTTCTGAACAAGTGTTACTGTTTTCTGCACAAAAGCGATTCTGCGAAGCAATGTGAACAGGCACAGAGAAGGTGCTATCAGGGAATTCTCTGCCTGCCTTTCCCCAGTGCTCTGCAAGCTCTCCAGGACAACATAGAATCTGGGGCTCTGTGCTTTCTTTCGTTCTGAACAAGTGTTACTGTTTTCTGCACAAAAGCGATTCTGCGAAACAATGTGAACAGGCACAGAGAAGGTGCTTGCAGGGAATTCTCTGCCTGCCTTTCCCCAGTGCTCTGCAAGCTCTCCAGGACAACATAAAATCTGGGGCTCTGTGCTTTCTTTCCTTCTGAACAAGTGTTACTGTTTTCTGCACAAAAGCGATTCTTGCGAAGCAATGTGAACACTTCTGCTTCCCAGGCACAGAGAAGGTGCTAGCAGGGAATTCTCTGCCTGCCTTTCCCCAGTGCTCTGCAAGCTCTCCAGGACAACATAGAATCTGGGGCTCTGTGCTTTCTTTCCTTCTGAACAAGTGTTACTGTTTTCTGCACAAAAGCGATTCTGCGAAGCAATGTGAACACTTCTGCTTCCCAGGCACAGAGAAGGTGCTAGCAGGGAATTCTCTGCCTGCCTTTCCCCAGTGCTCTGCAAGCTCTCCAGGACAACAGCAAATCTGGGGCTCTGTGCTTTCTTTCCTTCTGAACAAGTGTTACTGTTTTCTGCACAAAAACGATTCTGCGAAGCAATGTGAACACTTCTGCTTCCCAGGCACAGAGAAGGTGCTAGCAGGGAATTCTCTGCCTACCTTTCCCCAGTGCTCTGCAAGCTCTCCAGGACAACATAGAATCTGGGGCTCTGTGCTTTCTTTCCTTCTGAACAAGTGTTACTGTTTTCTGCACAAAAGCGATTCTTGCGAAGCAATGTGAACACTTCTGCTTCCCAGGCACAGAGAAGGTGCTAGCAGGGAATTCTCTGCCTGCCTTTCCCCAGTGCTCTGCAAGCTCTCCAGGACAACATAGAATCTGGGGCGCTGTGCTTTCTTTCCTTCTGAACAAGTGTTACTGTTTTCTGCACAAAAGCGATTCTGCGAAGCAATGTGAACACTTCTGCTTCCCAGGCACAGAGAAGGTGCTAGCAGGGAATTCTCTGCCTGCCTTTCCCCAGTGCTCTGCAAGCTCTCCAGGACAACATAAAATCTGGGGCTCTGTGCTTTCTTTCGTTCTGAACAAGTGTTACTGTTTTCTGCACAAAAACGATTCTGCGAAGCAATGTGAACACTTCTGCTTCCCAGGCACAGAGAAGGTGCTAGCAGGGAATTCTCTGCCTACCTTTCCCCAGTGCTCTGCAAGCTCTCCAGGACAACATAGAATCTGGGGCTCTGTGCTTTCTTTCGTTCTGAACAAGTGTTACTGTTTTCTGCACAAAAACGATTCTGCGAAGCAATGTGAACACTTCTGCTTCCCAGGCACAGAGAAGGTGCTAGCAGGGAATTCTCTGCCTGCCTTTCCCCAGTGCTCTGCAAGCTCTCCAGGACAACATAGAATCTGGGGCGCTGTGCTTTCTTTCCTTCTGAACAAGTGTTACTGTTTTCTGCACAAAAGCGATTCTGCGAAGCAATGTGAACAGGCACAGAGAAGGTGCTATCAGGGAATTCTCTGCCTGCCTTTCCCCAGTGCTCTGCAAGCTCTCCAGGACAACATAAAATCTGGGGCTCTGTGCTTTCTTTCCTTCTGAACAAGTGTTACTGTTTTCTGCACAAAAGCGATTCTTGCGAAGCAATGTGAACACTTCTGCTTCCCAGGCACAGAGAAGGTGCTAGCAGGGAATTCTCTGCCTGCCTTTCCCCAGTGCTCTGCAAGCTCTCCAGGACAACATAGAATCTGGGGCGCTGTGCTTTCTTTCCTTCTGAACAAGTGTTACTGTTTTCTGCACAAAAGCGATTCTGCGAAGCAATGTGAACACTTCTGCTTCCCAGGCACAGAGAAGGTGCTAGCAGGGAATTCTCTGCCTGCCTTTCCCCAGTGCTCTGCAAGCTCTCCAGGACAACATAAAATCTGGGGCTCTGTGCTTTCTTTCCTTCTGAACAAGTGTTACTGTTTTCTGCACAAAAGCGATTCTGCGAAGCAATGTGAACACTTCTGCTTCCCAGGCACAGAGAAGGTGCTAGCAGGGAATTCTCTGCCTACCTTTCCCCAGTGCTCTGCAAGCTCTCCAGGACAACATAGAATCTGGGGCTCTGTGCTTTCTTTCGTTCTGAACAAGTGTTACTGTTTTCTGCACAAAAGCGATTCTGCGAAGCAATGTGAACAGGCACAGAGAAGGTGCTAGCAGGGAATTCTCTGCCTGCCTTTCCCCAGTGCTCTGCAAGCTCTCCAGGACAACATAGAATCTGGGGCTCTGTGCTTTCTTTCGTTCTGAACAAGTGTTACTGTTTTCTGCACAAAAGCGATTCTGCGAAACAATGTGAACAGGCACAGAGAAGGTGCTAGCAGGGAATTCTCTGCCTGCCTTTCCCCAGTGCTCTGCAAGCTCTCCAGGACAACATAAAATCTGGGGCTCTGTGCTTTCTTTCCTTCTGAACAAGTGTTACTGTTTTCTGCACAAAAGCGATTCTTGCGAAGCAATGTGAACACTTCTGCTTCCCAGGCACAGAGAAGGTGCTAGCAGGGAATTCTCTGCCTGCCTTTCCCCAGTGCTCTGCAAGCTCTCCAGGACAACATAGAATCTGGGGCTCTGTGCTTTCTTTCCTTCTGAACAAGTGTTACTGTTTTCTGCACAAAAGCGATTCTTGCGAAGCAATGTGAACACTTCTGCTTCCCAGGCACAGAGAAGGTGCTAGCAGGGAATTCTCTGCCTGCCTTTCCCCAGTGCTCTGCAAGCTCTCCAGGACAACATAGAATCTGGGGCGCTGTGCTTTCTTTCCTTCTGAACAAGTGTTACTGTTTTCTGCACAAAAGCGATTCTGTGAAGCAATGTGAACACTTCTGCTTCCCAGGCACAGAAAAGGTGCTAGCAGGGAATTCTCTGCCTGCCTTTCCCCAGTGCTCTGCAAGCTCTCCAGGACAACATAAAATCTGGGGCTCTGTGCTTTCTTTCCTTCTGAACAAGTGTTACTGTTTTCTGCACAAAAACGATTCTGCGAAGCAATGTGAACACTTCTGCTTCCCAGGCACAGAGAAGGTGCTAGCAGGGAATTCTCTGCCTGCCTTTCCCCAGTGCTCTGCAAGCTCTCCAGGACAACATAAAATCTGGGGCTCTGTGCTTTCTTTCCTTCTGAACAAGTGTTACTGTTTTCTGCACAAAAACGATTCTGCGAAGCAATGTGAACACTTCTGCTTCCCAGGCACAGAGAAGGTGCTAGCAGGGAATTCTCTGCCTGCCTTTCCCCAGTGCTCTGCAAGCTCTCCAGGACAACAGCAAATCTGGGGCTCTGTGCTTTCTTTCCTTCTGAACAAGTGTTACTGTTTTCTGCACAAAAGCGATTCTGCGAAGCAATGTGAACACTTCTGCTTCCCAGGCACAGAGAAGGTGCTAGCAGGGAATTCTCTGCCTGCCTTTCCCCAGTGCTCTGCAAGCTCTCCAGGACAACATAGAATCTGGGACTCTGTGCTTTCTTTCGTTCTGAACAACTGTTACTGTTTTCTGCACAAAAGCGATTCTTGCGAAGCAATGTGAACACTTCTGCTTCCCAGGCACAGAGAAGGTGCTAGCAGGGAATTCTCTGCCTGCCTTTCCCCAGTGCTCTGCAAGCTCTCCAGGACAACATAGAATCTGGGGCGCTGTGCTTTCTTTCCTTCTGAACAAGTGTTACTGTTTTCTGCACAAAAGCGATTCTGTGAAGCAATGTGAACACTTCTGCTTCCCAGGCACAGAAAAGGTGCTAGCAGGGAATTCTCTGCCTGCCTTTCCCCAGTGCTCTGCAAGCTCTCCAGGACAACAGCAAATCTGGGGCTCTGTGCTTTCTTTCCTTCTGAACAAGTGTTACTGTTTTCTGCACAAAAACGATTCTGCGAAGCAATGTGAACACTTCTGCTTCCCAGGCACAGAGAAGGTGCTAGCAGGGAATTCTCTGCCTGCCTTTCCCCAGTGCTCTGCAAGCTCTCCAGGACAACAGCAAATCTGGGGCTCTGTGCTTTCTTTCCTTCTGAACAAGTGTTACTGTTTTCTGCACAAAAGCGATTCTGCGAAGCAATGTGAACACTTCTGCTTCCCAGGCACAGAGAAGGTGCTAGCAGGGAATTCTCTGCCTACCTTTCCCCAGTGCTCTGCAAGCTCTCCAGGACAACATAGAATCTGGGGCTCTGTGCTTTCTTTCGTTCTGAACAAGTGTTACTGTTTTCTGCACAAAAGCGATTCTGCGAAGCAATGTGAACAGGCACAGAGAAGGTGCTATCAGGGAATTCTCTGCCTGCCTTTCCCCAGTGCTCTGCAAGCTCTCCAGGACAACATAGAATCTGGGGCTCTGTGCTTTCTTTCGTTCTGAACAAGTGTTACTGTTTTCTGCACAAAAGCGATTCTGCGAAACAATGTGAACAGGCACAGAGAAGGTGCTATCAGGGAATTCTCTGCCTGCCTTTCCCCAGTGCTCTGCAAGCTCTCCAGGACAACAGCAAATCTGGGGCTCTGTGCTTTCTTTCCTTCTGAACAAGTGTTACTGTTTTCTGCACAAAAACGATTCTGCGAAGCAATGTGAACACTTCTGCTTCCCAGGCACAGAGAAGGTGCTAGCAGGGAATTCTCTGCCTGCCTTTCCCCAGTGCTCTGCAAGCTCTCCAGGACAACATAGAATCTGGGGCTCTGTGCTTTCTTTCGTTCTGAACAAGTGTTACTGTTTTCTGCACAAAAACGATTCTGCGAAGCAATGTGAACACTTCTGCTTCCCAGGCACAGAGAAGGTGCTAGCAGGGAATTCTCTGCCTACCTTTCCCCAGTGCTCTGCAAGCTCTCCAGGACAACATAGAATCTGGGGCTCTGTGCTTTCTTTCGCTCTGAACAAGTGTTACTGTTTTCTGCACAAAAGCGATTCTGCGAAGCAATGTGAACAGGCATAGAGAAGGTGCTATCAGGGAATTCTCTGCCTGCCTTTCCCCAGTGCTCTGCAAGCTCTCCAGGACAACATAAAATCTGGGGCTCTGTGCTTTCTTTCCTTCTGAACAAGTGTTACTGTTTTCTGCACAAAAGCGATTCTTGCGAAGCAATGTGAACACTTCTGCTTCCCAGGCACAGAGAAGGTGCTAGCAGGGAATTCTCTGCCTGCCTTTCCCCAGTGCTCTGCAAGCTCTCCAGGACAACATAGAATCTGGGGCGCTGTGCTTTCTTTCCTTCTGAACAAGTGTTACTGTTTTCTGCACAAAAGCGATTCTGCGAAGCAATGTGAACACTTCTGCTTCCCAGGCACAGAGAAGGTGCTAGCAGGGAATTCTCTCCCTGCCTTTCCCCAGTGCTCTGCAAGCTCTCCAGGACAACATAAAATCTGGGGCTCTGTGCTTTCTTTCCTTCTGAACAAGTGTTACTGTTTTCTGCACAAAAGCGATTCTGCGAAGCAATGTGAACACTTCTGCTTCCCAGGCACAGAGAAGGTGCTAGCAGGGAATTCTCTGCCTACCTTTCCCCAGTGCTCTGCAAGCTCTCCAGGACAACATAGAATCTGGGGCTCTGTGCTTTCTTTCGTTCTGAACAAGTGTTACTGTTTTCTGCACAAAAGCGATTCTGCGAAGCAATGTGAACAGGCACAGAGAAGGTGCTATCAGGGAATTCTCTGCCTGCCTTTCCCCAGTGCTCTGCAAGCTCTCCAGGACAACATAGAATCTGGGGCTCTGTGCTTTCTTTCGTTCTGAACAAGTGTTACTGTTTTCTGCACAAAAGCGATTCTGCGAAGCAATGTGAACACTTCTGCTTCCCAGGCACAGAGAAGGTGCTAGCAGGGAATTCTCTGCCTGCCTTTCCCCAGTGCTCTGCAAGCTCTCCAGGACAACATAAAATCTGGGGCTCTGTGCTTTCTTTCCTTCTGAACAAGTGTTACTGTTTTCTGCACAAAAGCGATTCTGCGAAGCAATGTGAACACTTCTGCTTCCCAGGCACAGAGAAGGTGCTAGCAGGGAATTCTCTGCCTGCCTTTCCCCAGTGCTCTGCAAGCTCTCCAGGACAACATAAAATGTGGGGCTCTGTGCTTTCTTTCCTTCTGAACAAGTGTTACTGTTTTCTGCACAAAAGCGATTCTGCGAAGCAATGTGAACAGGCACAGAGAAGGTGCTATCAGGGAATTCTCTGCCTGCCTTTCCCCAGTGCTCTGCAAGCTCTCCAGGACAACATAGAATCTGGGGCTCTGTGCTTTCTTTCCTTCTGAACAAGTGTTACTGTTTTCTGCACAAAAGCGATTCTGCGAAGCAATGTGAACAGGCACAGAGAAGGTGCTATCAGGGAATTCTCTGCCTGCCTTTCCCCAGTGCTCTGCAAGCTCTCCAGGACAACATAGAATCTGGGGCTCTGTGCTTTCTTTCGTTCTGAACAAGTGTTACTGTTTTCTGCACAAAAGCGATTCTGCGAAACAATGTGAACAGGCACAGAGAAGGTGCTTGCAGGGAATTCTCTGCCTGCCTTTCCCCAGTGCTCTGCAAGCTCTCCAGGACAACATAAAATCTGGGGCTCTGTGCTTTCTTTCCTTCTGAACAAGTGTTACTGTTTTCTGCACAAAAGCGATTCTTGCGAAGCAATGTGAACACTTCTGCTTCCCAGGCACAGAGAAGGTGCTAGCAGGGAATTCTCTGCCTGCCTTTCCCCAGTGCTCTGCAAGCTCTCCAGGACAACATAGAATCTGGGACTCTGTGCTTTCTTTCGTTCTGAACAACTGTTACTGTTTTCTGCACAAAAGCGATTCTGCGAAGCAATGTGAACAGGCACAGAGAAGGTGCTATCAGGGAATTCTCTGCCTTCCTTTCCCCAGTGCTCTGCAAGCTCTCCAGGACAACAGCAAATCTGGGGCTCTGTGCTTTCTTTCCTTCTGAACAAGTGTTACTGTTTTCTGCACAAAAGCGATTCTTGCGAAGCAATGTGAACACTTCTGCTTCCCAGGCACAGAGAAGGTGCTAGCAGGGAATTCTCTGCCTGCCTTTCCCCAGTGCTCTGCAAGCTCTCCAGGACAACATAAAATCTGGGGCTCTGTGCTTTCTTTCGTTCTGAACAAGTGTTACTGTTTTCTGCACAAAAGCGATTCTGCGAAGCAATGTGAACAGGCACAGAGAAGGTGTTAGCAGGGAATTCTCTGCCTGCCTTTCCCCAGTGCTCTGCAAGCTCTCCAGGACAACATAAAATCTGGGGCTCTGTGCTTTCTTTCCTTCTGAACAAGTGTTACTGTTTTCTGCACAAAAGCGATTCTTGCGAAGCAATGTGAACACTTCTGCTTCCCAGGCACAGAGAAGGTGCTAGCAGGGAATTCTCTGCCTGCCTTTCCCCAGTGCTCTGCAAGCTCTCCAGGACAACATAGAATCTGGGGCGCTGTGCTTTCTTTCCTTCTGAACAAGTGTTACTGTTTTCTGCACAAAAGCGATTCTGCGAAGCAATGTGAACACTTCTGCTTCCCAGGCACAGAGAAGGTGCTAGCAGGGAATTCTCTGCCTGCCTTTCCCCAGTGCTCTGCAAGCTCTCCAGGACAACAGCAAATCTGGGGCTCTGTGCTTTCTTTCCTTCTGAACAAGTGTTACTGTTTTCTGCACAAAAACGATTCTGCGAAGCAATGTGAACACTTCTGCTTCCCAGGCACAGAGAAGGTGCTAGCAGGGAATTCTCTGCCTGCCTTTCCCCAGTGCTCTGCAAGCTCTCCAGGACAACATAGAATCTGGGGCTCTGTGCTTTCTTTCGTTCTGAACAAGTGTTACTGTTTTCTGCACAAAAACGATTCTGCGAAGCAATGTGAACACTTCTGCTTCCCAGGCACAGAGAAGGTGCTAGCAGGGAATTCTCTGCCTACCTTTCCCCAGTGCTCTGCAAGCTCTCCAGGACAACATAGAATCTGGGGCTCTGTGCTTTCTTTCGTTCTGAACAAGTGTTACTGTTTTCTGCACAAAAGCGATTCTGCGAAGCAATGTGAACAGGCACAGAGAAGGTGCTATCAGGGAATTCTCTGCCTGCCTTTCCCCAGTGCTCTGCAAGCTCTCCAGGACAACATAAAATCTGGGGCTCTGTGCTTTCTTTCCTTCTGAACAAGTGTTACTGTTTTCTGCACAAAAGCGATTCTTGCGAAGCAATGTGAACACTTCTGCTTCCCAGGCACAGAGAAGGTGCTAGCAGGGAATTCTCTGCCTGCCTTTCCCCAGTGCTCTGCAAGCTCTCCAGGACAACATAGAATCTGGGGCTCTGTGCTTTCTTTCCTTCTGAACAAGTGTTACTGTTTTCTGCACAAAAGCGATTCTGCGAAGCAATGTGAACAGGCACAGAGAAGGTGCTATCAGGGAATTCTCTGCCTGCCTTTCCCCAGTGCTCTGCAAGCTCTCCAGGACAACATAGAATCTGGGGCTCTGTGCTTTCTTTCGTTCTAAACAAGTGTTACTGTTTTCTGCACAAAAGCGATTCTGCGAAACAATGTGAACAGGCACAGAGAAGGTGCTTGCAGGGAATTCTCTGCCTGCCTTTCCCCAGTGCTCTGCAAGCTCTCCAGGACAACATAAAATCTGGGGCTCTGTGCTTTCTTTCCTTCTGAACAAGTGTTACTGTTTTCTGCACAAAAGCGATTCTTGCGAAGCAATGTGAACACTTCTGCTTCCCAGGCACAGAGAAGGTGCTAGCAGGGAATTCTCTGCCTGCCTTTCCCCAGTGCTCTGCAAGCTCTCCAGGACAACATAGAATCTGGGACTCTGTGCTTTCTTTCGTTCTGAACAACTGTTACTGTTTTCTGCACAAAAGCGATTCTTGCGAAGCAATGTGAACACTTCTGCTTCCCAGGCACAGAGAAGGTGCTAGCAGGGAATTCTCTGCCTGCCTTTCCCCAGTGCTCTGCAAGCTCTCCAGGACAACATAGAATCTGGGGCGCTGTGCTTTCTTTCCTTCTGAACAAGTGTTACTGTTTTCTGCACAAAAGCGATTCTGTGAAGCAATGTGAACACTTCTGCTTCCCAGGCACAGAGAAGGTGCTAGCAGGGAATTCTCTGCCTGCCTTTCCCCAGTGCTCTGCAAGCTCTCCAGGACAACATAAAATCTGGGGCTCTGTGCTTTCTTTCCTTCTGAACAAGTGTTACTGTTTTCTGCACAAAAACGATTCTGCGAAGCAATGTGAACACTTCTGCTTCCCAGGCACAGAGAAGGTGCTAGCAGGGAATTCTCTGCCTGCCTTTCCCCAGTGCTCTGCAAGCTCTCCAGGACAACAGCAAATCTGGGGCTCTGTGCTTTCTTTCCTTCTGAACAAGTGTTACTGTTTTCTGCACAAAAGCGATTCTGCGAAGCAATGTGAACACTTCTGCTTCCCAGGCACAGAGAAGGTGCTAGCAGGGAATTCTCTGCCTACCTTTCCCCAGTGCTCTGCAAGCTCTCCAGGACAACATAGAATCTGGGGCTCTGTGCTTTCTTTCGTTCTGAACAAGTGTTACTGTTTTCTGCACAAAAGCGATTCTGCGAAGCAATGTGAACAGGCACAGAGAAGGTGCTATCAGGGAATTCTCTGCCTACCTTTCCCCAGTGCTCTGCAAGCTCTCCAGGACAACATAGAATCTGGGGCTCTGTGCTTTCTTTCGTTCTGAACAAGTGTTACTGTTTTCTGCACAAAAGCGATTCTGCGAAACAATGTGAACAGGCACAGAGAAGGTGCTATCAGGGAATTCTCTGCCTGCCTTTCCCCAGTGCTCTGCAAGCTCTCCAGGACAACAGCAAATCTGGGGCTCTGTGCTTTCTTTCCTTCTGAACAAGTGTTACTGTTTTCTGCACAAAAACGATTCTGCGAAGCAATGTGAACACTTCTGCTTCCCAGGCACAGAGAAGGTGCTAGCAGGGAATTCTCTGCCTGCCTTTCCCCAGTGCTCTGCAAGCTCTCCAGGACAACATAGAATCTGGGGCTCTGTGCTTTCTTTCGTTCTGAACAAGTGTTACTGTTTTCTGCACAAAAACGATTCTGCGAAGCAATGTGAACACTTCTGCTTCCCAGGCACAGAGAAGGTGCTAGCAGGGAATTCTCTGCCTACCTTTCCCCAGTGCTCTGCAAGCTCTCCAGGACAACATAGAATCTGGGGCTCTGTGCTTTCTTTCGCTCTGAACAAGTGTTACTGTTTTCTGCACAAAAGCGATTCTGCGAAGCAATGTGAACAGGCATAGAGAAGGTGCTATCAGGGAATTCTCTGCCTGCCTTTCCCCAGTGCTCTGCAAGCTCTCCAGGACAACATAAAATATGGGGCTCTGTGCTTTCTTTCCTTCTGAACAAGTGTTACTGTTTTCTGCACAAAAGCGATTCTTGCGAAGCAATGTGAACACTTCTGCTTCCCAGGCACAGAGAAGGTGCTAGCAGGGAATTCTCTGCCTGCCTTTCCGCAGTGCTCTGCAAGCTCTCCAGGACAACATAGAATCTGGGGCGCTGTGCTTTCTTTCCTTCTGAACAAGTGTTACTGTTTTCTGCACAAAATCGATTCTGCGAAGCAATGTGAACACTTCTGCTTCCCAGGCACAGAGAAGGTGCTAGCAGGGAATTCTCTGCCTGCCTTTCCCCAGTGCTCTGCAAGCTCTCCAGGACAACATAAAATCTGGGGCTCTGTGCTTTCTTTCCTTCTGAACAAGTGTTACTGTTTTCTGCACAAAAGCGATTCTGCGAAGCAATGTGAACACTTCTGCTTCCCAGGCACAGAGAAGGTGCTAGCAGGGAATTCTCTGCCTACCTTTCCCCAGTGCTCTGCAAGCTCTCCAGGACAACATAGAATCTGGGGCTCTGTGCTTTCTTTCGTTCTGAACAAGTGTTACTGTTTTCTGCACAAAAGCGATTCTGCGAAGCAATGTGAACAGGCACAGAGAAGGTGCTATCAGGGAATTCTCTGCCTGCCTTTCCCCAGTGCTCTGCAAGCTCTCCAGGACAACATAGAATCTGGGGCTCTGTGCTTTCTTTCGTTCTGAACAAGTGTTACTGTTTTCTGCACAAAAGCGATTCTGCGAAGCAATGTGAACACTTCTGCTTCCCAGGCACAGAGAAGGTGCTATCAGGGAATTCTCTGCCTGCCTTTCCCCAGTGCTCTGCAAGCTCTCCAGGACAACATAAAATCTGGGGCTCTGTGCTTTCTTTCCTTCTGAACAAGTGTTACTGTTTTCTGCACAAAAGCGATTCTGCGAAGCAATGTGAACACTTCTGCTTCCCAGGCACAGAGAAGGTGCTAGCAGGGAATTCTCTGCCTACCTTTCCCCAGTGCTCTGCAAGCTCTCCAGGACAACATAGAATCTGGGGCTCTGTGCTTTCTTTCGTTCTGAACAAGTGTTACTGTTTTCTGCACAAAAGCGATTCTGCGAAGCAATGTGAACAGGCACAGAGAAGGTGCTATCAGGGAATTCTCTGCCTGCCTTTCCCCAGTGCTCTGCAAGCTCTCCAGGACAACATAGAATCTGGGGCTCTGTGCTTTCTTTCGTTCTGAACAAGTGTTACTGTTTTCTGCACAAAAGCGATTCTGCGAAACAATGTGAACAGGCACAGAGAAGGTGCTTGCAGGGAATTCTCTGCCTGCCTTTCCCCAGTGCTCTGCAAGCTCTCCAGGACAACATAAAATCTGGGGCTCTGTGCTTTCTTTCCTTCTGAACAAGTGTTACTGTTTTCTGCACAAAAGCGATTCTTGCGAAGCAATGTGAACACTTCTGCTTCCCAGGCACAGAGAAGGTGCTAGCAGGGAATTCTCTGCCTGCCTTTCCCCAGTGCTCTGCAAGCTCTCCAGGACAACATAGAATCTGGGGCTCTGTGCTTTCTTTCGTTCTGAACAAGTGTTACTGTTTTCTGCACAAAAGCGATTCTGCGAAGCAATGTGAACACTTTTGCTTCCCAGGCACAGAGAAGGTGCTAGCAGGGAATTCTCTGCCTGCCTTTCCCCAGTGCTCTGCAAGCTCTCCAGGACAACATAGAATCTGGGGCTCTGTGCTTTCTTTCCTTCTGAACAAATGTTACTGTTTTCTGCACAAAAGCGATTCTGCGAAACAATGTGAACAGGCACAGAGAAGGTGCTATCAGGGAATTCTCTGCCTGCCTTTCCCCAGTGCTCTGCAAGCTCTCCAGGACAACAGCAAATCTGGGGCTCTGTGCTTTCTTTCCTTCTGAACAAGTGTTACTGTTTTCTGCACAAAAACGATTCTGCGAAGCAATGTGAACACTTCTGCTTCCCAGGCACAGAGAAGGTGCTAGCAGGGAATTCTCTGCCTACCTTTCCCCAGTGCTCTGCAAGCTCTCCAGGACAACATAGAATCTGGGGCTCTGTGCTTTCTTTCGTTCTGAACAAGTGTTATTGTTTTCTGCACAAAAACGATTCTGTGAAGCAATGTGAACACTTCTGCTTCCCAGGCACAGAGAAGGTGCTAGCAGGGAATTCTCTGCCTACCTTTCCCCAGTGCTCTGCAAGCTCTCCAGGACAACATAGAATCTGGGGCTCTGTGCTTTCTTTCGTTCTGAACAAGTGTTACTGTTTTCTGCACAAAAGCGATTCTGCGAAGCAATGTGAACAGGCACAGAGAAGGTGCTATCAGGGAATTCTCTGCCTGCCTTTCCCCAGTGCTCTGCAAGCTCTCCAGGACAACATAGAATCTGGGCTCTGTGCTTTCTTTCGTTCTGAACAAGTGTTACTGTTTTCTGCACAAAAGCGATTCTGCGAAGCAATGTGAACACTTCTGCTTCCCAGGCACAGAGAAGGTGCTAGCAGGGAATTCTCTGCCTGCCTTTCCCCAGTGCTCTGCAAGCTCTCCAGGACAACATAAAATCTGGGGCTCTGTGCTTTCTTTCCTTCTGAACAAGTGTTACTGTTTTCTGCACAAAAGCGATTCTGCGAAGCAATGTGAACACTTCTGCTTCCCAGGCACAGAGAAGGTGCTAGCAGGGAATTCTCTGCCTACCTTTCCCCAGTGCTCTGCAAGCTCTCCAGGACAACATAGAATCTGGGGCTCTGTGCTTTCTTTCGTTCTGAACAAGTGTTACTGTTTTCTGCACAAAAGCGATTCTGCGAAGCAATGTGAACAGGCACAGAGAAGGTGCTTGCAGGGAATTCTCTGCCTGCCTTTCCCCAGTGCTCTGCAAGCTCTCCAGGACAACATAAAATCTGGGGCTCTGTGCTTTCTTTCCTTCTGAACAAGTGTTACTGTTTTCTGCACAAAAGCGATTCTTGCGAAGCAATGTGAACACTTCTGCTTCCCAGGCACAGAGAAGGTGCTAGCAGGGAATTCTCTGCCTGCCTTTCCCCAGTGCTCTGCAAGCTCTCCAGGACAACATAGAATCTGGGACTCTGTGCTTTCTTTCGTTCTGAACAACTGTTACTGTTTTCTGCACAAAAGCGATTCTTGCGAAGCAATGTGAACACTTCTGCTTCCCAGGCACAGAGAAGGTGCTAGCAGGGAATTCTCTGCCTGCCTTTCCCCAGTGCTCTGCAAGCTCTCCAGGACAACATAGAATCTGGGGCGCTGTGCTTTCTTTCCTTCTGAACAAGTGTTACTGTTTTCTGCACAAAAGCGATTCTGTGAAGCAATGTGAACACTTCTGCTTCCCAGGCACAGAGAAGGTGCTAGCAGGGAATTCTCTGCCTGCCTTTCCCCAGTGCTCTGCAAGCTCTCCAGGACAACATAAAATCTGGGGCTCTGTGCTTTCTTTCCTTCTGAACAAGTGTTACTGTTTTCTGCACAAAAGCGATTCTGCGAAGCAATGTGAACACTTCTGCTTCCCAGGCACAGAGAAGGTGCTAGCAGGGAATTCTCTGCCTACCTTTCCCCAGTGCTCTGCAAGCTCTCCAGGACAACATAGAATCTGGGGCTCTGTGCTTTCTTTCGTTCTGAACAAGTGTTACTGTTTTCTGCACAAAAGCGATTCTGCGAAGCAATGTGAACAGGCACAGAGAAGGTGCTATCAGGGAATTCTCTGCCTGCCTTTCCCCAGTGCTCTGCAAGCTCTCCAGGACAACATAGAATCTGGGGCTCTGTGCTTTCTTTCGTTCTGAACAAGTGTTACTGTTTTCTGCACAAAAGCGATTCTGCGAAGCAATGTGAACAGGCACAGAGAAGGTGCTATCAGGGAATTCTCTGCCTGCCTTTCCCCAGTGCTCTGCAAGCTCTCCAGGACAACAGCAAATCTGGGGCTCTGTGCTTTCTTTCCTTCTGAACAAGTGTTACTGTTTTCTGCACAAAAACGATTCTGCGAAGCAATGTGAACACTTCTGCTTCCCAGGCACAGAGAAGGTGCTAGCAGGGAATTCTCTGCCTACCTTTCCCCAGTGCTCTGCAAGCTCTCCAGGACAACATAGAATCTGGGGCTCTGTGCTTTCTTTCGTTCTGAACAAGTGTTACTGTTTTCTGCACAAAAACGATTCTGCGAAGCAATGTGAACACTTCTGCTTCCCAGGCACAGAGAAGGTGCTAGCAGGGAATTCTCTGCCTGCCTTTCCCCAGTGCTCTGCAAGCTCTCCAGGAAAACATAGAATCTGGGGCTCTGTGCTTTCTTTCGTTCTGAACAAGTGTTACTGTTTTCTGCACAAAAGCGATTCTGCGAAGCAATGTGAACAGGCACAGAGAAGGTGCTATCAGGGAATTCTCTGCCTGCCTTTCCCCAGTGCTCTGCAAGCTCTCCAGGACAACATAAAATCTGGGGCTCTGTTCTTTTGTTTCCTTCTGAACAAGTGTTACTGTTTTCTGCACAAAAGCGATTCTTGCGAAGCAATGTGAACACTTCTGCTTCCCAGGCACAGAGAAGGTGCTAGCAGGGAATTCTCTGCCTGCCTTTCCCCAGTGCTCTGCAAGCTCTCCAGGACAACATAGAATCTGGGGCGCTGTGCTTTCTTTCCTTCTGAACAAGTGTTACTGTTTTCTGCACAAAAGCGATTCTGCGAAGCAATGTGAACACTTCTGCTTCCCAGGCACAGAGAAGGTGCTAGCAGGGAATTCTCTGCCTACCTTTCCCCAGTGCTCTGCAAGCTCTCCAGGACAACATAGAATCTGGGGCTCTGTGCTTTCTTTCGTTCTGAACAAGTGTTACTGTTTTCTGCACAAAAGCGATTCTGCGAAGCAATGTGAACAGGCACAGAGAAGGTGCTATCAGGGAATTCTCTGCCTGCCTTTCCCCAGTGCTCTGCAAGCTCTCCAGGACAACATAAAATCTGGGGCTCTGTGCTTTCTTTCCTTCTGAACAAGTGTTACTGTTTTCTGCACAAAAGCGATTCTTGCGAAGCAATGTGAACACTTCTGCTTCCCAGGCACAGAGAAGGTGCTAGCAGGGAATTCTCTGCCTGCCTTTCCCCAGTGCTCTGCAAGCTCTCCAGGACAACATAGAATCTGGGACTCTGTGCTTTCTTTCGTTCTGAACAACTGTTACTGTTTTCTGCACAAAAGCGATTCTTGCGAAGCAATGTGAACACTTCTGCTTCCCAGGCACAGAGAAGGTGCTAGCAGGGAATTCTCTGCCTGCCTTTCCCCAGTGCTCTGCAAGCTCTCCAGGACAACATAGAATCTGGGGCGCTGTGCTTTCTTTCCTTCTGAACAAGTGTTACTGTTTTCTGCACAAAAGCGATTCTGTGAAGCAATGTGAACACTTTTGCTTCCCAGGCACAGAAAAGGTGCTAGCAGGGAATTCTCTGCCTGCCTTTCCCCAGTGCTCTGCAAGCTCTCCAGGACAACATAAAATCTGGGGCTCTGTGCTTTCTTTCCTTCTGAACAAATGTTACTGTTTTCTGCACAAAAACGATTCTGCGAAGCAATGTGAACACTTCTGCTTCCCAGGCACAGAGAAGGTGCTAGCAGGGAATTCTCTGCCTGCCTTTCCCCAGTGCTCTGCAAGCTCTCCAGGACAACATAGAATCTGGGGCGCTGTGCTTTCTTTCCTTCTGAACAAGTGTTACTGTTTTCTGCACAAAAGCGATTCTGCGAAGCAATGTGAACACTTCTGCTTCCCAGGCACAGAGAAGGTGCTAGCAGGGAATTCTCTGCCTGCCTTTCCCCAGTGCTCTGCAAGCTCTCCAGGACAACATAGAATCTGGGGCTCTGTGCTTTCTTTCGTTCTGAACAAGTGTTACTGTTTTCTGCACAAAAGCGATTCTGCGAAGCAATGTGAACAGGCACAGAGAAGGTGCTATCAGGGAATTCTCTGCCTGCCTTTCCCCAGTGCTCTGCAAGCTCTCCAGGACAACATAGAATCTGGGGCTCTGTGCTTTCTTTCGTTCTGAACAAGTGTTACTGTTTTCTGCACAAAAGCGATTCTGCGAAACAATGTGAACAGGCACAGAGAAGGTGCTTGCAGGGAATTCTCTGCCTGCCTTTCCCCAGTGCTCTGCAAGCTCTCCAGGACAACATAAAATCTGGGGCTCTGTGCTTTCTTTCCTTCTGAACAAGTGTTACTGTTTTCTGCACAAAAGCGATTCTTGCGAAGCAATGTGAACACTTCTGCTTCCCAGGCACAGAGAAGGTGCTAGCAGGGAATTCTCTGCCTGCCTTTCCCCAGTGCTCTGCAAGCTCTCCAGGACAACATAGAATCTGGGACTCTGTGCTTTCTTTCGTTCTGAACAACTGTTACTGTTTTCTGCACAAAAGCGATTCTTGCGAAGCAATGTGAACACTTCTGCTTCCCAGGCACAGAGAAGGTGCTAGCAGGGAATTCTCTGCCTGCCTTTCCCCAGTGCTCTGCAAGCTCTCCAGGACAACATAGAATCTGGGGCGCTGTGCTTTCTTTCCTTCTGAACAAGTGTTACTGTTTTCTGCACAAAAGCGATTCTGTGAAGCAATGTGAACACTTTTGCTTCCCAGGCACAGAAAAGGTGTTATCAGGGAATTCTCTGCCTGCCTTTCCCCAGTGCTCTGCAAGCTCTCCAGGACAACATAAAATCTGGGGCTCTGTGCTTTCTTTCCTTCTGAACAAGTGTTACTGTTTTCTGCACAAAAACGATTCTGCGAAGCAATGTGAACACTTCTGCTTCCCAGGCACAGAGAAGGTGCTATCAGGGAATTCTCTGCCTGCCTTTCCCCAGTGCTCTGCAAGCTCTCCAGGACAACAGCAAATCTGGGGCTCTGTGCTTTCTTTCCTTCTGAACAAGTGTTACTGTTTTCTGCACAAAAGCGATTCTGCGAAGCAATGTGAACACTTCTGCTTCCCAGGCACAGAGAAGGTGCTAGCAGGGAATTCTCTGCCTACCTTTCCCCAGTGCTCTGCAAGCTCTCCAGGACAACATAGAATCTGGGGCTCTGTGCTTTCTTTCGTTCTGAACAAGTGTTACTGTTTTCTGCACAAAAGCGATTCTGCGAAGCAATGTGAACAGGCACAGAGAAGGTGCTATCAGGGAATTCTCTGCCTGCCTTTCCCCAGTGCTCTGCAAGCTCTCCAGGACAACATAGAATCTGGGGCTCTGTGCTTTCTTTCGTTCTGAACAAGTGTTACTGTTTTCTGCACAAAAGCGATTCTGCGAAACAATGTGAACAGGCACAGAGAAGGTGCTATCAGGGAATTCTCTGCCTGCCTTTCCCCAGTGCTCTGCAAGCTCTCCAGGACAACAGCAAATCTGGGGCTCTGTGCTTTCTTTCCTTCTGAACAAGTGTTACTGTTTTCTGCACAAAAGCGATTCTTGCGAAGCAATGTGAACACTTCTGCTTCCCAGGCACAGAGAAGGTGCTAGCAGGGAATTCTCTGCCTGCCTTTCCCCAGTGCTCTGCAAGCTCTCCAGGACAACATAGAATATGGGGCTCTGTGCTTTCTTTCATTCTGAACAAGTGTTACTGTATTCTGCACAAAAGCGATTCTTGCGAAGCAATGTGAACACTTCTGCTTCCCAGGCACAGAGAAGGTGCTAGCAGGGAATTCTCTGCCTGCCTTTCCCCAGTGCTCTGCAAGCTCTCCAGGACAACATAGAATCTGGGGCTCTGTGCTTTCTTTCCTTCTGAACAAGTGTTACTGTTTTCTGCACAAAAGCGATTCTGTGAAGCAATGTGAACACTTTTGCTTCCCAGGCACAGAGAAGGTGCTAGCAGGGAATTCTCTGCCTGCCTTTCCCCAGTGCTCTGCAAGCTCTCCAGGACAACATAAAATCTGGGGCTCTGTGCTTTCTTTCCTTCTGAACAAGTGTTACTGTTTTCTGCACAAAAACGATTCTGCGAAGCAATGTGAACACTTCTGCTTCCCAGGCACAGAGAAGGTGCTAGCAGGGAATTCTCTGCCTACCTTTCCCCAGTGCTCTGCAAGCTCTCCAGGACAACATAGAATCTGGGGCTCTGTGCTTTCTTTCCTTCTGAACAAGTGTTACTGTTTTCTGCACAAAAACGATTCTGCGAAGCAATGTGAACACTTCTGCTTCCCAGGCACAGAGAAGGTGCTAGCAGGGAATTCTCTGCCTACCTTTCCCCAGTGCTCTGCAAGCTCTCCAGGACAACATAGAATCTGGGGCTCTGTGCTTTCTTTCGTTCTGAACAAGTGTTACTGTTTTCTGCACAAAAACGATTCTGCGAAGCAATGTGAACACTTCTGCTTCCCAGGCACAGAGAAGGTGCTAGCAGGGAATTCTCTGCCTACCTTTCCCCAGTGCTCTGCAAGCTCTCCAGGACAACATAGAATCTGGGGCTCTGTGCTTTCTTTCGTTCTGAACAAGTGTTACTGTTTTCTGCACAAAAGCGATTCTGCGAAGCAATGTGAACAGGCACAGAGAAGGTGCTATCAGGGAATTCTCTGCCTGCCTTTCCCCAGTGCTCTGCAAGCTCTCCAGGACAACATAAAATCTGGGGCTCTGTGCTTTTGTTTCCTTCTGAACAAGTGTTACTGTTTTCTGCACAAAAGCGATTCTTGCGAAGCAATGTGAACACTTCTGCTTCCCAGGCACAGAGAAGGTGCTAGCAGGGAATTCTCTGCCTGCCTTTCCCCAGTGCTCTGCAAGCTCTCCAGGACAACATAGAATCTGGGGCGCTGTGCTTTCTTTCCTTCTGAACAAGTGTTACTGTTTTCTGCACAAAAGCGATTCTGCGAAGCAATGTGAACACTTCTGCTTCCCAGGCACAGAGAAGGTGCTAGCAGGGAATTCTCTGCCTGCCTTTCCCCAGTGCTCTGCAAGCTCTCCAGGACAACATAAAATCTGGGGCTCTGTGCTTTCTTTCCTTCTGAACAAGTGTTACTGTTTTCTGCACAAAAACGATTCTGCGAAGCAATGTGAACACTTCTGCTTCCCAGGCACAGAGAAGGTGCTAGCAGGGAATTCTCTGCCTACCTTTCCCCAGTGCTCTGCAAGCTCTCCAGGACAACATAGAATCTGGGGCTCTGTGCTTTCTTTCGTTCTGAACAAGTGTTACTGTTTTCTGCACAAAAGCGATTCTGCGAAGCAATGTGAACAGGCACAGAGAAGGTGCTAGCAGGGAATTCTCTGCCTGCCTTTCCCCAGTGCTCTGCAAGCTCTCCAGGACAACATAGAATCTGGGGCTCTGTGCTTTCTTTCGTTCTGAACAAGTGTTACTGTTTTCTGCACAAAAGCGATTCTGCGAAACAATGTGAACAGGCACAGAGAAGGTGCTATCAGGGAATTCTCTGCCTGCCTTTCCCCAGTGCTCTGCAAGCTCTCCAGGACTACATAAAATCTGGGGCTCTGTGCTTTCTTTCCTTCTGAACAAGTGTTACTGTTTTCTGCACAAAAGCGATTCTTGCGAAGCAATGTGAACACTTCTGCTTCCCAGGCACAGAGAAGGTGCTAGCAGGGAATTCTCTGCCTGCCTTTCCCCAGTGCTCTGCAAGCTCTCCAGGACAACATAGAATCTGGGACTCTGTGCTTTCTTTCGTTCTGAACAAGTGTTACTGTTTTCTGCACAAAAGCGATTCTTGCGAAGCAATGTGAACACTTCTGCTTCCCAGGCACAGAGAAGGTGCTAGCAGGGAATTCTCTGCCTGCCTTTCCCCAGTGCTCTGCAAGCTCTCCAGGACAACATAGAATCTGGGGCGCTGTGCTTTCTTTCCTTCTGAACAAGTGTTACTGTTTTCTGCACAAAAGCGATTCTGTGAAGCAATGTGAACACTTTTGCTTCCCAGGCACAGAGAAGGTGCTAGCAGGGAATTCTCTGCCTGCCTTTCCCCAGTGCTCTGCAAGCTCTCCAGGACAACATAAAATCTGGGGCTCTGTGCTTTCTTTCCTTCTGAACAAGTGTTACTGTTTTCTGCACAAAAACGATTCTGCGAAGCAATGTGAACACTTCTGCTTCCCAGGCACAGAGAAGGTGCTAGCAGGGAATTCTCTGCCTGCCTTTCCCCAGTGCTCTGCAAGCTCTCCAGGACAACAGCAAATCTGGGGCTCTGTGCTTTCTTTCCTTCTGAACAAGTGTTACTGTTTTCTGCACAAAAGCGATTCTTGCGAAGCAATGTGAACACTTCTGCTTCCCAGGCACAGAGAAGGTGCTAGCAGGGAATTCTCTGCCTGCCTTTCCCCAGTGCTCTGCAAGCTCTCCAGGACAACATAGAATATGGGGCTCTGTGCTTTCTTTCATTCTGAACAAGTGTTACTGTTTTCTGCACAAAAGCGATTCTTGCGAAGCAATGTGAACACTTCTGCTTCCCAGGCACAGAGAAGGTGCTAGCAGGGAATTCTCTGCCTGCCTTTCCCCAGTGCTCTGCAAGCTCTCCAGGACAACATAGAATATGGGGCTCTGTGCTTTCTTTCATTCTGAACAAGTGTTACTGTTTTCTGCACAAAAGCGATTCTGCGAAGCAATGTGAACACTTCTGCTTCCCAGGCACAGAGAAGGTGCTAGCAGGGAATTCTCTGCCTACCTTTCCCCAGTGCTCTGCAAGCTCTCCAGGACAACATAGAATCTGGGGCTCTGTGCTTTCTTTCCTTCTGAACAAGTGTTACTGTTTTCTGCACAAAAGCGATTCTGCGAAGCAATGTGAACAGGCACAGAGAAGGTGCTATCAGGGAATTCTCTGCCTGCCTTTCCCCAGTGCTCTGCAAGCTCTCCAGGACAACATAGAATCTGGGGCTCTGTGCTTTCTTTCGTTCTGAACAAGTGTTACTGTTTTCTGCACAAAAGCGATTCTGCGAAGCAATGTGAACAGGCACAGAGAAGGTGCTATCAGGGAATTCTCTGCCTGCCTTTCCCCAGTGCTCTGCAAGCTCTCCAGGACAACATAGAATCTGGGGCGCTGTGCTTTCTTTCCTTCTGAACAAGTGTTACTGTTTTCTGCACAAAAGCGATTCTGTGAAGCAATGTGAACACTTTTGCTTCCCAGGCACAGAAAAGGTGCTAGCAGGGAATTCTCTGCCTGCCTTTCCCCAGTGCTCTGCAAGCTCTCCAGGACAACATAAAATCTGGGGCTCTGTGCTTTCTTTCCTTCTGAACAAGTGTTACTGTTTTCTGCACAAAAACGATTCTGCGAAGCAATGTGAACACTTCTGCTTCCCAGGCACAGAGAAGGTGCTAGCAGGGAATTCTCTGCCTGCCTTTCCCCAGTGCTCTGCAAGCTCTCCAGGACAACATAAAATCTGGGGCTCTGTGCTTTCTTTCCTTCTGAACAAGTGTTACTGTTTTCTGCACAAAAGCGATTCTGCGAAGCAATGTGAACACTTCTGCTTCCCAGGCACAGAGAAGGTGCTAGCAGGGAATTCTCTGCCTACCTTTCCCCAGTGCTCTGCAAGCTCTCCAGGACAACATAGAATCTGGGGCTCTGTGCTTTCTTTCGTTCTGAACAAGTGTTACTGTTTTCTGCACAAAAGCGATTCTGCGAAGCAATGTGAACAGGCACAGAGAAGGTGCTATCAGGGAATTCTCTGCCTGCCTTTCCCCAGTGCTCTGCAAGCTCTCCAGGACAACATAGAATCTGGGGCTCTGTGCTTTCTTTCGTTCTGAACAAGTGTTACTGTTTTCTGCACAAAAGCGATTCTGCGAAACAATGTGAACAGGCACAGAGAAGGTGCTATCAGGGAATTCTCTGCCTGCCTTTCCCCAGTGCTCTGCAAGCTCTCCAGGACAACATAAAATCTGGGGCTCTGTGCTTTCTTTCCTTCTGAACAAGTGTTACTGTTTTCTGCACAAAAGCGATTCTTGCGAAGCAATGTGAACACTTCTGCTTCCCAGGCACAGAGAAGGTGCTAGCAGGGAATTCTCTGCCTGCCTTTCCCCAGTGCTCTGCAAGCTCTCCAGGACAACATAGAATATGGGGCTCTGTGCTTTCTTTCGTTCTGAACAAGTGTTACTGTTTTCTGCACAAAAGCGATTCTGCGAAGCAATGTGAACACTTCTGCTTCCCAGGCACAGAGAAGGTGCTAGCAGGGAATTCTCTGCCTGCCTTTCCCCAGTGCTCTGCAAGCTCTCCAGGACAACATAAAATCTGGGGCTCTGTGCTTTCTTTCCTTCTGAACAAGTGTTACTGTTTTCTGCACAAAAGCGATTCTGCGAAGCAATGTGAACACTTTTGCTTCCCAGGCACAGAGAAGGTGCTAGCAGGGAATTCTCTGCCTGCCTTTCCCCAGTGCTCTGCAAGCTCTCCAGGACAACATAAAATCTGGGGCTCTGTGCTTTCTTTCCTTCTGAACAAGTGTTACTGTTTTCTGCACAAAAACGATTCTGCGAAGCAATGTGAACACTTCTGCTTCCCAGGCACAGAGAAGGTGCTAGCAGGGAATTCTCTGCCTACCTTTCCCCAGTGCTCTGCAAGCTCTCCAGGACAACATAGAATCTGGGGCTCTGTGCTTTCTTTCGTTCTGAACAAGTGTTACTGTTTTCTGCACAAAAGCGATTCTGCGAAGCAATGTGAACAGGCACAGAGAAGGTGCTATCAGGGAATTCTCTGCCTGCCTTTCCCCAGTGCTCTGCAAGCTCTCCAGGACAACAGCAAATCTGGGGCTCTGTGCTTTCTTTCGTTCTGAACAAGTGTTACTGTTTTCTGCACAAAAGCGATTCTGCGAAGCAATGTGAACAGGCACAGAGAAGGTGCTAGCAGGGAATTCTCTGCCTGCCTTTCCCCAGTGCTCTGCAAGCTCTCCAGGACAACATAAAATCTGGGGCTCTGTGCTTTCTTTCCTTCTGAACAAGTGTTACTGTTTTCTGCACAAAAGCGATTCTTGCGAAGCAATGTGAACACTTCTGCTTCCCAGGCACAGAGAAGGTGCTAGCAGGGAATTCTCTGCCTGCCTTTCCCCAGTGCTCTGCAAGCTCTCCAGGACAACATAGAATATGGGGCTCTGTGCTTTCTTTCATTCTGAACAAGTGTTACTGTTTTCTGCACAAAAGCGATTCTTGCGAAGCAATGTGAACACTTCTGCTTCCCAGGCACAGAGAAGGTGCTAGCAGGGAATTCTCTGCCTGCCTTTCCCCAGTGCTCTGCAAGCTCTCCAGGACAACATAGAATCTGGGGCTCTGTGCTTTCTTTCCTTCTGAACAAGTGTTACTGTTTTCTGCACAAAAGCGATTCTTGCGAAGCAATGTGAACACTTCTGCTTCCCAGGCACAGAGAAGGTGCTAGCAGGGAATTCTCTGCCTGCCTTTCCCCAGTGCTCTGCAAGCTCTCCAGGACAACATAGAATCTGGGGCGCTGTGCTTTCTTTCCTTCTGAACAAGTGTTACTGTTTTCTGCACAAAAGCGATTCTGCGAAGCAATGTGAACAGGCACAGAGAAGGTGCTATCAGGGAATTCTCTGCCTGCCTTTCCCCAGTGCTCTGCAAGCTCTCCAGGACAACATAGAATCTGGGGCTCTGTGCTTTCTTTCCTTCTGAACAAGTGTTACTGTTTTCTGCACAAAAACGATTCTGCGAAGCAATGTGAACACTTCTGCTTCCCAGGCACAGAGAAGGTGCTAGCAGGGAATTCTCTGCCTGCCTTTCCCCAGTGCTCTGCAAGCTCTCCAGGACAACAGCAAATCTGGGGCTCTGTGCTTTCTTTCCTTCTGAACAAGTGTTACTGTTTTCTGCACAAAAGCGATTCTTGCGAAGCAATGTGAACACTTCTGCTTCCCAGGCACAGAGAAGGTGCTAGCAGGGAATTCTCTGCCTGCCTTTCCCCAGTGCTCTGCAAGCTCTCCAGGACAACATAGAATATGGGGCTCTGTGCTTTCTTTCATTCTGAACAAGTGTTACTGTTTTCTGCACAAAAGCGATTCTTGCGAAGCAATGTGAACACTTCTGCTTCCCAGGCACAGAGAAGGTGCTAGCAGGGAATTCTCTGCCTGCCTTTCCCCAGTGCTCTGCAAGCTCTCCAGGACAACATAGAATATGGGGCTCTGTGCTTTCTTTCATTCTGAACAAGTGTTACTGTTTTCTGCACAAAAGCGATTCTGCGAAGCAATGTGAACACTTCTGCTTCCCAGGCACAGAGAAGGTGCTAGCAGGGAATTCTCTGCCTACCTTTCCCCAGTGCTCTGCAAGCTCTCCAGGACAACATAGAATCTGGGGCTCTGTGCTTTCTTTCCTTCTGAACAAGTGTTACTGTTTTCTGCACAAAAGCGATTCTGCGAAGCAATGTGAACAGGCACAGAGAAGGTGCTATCAGGGAATTCTCTGCCTGCCTTTCCCCAGTGCTCTGCAAGCTCTCCAGGACAACATAGAATCTGGGGCTCTGTGCTTTCTTTCGTTCTGAACAAGTGTTACTGTTTTCTGCACAAAAGCGATTCTGCGAAGCAATGTGAACAGGCACAGAGAAGGTGCTATCAGGGAATTCTCTGCCTGCCTTTCCCCAGTGCTCTGCAAGCTCTCCAGGACAACATAGAATCTGGGGCGCTGTGCTTTCTTTCCTTCTGAACAAGTGTTACTGTTTTCTGCACAAAAGCGATTCTGTGAAGCAATGTGAACACTTTTGCTTCCCAGGCACAGAAAAGGTGCTAGCAGGGAATTCTCTGCCTGCCTTTCCCCAGTGCTCTGCAAGCTCTCCAGGACAACATAAAATCTGGGGCTCTGTGCTTTCTTTCCTTCTGAACAAGTGTTACTGTTTTCTGCACAAAAACGATTCTGCGAAGCAATGTGAACACTTCTGCTTCCCAGGCACAGAGAAGGTGCTAGCAGGGAATTCTCTGCCTGCCTTTCCCCAGTGCTCTGCAAGCTCTCCAGGACAACATAAAATCTGGGGCTCTGTGCTTTCTTTCCTTCTGAACAAGTGTTACTGTTTTCTGCACAAAAGCGATTCTGCGAAGCAATGTGAACACTTCTGCTTCCCAGGCACAGAGAAGGTGCTAGCAGGGAATTCTCTGCCTACCTTTCCCCAGTGCTCTGCAAGCTCTCCAGGACAACATAGAATCTGGGGCTCTGTGCTTTCTTTCGTTCTGAACAAGTGTTACTGTTTTCTGCACAAAAGCGATTCTGCGAAGCAATGTGAACAGGCACAGAGAAGGTGCTATCAGGGAATTCTCTGCCTGCCTTTCCCCAGTGCTCTGCAAGCTCTCCAGGACAACATAGAATCTGGGGCTCTGTGCTTTCTTTCGTTCTGAACAAGTGTTACTGTTTTCTGCACAAAAGCGATTCTGCGAAACAATGTGAACAGGCACAGAGAAGGTGCTATCAGGGAATTCTCTGCCTGCCTTTCCCCAGTGCTCTGCAAGCTCTCCAGGACAACATAAAATCTGGGGCTCTGTGCTTTCTTTCCTTCTGAACAAGTGTTACTGTTTTCTGCACAAAAGCGATTCTTGCGAAGCAATGTGAACACTTCTGCTTCCCAGGCACAGAGAAGGTGCTAGCAGGGAATTCTCTGCCTGCCTTTCCCCAGTGCTCTGCAAGCTCTCCAGGACAACATAGAATATGGGGCTCTGTGCTTTCTTTCGTTCTGAACAAGTGTTACTGTTTTCTGCACAAAAGCGATTCTGCGAAGCAATGTGAACACTTCTGCTTCCCAGGCACAGAGAAGGTGCTAGCAGGGAATTCTCTGCCTGCCTTTCCCCAGTGCTCTGCAAGCTCTCCAGGACAACATAAAATCTGGGGCTCTGTGCTTTCTTTCCTTCTGAACAAGTGTTACTGTTTTCTGCACAAAAGCGATTCTGCGAAGCAATGTGAACACTTTTGCTTCCCAGGCACAGAGAAGGTGCTAGCAGGGAATTCTCTGCCTGCCTTTCCCCAGTGCTCTGCAAGCTCTCCAGGACAACATAAAATCTGGGGCTCTGTGCTTTCTTTCCTTCTGAACAAGTGTTACTGTTTTCTGCACAAAAACGATTCTGCGAAGCAATGTGAACACTTCTGCTTCCCAGGCACAGAGAAGGTGCTAGCAGGGAATTCTCTGCCTACCTTTCCCCAGTGCTCTGCAAGCTCTCCAGGACAACATAGAATCTGGGGCTCTGTGCTTTCTTTCGTTCTGAACAAGTGTTACTGTTTTCTGCACAAAAGCGATTCTGCGAAGCAATATGAACAGGCACAGAGAAGGTGCTATCAGGGAATTCTCTGCCTGCCTTTCCCCAGTGCTCTGCAAGCTCTCCAGGACAACAGCAAATCTGGGGCTCTGTGCTTTCTTTCGTTCTGAACAAGTGTTACTGTTTTCTGCACAAAAGCGATTCTGCGAAGCAATGTGAACAGGCACAGAGAAGGTGCTAGCAGGGAATTCTCTGCCTGCCTTTCCCCAGTGCTCTGCAAGCTCTCCAGGACAACATAAAATCTGGGGCTCTGTGCTTTCTTTCCTTCTGAACAAGTGTTACTGTTTTCTGCACAAAAGCGATTCTTGCGAAGCAATGTGAACACTTCTGCTTCCCAGGCACAGAGAAGGTGCTAGCAGGGAATTCTCTGCCTGCCTTTCCCCAGTGCTCTGCAAGCTCTCCAGGACAACATAGAATATGGGGCTCTGTGCTTTCTTTCATTCTGAACAAGTGTTACTGTTTTCTGCACAAAAGCGATTCTTGCGAAGCAATGTGAACACTTCTGCTTCCCAGGCACAGAGAAGGTGCTAGCAGGGAATTCTCTGCCTGCCTTTCCCCAGTGCTCTGCAAGCTCTCCAGGACAACATAGAATCTGGGGCTCTGTGCTTTCTTTCCTTCTGAACAAGTGTTACTGTTTTCTGCACAAAAGCGATTCTTGCGAAGCAATGTGAACACTTCTGCTTCCCAGGCACAGAGAAGGTGCTAGCAGGGAATTCTCTGCCTGCCTTTCCCCAGTGCTCTGCAAGCTCTCCAGGACAACATAGAATCTGGGGCGCTGTGCTTTCTTTCCTTCTGAACAAGTGTTACTGTTTTCTGCACAAAAGCGATTCTGCGAAGCAATGTGAACAGGCACAGAGAAGGTGCTATCAGGGAATTCTCTGCCTGCCTTTCCCCAGTGCTCTGCAAGCTCTCCAGGACAACATAGAATCTGGGGCTCTGTGCTTTCTTTCCTTCTGAACAAGTGTTACTGTTTTCTGCACAAAAGCGATTCTTGCGAAGCAATGTGAACACTTCTGCTTCCCAGGCACAGAGAAGGTGCTAGCAGGGAATTCTCTGCCTGCCTTTCCCCAGTGCTCTGCAAGCTCTCCAGGACAAAATAGAATCTGGGGCTCTGTGCTTTCTTTCGTTCTGAACAAGTGTTACTGTTTTCTGCACAAAAGCGATTCTGCGAAGCAATGTGAACAGGCACAGAGAAGGTGCTAGCAGGGAATTCTCTGCCTGCCTTTCCCCAGTGCTCTGCAAGCTCTCCAGGACAACATAGAATCTGGGGCTCTGTGCTTTCTTTCCTTCTGAACAAGTGTTACTGTTTTCTGCACAAAAGCGATTCTGCGAAGCAATGTGAACAGGCACAGAGAAGGTGCTAGCAGGGAATTCTCTGCCTGCCTTTCCCCAGTGCTCTGCAAGCTCTCCAGGACAACATAAAATCTGGGGCTCTGTGCTTTCTTTCCTTCTGAACAAGTGTTACTGTTTTCTGCACAAAAGCGATTCTTGCGAAGCAATGTGAACACTTCTGCTTCCCAGGCACAGAGAAGGTGCTAGCAGGGAATTCTCTGCCTGCCTTTCCCCAGTGCTCTGCAAGCTCTCCAGGACAACATAGAATATGGGGCTCTGTGCTTTCTTTCGTTCTGAACAAGTGTTACTGTTTTCTGCACAAAAGCGATTCTGCGAAGCAATGTGAACACTTCTGCTTCCCAGGCACAGAGAAGGTGCTAGCAGGGAATTCTCTGCCTGCCTTTCCCCAGTGCTCTGCAAGCTCTCCAGGACAACATAAAATCTGGGGCTCTGTGCTTTCTTTCCTTCTGAACAAGTGTTACTGTTTTCTGCACAAAAGCGATTCTGTGAAGCAATGTGAACACTTTTGCTTCCCAGGCACAGAGAAGGTGCTAGCAGGGAATTCTCTGCCTGCCTTTCCCCAGTGCTCTGCAAGCTCTCCAGGACAACATAAAATCTGGGGCTCTGTGCTTTCTTTCCTTCTGAACAAGTGTTACTGTTTTCTGCACAAAAACGATTCTGCGAAGCAATGTGAACACTTCTGCTTCCCAGGCACAGAGAAGGTGCTAGCAGGGAATTCTCTGCCTACCTTTCCCCAGTGCTCTGCAAGCTCTCCAGGACAACATAGAATCTGGGGCTCTGTGCTTTCTTTCGTTCTGAACAAGTGTTACTGTTTTCTGCACAAAAGCGATTCTGCGAAGCAATGTGAACAGGCACAGAGAAGGTGCTATCAGGGAATTCTCTGCCTGCCTTTCCCCAGTGCTCTGCAAGCTCTCCAGGACAACATAGAATCTGGGGCTCTGTGCTTTCTTTCCTTCTGAACAAGTGTTACTGTTTTCTGCACAAAAGCGATTCTGCGAAGCAATGTGAACAGGCACAGAGAAGGTGCTATCAGGGAATTCTCTGCCTGCCTTTCCCCAGTGCTCTGCAAGCTCTCCAGGACAACAGCAAATCTGGGGCTCTGTGCTTTCTTTCGTTCTGAACAAGTGTTACTGTTTTCTGCACAAAAGCGATTCTGCGAAGCAATGTGAACAGGCACAGAGAAGGTGCTAGCAGGGAATTCTCTGCCTGCCTTTCCCCAGTGCTCTGCAAGCTCTCCAGGACAACATAAAATCTGGGGCTCTGTGCTTTCTTTCCTTCTGAACAAGTGTTACTGTTTTCTGCACAAAAGCGATTCTTGCGAAGCAATGTGAACACTTCTGCTTCCCAGGCACAGAGAAGGTGCTAGCAGGGAATTCTCTGCCTGCCTTTCCCCAGTGCTCTGCAAGCTCTCCAGGACAACATAGAATATGGGGCTCTGTGCTTTCTTTCATTCTGAACAAGTGTTACTGTTTTCTGCACAAAAGCGATTCTTGCGAAGCAATGTGAACACTTCTGCTTCCCAGGCACAGAGAAGGTGCTAGCAGGGAATTCTCTGCCTGCCTTTCCCCAGTGCTCTGCAAGCTCTCCAGGACAACATAGAATCTGGGGCTCTGTGCTTTCTTTCCTTCTGAACAAGTGTTACTGTTTTCTGCACAAAAGCGATTCTTGCGAAGCAATGTGAACACTTCTGCTTCCCAGGCACAGAGAAGGTGCTAGCAGGGAATTCTCTGCCTGCCTTTCCCCAGTGCTCTGCAAGCTCTCCAGGACAACATAGAATCTGGGGCGCTGTGCTTTCTTTCCTTCTGAACAAGTGTTACTGTTTTCTGCACAAAAGCGATTCTGCGAAGCAATGTGAACAGGCACAGAGAAGGTGCTATCAGGGAATTCTCTGCCTGCCTTTCCCCAGTGCTCTGCAAGCTCTCCAGGACAACATAGAATCTGGGGCTCTGTGCTTTCTTTCCTTCTGAACAAGTGTTACTGTTTTCTGCACAAAAGCGATTCTTGCGAAGCAATGTGAACACTTCTGCTTCCCAGGCACAGAGAAGGTGCTAGCAGGGAATTCTCTGCCTGCCTTTCCCCAGTGCTCTGCAAGCTCTCCAGGACAACATAGAATCTGGGGCTCTGTGCTTTCTTTCGTTCTGAACAAGTGTTACTGTTTTCTGCACAAAAGCGATTCTGCGAAGCAATGTGAACAGGCACAGAGAAGGTGCTAGCAGGGAATTCTCTGCCTGCCTTTCCCCAGTGCTCTGCAAGCTCTCCAGGACAACATAGAATCTGGGGCTCTGTGCTTTCTTTCCTTCTGAACAAGTGTTACTGTTTTCTGCACAAAAGCGATTCTGCGAAGCAATGTGAACACTTCTGCTTCCCAGGCACAGAGAAGGTGCTAGCAAGGAATTCTCTGCCTGCCTTTCCCCAGTGCTCTGCAAGCTCTCCAGGACAACATAAAATCTGGGGCTCTGTGCTTTCTTTCCTTCTGAACAAGTGTTACTGTTTTCTGCACAAAAGCGATTCTTGCGAAGCAATGTGAACACTTCTGCTTCCCAGGCACAGAGAAGGTGCTAGCAGGGAATTCTCTGCCTGCCTTTCCCCAGTGCTCTGCAAGCTCTCCAGGACAACATAAAATCTGGGGCTCTGTGCTTTCTTTCCTTCTGAACAAGTGTTACTGTTTTCTGCACAAAAGCGATTCTGCGAAGCAATGTGAACACTTCTGCTTCCCAGGCACAGAGAAGGTGCTAGCAGGGAATTCTCTGCCTGCCTTTCCCCAGTGCTCTGCAAGCTCTCCAGGACAACATAGAATCTGGGGCTCTGTGCTTTCTTTCGTTCTGAACAACTGTTACTGTTTTCTGCACAAAAGCGATTCTTGCGAAGCAATGTGAACACTTCTGCTTCCCAGGCACAGAGAAGGTGCTAGCAGGGAATTCTCTGCCTGCCTTTCCCCAGTGCTCTGCAAGCTCTCCAGGACAACATAGAATATGGGGCGCTGTGCTTTCTTTCCTTCTGAACAAGTGTTACTGTTTTCTGCACAAAAGCGATTCTGCGAAGCAATGTGAACACTTCTGCTTCCCAGGCACAGAGAAGGTGCTAGCAGGGAATTCTCTGCCTGCCTTTCCCCAGTGCTCTGCAAGCTCTCCAGGACAACATAAAATCTGGGGCTCTGTGCTTTCTTTCCTTCTGAACAAGTGTTACTGTTTTCTGCACAAAAGCAATTCTGCGAAGCAATGTGAACACTTCTGCTTCCCAGGCACAGAGAAGGTGCTAGCAGGGAATTCTCTGCCTACCTTTCCCCAGTGCTCTGCAAGCTCTCCAGGACAACATAGAATCTGGGGCTCTGTGCTTTCTTTCGTTCTGAACAAGTGTTACTGTTTTCTGCACAAAAGCGATTCTGCGAAACAATGTGAACAGGCACAGAGAAGGTGCTATCAGGGAATTCTCTGCCTGCCTTTCCCCAGTGCTCTGCAAGCTCTCCAGGACAACATAAAATCTGGGGCTCTGTGCTTTCTTTCCTTCTGAACAAGTGTTACAGTTTTCTGCACAAAAGCGATTCTGCGAAGCAATGTGAACACTTCTGCTTCCCAGGCACAGAGAAGGTGCTAGCAGGGAATTCTCTGCCTGCCTTTCCCCAGTGCTCTGCAAGCTCTCCAGGACAACATAGAATCTGGGGCTCTGTGCTTTCTTTCGTTCTGAACAACTGTTACTGTTTTCTGCACAAAAGCGATTCTTGCGAAGCAATGTGAACACTTCTGCTTCCCAGGCACAGAGAAGGTGCTAGCAGGGAATTCTCTGCCTGCCTTTCCCCAGTGCTCTGCAAGCTCTCCAGGACAACATAGAATCTGGGGCGCTGTGCTATCTTTCCTTCTGAACAAGTGTTACTGTATTCTGCACAAAAGCGATTCTGCGAAGCAATGTGAACAGGCACAGAGAAGGTGCTAGCAGGGAATTCTCTGCCTGCCTTTCCCCAGTGCTCTGCAAGCTCTCCAGGACAACATAGAATCTGGGGCTCTGTGCTTTCTTTCGTTCTGAACAAGTGTTACTGTTTTCTGCACAAAAGCGATTCTGCGAAGCAATGTGAACAGGCACAGAGAAGGTGCTATCAGGGAATTCTCTGCCTGCCTTTCCCCAGTGCTCTGCAAGCTCTCCAGGACAACAGCAAATCTGGGGCTCTGTGCTTTCTTTCGTTCTGAACAAGTGTTACTGTTTTCTGCACAAAAGCGATTCTGCGAAGCAATGTGAACAGGCACAGAGAAGGTGCTATCAGGGAATTCTCTGCCTGCCTTTCCCCAGTGCTCTGCAAGCTCTCCAGGACAACATAAAATCTGGGGCTCTGTGCTTTCTTTCCTTCTGAACAAGTGTTACTGTTTTCTGCACAAAAGCGATTCTTGCGAAGCAATGTGAACACTTCTGCTTCCCAGGCACAGAGAAGGTGCTAGCAGGGAATTCTCTGCCTGCCTTTCCCCAGTGCTCTGCAAGCTCTCCAGGACAACATAGAATATGGGGCTCTGTGCTTTCTTTCATTCTGAACAAGTGTTACTGTTTTCTGCACAAAAGCGATTCTTGCGAAGCAATGTGAACACTTCTGCTTCCCAGGCACAGAGAAGGTGCTAGCAGGGAATTCTCTGCCTGCCTTTCCCCAGTGCTCTGCAAGCTCTCCAGGACAACATAGAATATGGGGCTCTGTGCTTTCTTTCATTCTGAACAAGTGTTACTGTTTTCTGCACAAAAGCGATTCTTGCGAAGCAATGTGAACACTTCTGCTTCCCAGGCACAGAGAAGGTGCTATCAGGGAATTCTCTGCCTGCCTTTCCCCAGTGCTCTGCAAGCTCTCCAGGACAACATAGAATCTGGGGCTCTGTGCTTTCTTTCCTTCTGAACAAGTGTTACTGTTTTCTGCACAAAAGCGATTCTTGCGAAGCAATGTGAACACTTCTGCTTCCCAGGCACAGAGAAGGTGCTAGCAGGGAATTCTCTGCCTGCCTTTCCCCAGTGCTCTGCAAGCTCTCCAGGACAACATAGAATCTGGGGCGCTGTGCTTTCTTTCCTTCTGAACAAGTGTTACTGTTTTCTGCACAAAAGCGATTCTGCGAAGCAATGTGAACAGGCACAGAGAAGGTGCTATCAGGGAATTCTCTGCCTGCCTTTCCCCAGTGCTCTGCAAGCTCTCCAGGACAACAGCAAATCTGGGGCTCTGTGCTTTCTTTCCTTCTGAACAAGTGTTACTGTTTTCTGCACCAAAGCGATTCTTGCGAAGCAATGTGAACACTTCTGCTTCCCAGGCACAGAGAAGGTGCTAGCAGGGAATTCTCTGCCTGCCTTTCCCCAGTGCTCTGCAAGCTCTCCAGGACAACAGCAAATCTGGGGCTCTGTGCTTTCTTTCGTTCTGAACAAGTGTTACTGTTTTCTGCACAAAAGCGATTCTGCGAAGCAATGTGAACAGGCACAGAGAAGGTGCTATCAGGGAATTCTCTGCCTGCCTTTCCCCAGTGCTCTGCAAGCTCTCCAGGACAACATAGAATCTGGGGCTCTGTGCTTTCTTTCCTTCTGAACAAGTGTTACTGTTTTCTGCACAAAAGCGATTCTTGCGAAGCAATGTGAACACTTCTGCTTCCCAGGCACAGAGAAGGTGCTAGCAGGGAATTCTCTGCCTGCCTTTCCCCAGTGCTCTGCAAGCTCTCCAGGACAACATAGAATATGGGGCTCTGTGCTTTCTTTCATTCTGAACAAGTGTTACTGTTTTCTGCACAAAAGCGATTCTTGCGAAGCAATGTGAACACTTCTGCTTCCCAGGCACAGAGAAGGTGCTAGCAGGGAATTCTCTGCCTGCCTTTCCCCAGTGCTCTGCAAGCTCTCCAGGACAACATAGAATCTGGGGCTCTGTGCTTTCTTTCCTTCTGAACAAGTGTTACTGTTTTCTGCACAAAAGCGATTCTTGCGAAGCAATGTGAACACTTCTGCTTCCCAGGCACAGAGAAGGTGCTAGCAGGGAATTCTCTGCCTGCCTTTCCCCAGTGCTCTGCAAGCTCTCCAGGACAACATAGAATCTGGGGCGCTGTGCTTTCTTTCCTTCTGAACAAGTGTTACTGTTTTCTGCACAAAAGCGATTCTGCGAAGCAATGTGAACAGGCACAGAGAAGGTGCTATCAGGGAATTCTCTGCCTGCCTTTCCCCAGTGCTCTGCAAGCTCTCCAGGACAACAGCAAATCTGGGGCTCTGTGCTTTCTTTCCTTCTGAACAAGTGTTACTGTTTTCTGCACAAAAGCGATTCTTGCGAAGCAATGTGAACACTTCTGCTTCCCAGGCACAGAGAAGGTGCTAGCAGGGAATTCTCTGCCTGCCTTTCCCCAGTGCTCTGCAAGCTCTCCAGGACAACAGCAAATCTGGGGCTCTGTGCTTTCTTTCGTTCTGAACAAGTGTTACTGTTTTCTGCACAAAAGCGATTCTGCGAAGCAATGTGAACAGGCACAGAGAAGGTGCTATCAGGGAATTCTCTGCCTGCCTTTCCCCAGTGCTCTGCAAGCTCTCCAGGACAACATAGAATCTGGAGCTCTGTGCTTTCTTTCCTTCTGAACAAGTGTTACTGTTTTCTGCACAAAAGCGATTCTTGCGAAGCAATGTGAACACTTCTGCTTCCCAGGCACAGAGAAGGTGCTAGCAGGGAATTCTCTGCCTGCCTTTCCCCAGTGCTCTGCAAGCTCTCCAGGACAACATAGAATCTGGGGCTCTGTGCTTTCTTTGCTTCTGAACAAGTGTTACTGTTTTCTGCACAAAAGCGATTCTTGCGAAGCAATGTGAACACTTCTGCTTCCCAGGCACAGAGAAGGTGCTAGCAGGGAATTCTCTGCCTGCCTTTCCCCAGTGCTCTGCAAGCTCTCCAGGACAACATAGAATCTGGGGCTCTGTGCTTTCTTTCCTTCTGAACAAGTGTTACTGTTTTCTGCACAAAAGCGATTCTTGCGAAGCAATGTGAACACTTCTGCTTCCCAGGCACAGAGAAGGTGCTAGCAGGGAATTCTCTGCCTGCCTTTCCCCAGTGCTCTGCAAGCTCTCCAGGACAACATAGAATCTGGGGCGCTGTGCTTTCTTTCCTTCTGAACAAGTGTTACTGTTTTCTGCACAAAAGCGATTCTGCGAAGCAATGTGAACACTTCTGCTTCCCAGGCACAGAGAAGGTGCTAGCAGGGAATTCTCTGCCTGCCTTTCCCCAGTGCTCTGCAAGCTCTCCAGGACAACATAAAATCTGGGGCTCTGTGCTTTCTTTCCTTCTGAACAAGTGTTACTGTTTTCTGCACAAAAACGATTCTGCGAAGCAATGTGAACACTTCTGCTTCCCAGGCACAGAGAAGGTGCTAGCAGGGAATTCTCTGCCTACCTTTCCCCAGTGCTCTGCAAGCTCTCCAGGACAACATAGAATCTGGGGCTCTGTGCTTTCTTTCGTTCTGAACAAGTGTTACTGTTTTCTGCACAAAAGCGATTCTGCGAAGCAATGTGAACAGGCACAGAGAAGGTGCTATCAGGGAATTCTCTGCCTGCCTTTCCCCAGTGCTCTGCAAGCTCTCCAGGACAACATAGAATCTGGGGCTCTGTGCTTTCTTTCGTTCTGAACAAGTGTTACTGTTTTCTGCACAAAAGCGATTCTGCGAAACAATGTGAACAGGCACAGAGAAGGTGCTTGCAGGGAATTCTCTGCCTGCCTTTCCCCAGTGCTCTGCAAGCTCTCCAGGACAACATAAAATCTGGGGCTCTGTGCTTTCTTTCCTTCTGAACAAGTGTTACTGTTTTCTGCACAAAAGCGATTCTTGCGAAGCAATGTGAACACTTCTGCTTCCCAGGCACAGAGAAGGTGCTAGCAGGGAATTCTCTGCCTGCCTTTCCCCAGTGCTCTGCAAGCTCTCCAGGACAACATAGAATCTGGGACTCTGTGCTTTCTTTCGTTCTGAACAACTGTTACTGTTTTCTGCACAAAAGCGATTCTTGCGAAGCAATGTGAACACTTCTGCTTCCCAGGCACAGAGAAGGTGCTAGCAGGGAATTCTCTGCCTGCCTTTCCCCAGTGCTCTGCAAGCTCTCCAGGACAACATAGAATCTGGGGCGCTGTGCTTTCTTTCCTTCTGAACAAGTGTTACTGTTTTCTGCACAAAAGCGATTCTGTGAAGCAATGTGAACACTTTTGCTTCCCAGGCACAGAAAAGGTGCTAGCAGGGAATTCTCTGCCTGCCTTTCCCCAGTGCTCTGCAAGCTCTCCAGGACAACATAAAATCTGGGGCTCTGTGCTTTCTTTCCTTCTGAACAAATGTTACTGTTTTCTGCACAAAAACGATTCTGCGAAGCAATGTGAACACTTCTGCTTCCCAGGCACAGAGAAGGTGCTATCAGGGAATTCTCTGCCTGCCTTTCCCCAGTGCTCTGCAAGCTCTCCAGGACAACATAGAATCTGGGGCGCTGTGCTTTCTTTCCTTCTGAACAAGTGTTACTGTTTTCTGCACAAAAGCGATTCTGCGAAGCAATGTGAACACTTCTGCTTCCCAGGCACAGAGAAGGTGCTAGCAGGGAATTCTCTGCCTGCCTTTCCCCAGTGCTCTGCAAGCTCTCCAGGACAACATAGAATCTGGGGCTCTGTGCTTTCTTTCGTTCTGAACAAGTGTTACTGTTTTCTGCACAAAAGCGATTCTGCGAAGCAATGTGAACAGGCACAGAGAAGGTGCTATCAGGGAATTCTCTGCCTGCCTTTCCCCAGTGCTCTGCAAGCTCTCCAGGACAACATAGAATCTGGGGCTCTGTGCTTTCTTTCGTTCTGAACAAGTGTTACTGTTTTCTGCACAAAAGCGATTCTGCGAAGCAATGTGAACAGGCACAGAGAAGGTGCTATCAGGGAATTCTCTGCCTGCCTTTCCCCAGTGCTCTGCAAGCTCTCCAGGACAACATAAAATCTGGGGCTCTGTGCTTTCTTTCCTTCTGAACAAGTGTTACTGTTTTCTGCACAAAAGCGATTCTTGCGAAGCAATGTGAACACTTCTGCTTCCCAGGCACAGAGAAGGTGCTAGCAGGGAATTCTCTGCCTGCCTTTCCCCAGTGCTCTGCAAGCTCTCCAGGACAACATAGAATCTGGGACTCTGTGCTTTCTTTCGTTCTGAACAACTGTTACTGTTTTCTGCACAAAAGCGATTCTTGCGAAGCAATGTGAACACTTCTGCTTCCCAGGCACAGAGAAGGTGCTAGCAGGGAATTCTCTGCCTGCCTTTCCCCAGTGCTCTGCAAGCTCTCCAGGACAACATAGAATCTGGGGCGCTGTGCTTTCTTTCCTTCTGAACAAGTGTTACTGTTTTCTGCACAAAAGCGATTCTGTGAAGCAATGTGAACACTTTTGCTTCCCAGGCACAGAGAAGGTGCTAGCAGGGAATTCTCTGCCTGCCTTTCCCCAGTGCTCTGCAAGCTCTCCAGGACAACATAAAATCTGGGGCTCTGTGCTTTCTTTCCTTCTGAACAAGTGTTACTGTTTTCTGCACAAAAACGATTCTGCGAAGCAATGTGAACACTTCTGCTTCCCAGGCACAGAGAAGGTGCTAGCAGGGAATTCTCTGCCTGCCTTTCCCCAGTGCTCTGCAAGCTCTCCAGGACAACAGCAAATCTGGGGCTCTGTGCTTTCTTTCCTTCTGAACAAGTGTTACTGTTTTCTGCACAAAAGCGATTCTGCGAAGCAATGTGAACACTTCTGCTTCCCAGGCACAGAGAAGGTGCTAGCAGGGAATTCTCTGCCTACCTTTCCCCAGTGCTCTGCAAGCTCTCCAGGACAACATAGAATCTGGGGCTCTGTGCTTTCTTTCGTTCTGAACAAGTGTTACTGTTTTCTGCACAAAAGCGATTCTGCGAAGCAATGTGAACAGGCACAGAGAAGGTGCTATCAGGGAATTCTCTGCCTGCCTTTCCCCAGTGCTCTGCAAGCTCTCCAGGACAACATAGAATCTGGGGCTCTGTGCTTTCTTTCGTTCTGAACAAGTGTTACTGTTTTCTGCACAAAAGCGATTCTGCGAAACAATGTGAACAGGCACAGAGAAGGTGCTATCAGGGAATTCTCTGCCTGCCTTTCCCCAGTGCTCTGCAAGCTCTCCAGGACAACAGCAAATCTGGGGCTCTGTGCTTTCTTTCCTTCTGAACAAGTGTTACTGTTTTCTGCACAAAAGCGATTCTTGCGAAGCAATGTGAACACTTCTGCTTCCCAGGCACAGAGAAGGTGCTAGCAGGGAATTCTCTGCCTGCCTTTCCCCAGTGCTCTGCAAGCTCTCCAGGACAACATAGAATATGGGGCTCTGTGCTTTCTTTCATTCTGAACAAGTGTTACTGTTTTCTGCACAAAAGCGATTCTTGCGAAGCAATGTGAACACTTCTGCTTCCCAGGCACAGAGAAGGTGCTAGCAGGGAATTCTCTGCCTGCCTTTCCCCAGTGCTCTGCAAGCTCTCCAGGACAACATAGAATCTGGGGCTCTGTGCTTTCTTTCCTTCTGAACAAGTGTTACTGTTTTCTGCACAAAAGCGATTCTGTGAAGCAATGTGAACACTTTTGCTTCCCAGGCACAGAGAAGGTGCTAGCAGGGAATTCTCTGCCTGCCTTTCCCCAGTGCTCTGCAAGCTCTCCAGGACAACATAAAATCTGGGGCTCTGTGCTTTCTTTCCTTCTGAACAAGTGTTACTGTTTTCTGCACAAAAACGATTCTGCGAAGCAATGTGAACACTTCTGCTTCCCAGGCACAGAGAAGGTGCTAGCAGGGAATTCTCTGCCTACCTTTCCCCAGTGCTCTGCAAGCTCTCCAGGACAACATAGAATCTGGGGCTCTGTGCTTTCTTTCCTTCTGAACAAGTGTTACTGTTTTCTGCACAAAAACGATTCTGCGAAGCAATGTGAACACTTCTGCTTCCCAGGCACAGAGAAGGTGCTAGCAGGGAATTCTCTGCCTACCTTTCCCCAGTGCTCTGCAAGCTCTCCAGGACAACATAGAATCTGGGGCTCTGTGCTTTCTTTCGTTCTGAACAAGTGTTACTGTTTTCTGCACAAAAACGATTCTGCGAAGCAATGTGAACACTTCTGCTTCCCAGGCACAGAGAAGGTGCTAGCAGGGAATTCTCTGCCTGCCTTTCCCCAGTGCTCTGCAAGCTCTCCAGGACAACATAGAATCTGGGGCTCTGTGCTTTCTTTCGTTCTGAACAAGTGTTACTGTTTTCTGCACAAAAGCGATTCTGCGAAGCAATGTGAACAGGCACAGAGAAGGTGCTATCAGGGAATTCTCTGCCTGCCTTTCCCCAGTGCTCTGCAAGCTCTCCAGGACAACATAAAATCTGGGGCTCTGTGCTTTTGTTTCCTTCTGAACAAGTGTTACTGTTTTCTGCACAAAAGCGATTCTTGCGAAGCAATGTGAACACTTCTGCTTCCCAGGCACAGAGAAGGTGCTAGCAGGGAATTCTCTGCCTGCCTTTCCCCAGTGCTCTGCAAGCTCTCCAGGACAACATAAAATCTGGGGCTCTGTGCTTTCTTTCCTTCTGAACAAGTGTTACTGTTTTCTGCACAAAAACGATTCTGCGAAGCAATGTGAACACTTCTGCTTCCCAGGCACAGAGAAGGTGCTAGCAGGGAATTCTCTGCCTACCTTTCCCCAGTGCTCTGCAAGCTCTCCAGGACAACATAGAATCTGGGGCTCTGTGCTTTCTTTCGTTCTGAACAAGTGTTACTGTTTTCTGCACAAAAGCGATTCTGCGAAGCAATGTGAACAGGCACAGAGAAGGTGCTATCAGGGAATTCTCTGCCTGCCTTTCCCCAGTGCTCTGCAAGCTCTCCAGGACAACAGCAAATCTGGGGCTCTGTGCTTTCTTTCCTTCTGAACAAGTGTTACTGTTTTCTGCACCAAAGCGATTCTTGCGAAGCAATGTGAACACTTCTGCTTCCCAGGCACAGAGAAGGTGCTAGCAGGGAATTCTCTGCCTGCCTTTCCCCAGTGCTCTGCAAGCTCTCCAGGACAACAGCAAATCTGGGGCTCTGTGCTTTCTTTCGTTCTGAACAAGTGTTACTGTTTTCTGCACAAAAGCGATTCTGCGAAGCAATGTGAACAGGCACAGAGAAGGTGCTATCAGGGAATTCTCTGCCTGCCTTTCCCCAGTGCTCTGCAAGCTCTCCAGGACAACATAGAATCTGGGGCTCTGTGCTTTCTTTCCTTCTGAACAAGTGTTACTGTTTTCTGCACAAAAGCGATTCTTGCGAAGCAATGTGAACACTTCTGCTTCCCAGGCACAGAGAAGGTGCTAGCAGGGAATTCTCTGCCTGCCTTTCCCCAGTGCTCTGCAAGCTCTCCAGGACAACATAGAATATGGGGCTCTGTGCTTTCTTTCATTCTGAACAAGTGTTACTGTTTTCTGCACAAAAGCGATTCTTGCGAAGCAATGTGAACACTTCTGCTTCCCAGGCACAGAGAAGGTGCTAGCAGGGAATTCTCTGCCTGCCTTTCCCCAGTGCTCTGCAAGCTCTCCAGGACAACATAGAATCTGGGGCTCTGTGCTTTCTTTCCTTCTGAACAAGTGTTACTGTTTTCTGCACAAAAGCGATTCTTGCGAAGCAATGTGAACACTTCTGCTTCCCAGGCACAGAGAAGGTGCTAGCAGGGAATTCTCTGCCTGCCTTTCCCCAGTGCTCTGCAAGCTCTCCAGGACAACATAGAATCTGGGGCGCTGTGCTTTCTTTCCTTCTGAACAAGTGTTACTGTTTTCTGCACAAAAGCGATTCTGCGAAGCAATGTGAACAGGCACAGAGAAGGTGCTATCAGGGAATTCTCTGCCTGCCTTTCCCCAGTGCTCTGCAAGCTCTCCAGGACAACAGCAAATCTGGGGCTCTGTGCTTTCTTTCCTTCTGAACAAGTGTTACTGTTTTCTGCACAAAAGCGATTCTTGCGAAGCAATGTGAACACTTCTGCTTCCCAGGCACAGAGAAGGTGCTAGCAGGGAATTCTCTGCCTGCCTTTCCCCAGTGCTCTGCAAGCTCTCCAGGACAACATAGAATATGGGGCTCTGTGCTTTCTTTCATTCTGAACAAGTGTTACTGTTTTCTGCACAAAAGCGATTCTTGCGAAGCAATGTGAACACTTCTGCTTCCCAGGCACAGAGAAGGTGCTAGCAGGGAATTCTCTGCCTGCCTTTCCCCAGTGCTCTGCAAGCTCTCCAGGACAACATAGAATCTGGGGCTCTGTGCTTTCTTTCCTTCTGAACAAGTGTTACTGTTTTCTGCACAAAAGCGATTCTTGCGAAGCAATGTGAACACTTCTGCTTCCCAGGCACAGAGAAGGTGCTAGCAGGGAATTCTCTGCCTGCCTTTCCCCAGTGCTCTGCAAGCTCTCCAGGACAACATAGAATCTGGGGCGCTGTGCTTTCTTTCCTTCTGAACAAGTGTTACTGTTTTCTGCACAAAAGCGATTCTGCGAAGCAATGTGAACACTTCTGCTTCCCAGGCACAGAGAAGGTGCTAGCAGGGAATTCTCTGCCTGCCTTTCCCCAGTGCTCTGCAAGCTCTCCAGGACAACATAAAATCTGGGGCTCTGTGCTTTCTTTCCTTCTGAACAAGTGTTACTGTTTTCTGCACAAAAACGATTCTGCGAAGCAATGTGAACACTTCTGCTTCCCAGGCACAGAGAAGGTGCTAGCAGGGAATTCTCTGCCTACCTTTCCCCAGTGCTCTGCAAGCTCTCCAGGACAACATAGAATCTGGGGCTCTGTGCTTTCTTTCGTTCTGAACAAGTGTTACTGTTTTCTGCACAAAAGCGATTCTGCGAAGCAATGTGAACAGGCACAGAGAAGGTGCTATCAGGGAATTCTCTGCCTGCCTTTCCCCAGTGCTCTGCAAGCTCTCCAGGACAACATAGAATCTGGGGCTCTGTGCTTTCTTTCGTTCTGAACAAGTGTTACTGTTTTCTGCACAAAAGCGATTCTGCGAAACAATGTGAACAGGCACAGAGAAGGTGCTTGCAGGGAATTCTCTGCCTGCCTTTCCCCAGTGCTCTGCAAGCTCTCCAGGACAACATAAAATCTGGGGCTCTGTGCTTTCTTTCCTTCTGAACAAGTGTTACTGTTTTCTGCACAAAAGCGATTCTTGCGAAGCAATGTGAACACTTCTGCTTCCCAGGCACAGAGAAGGTGCTAGCAGGGAATTCTCTGCCTGCCTTTCCCCAGTGCTCTGCAAGCTCTCCAGGACAACATAGAATATGGGACTCTGTGCTTTCTTTCGTTCTGAACAACTGTTACTGTTTTCTGCACAAAAGCGATTCTTGCGAAGCAATGTGAACACTTCTGCTTCCCAGGCACAGAGAAGGTGCTAGCAGGGAATTCTCTGCCTGCCTTTCCCCAGTGCTCTGCAAGCTCTCCAGGACAACATAGAATCTGGGGCGCTGTGCTTTCTTTCCTTCTGAACAAGTGTTACTGTTTTCTGCACAAAAGCGATTCTGTGAAGCAATGTGAACACTTTTGCTTCCCAGGCACAGAAAAGGTGCTAGCAGGGAATTCTCTGCCTGCCTTTCCCCAGTGCTCTGCAAGCTCTCCAGGACAACATAAAATCTGGGGCTCTGTGCTTTCTTTCCTTCTGAACAAATGTTACTGTTTTCTGCACAAAAACGATTCTGCGAAGCAATGTGAACACTTCTGCTTCCCAGGCACAGAGAAGGTGCTAGCAGGGAATTCTCTGCCTGCCTTTCCCCAGTGCTCTGCAAGCTCTCCAGGACAACATAGAATCTGGGGCGCTGTGCTTTCTTTCCTTCTGAACAAGTGTTACTGTTTTCTGCACAAAAGCGATTCTGCGAAGCAATGTGAACACTTCTGCTTCCCAGGCACAGAGAAGGTGCTAGCAGGGAATTCTCTGCCTGCCTTTCCCCAGTGCTCTGCAAGCTCTCCAGGACAACATAGAATCTGGGGCTCTGTGCTTTCTTTCGTTCTGAACAAGTGTTACTGTTTTCTGCACAAAAGCGATTCTGCGAAGCAATGTGAACAGGCACAGAGAAGGTGCTATCAGGGAATTCTCTGCCTGCCTTTCCCCAGTGCTCTGCAAGCTCTCCAGGACAACATAGAATCTGGGGCTCTGTGCTTTCTTTCGTTCTGAACAAGTGTTACTGTTTTCTGCACAAAAGCGATTCTGCGAAGCAATGTGAACAGGCACAGAGAAGGTGCTATCAGGGAATTCTCTGCCTGCCTTTCCCCAGTGCTCTGCAAGCTCTCCAGGACAACATAAAATCTGGGGCTCTGTGCTTTCTTTCCTTCTGAACAAGTGTTACTGTTTTCTGCACAAAAGCGATTCTTGCGAAGCAATGTGAACACTTCTGCTTCCCAGGCACAGAGAAGGTGCTAGCAGGGAATTCTCTGCCTGCCTTTCCCCAGTGCTCTGCAAGCTCTCCAGGACAACATAGAATCTGGGACTCTGTGCTTTCTTTCGTTCTGAACAACTGTTACTGTTTTCTGCACAAAAGCGATTCTTGCGAAGCAATGTGAACACTTCTGCTTCCCAGGCACAGAGAAGGTGCTAGCAGGGAATTCTCTGCCTGCCTTTCCCCAGTGCTCTGCAAGCTCTCCAGGACAACATAGAATCTGGGGCGCTGTGCTTTCTTTCCTTCTGAACAAGTGTTACTGTTTTCTGCACAAAAGCGATTCTGTGAAGCAATGTGAACACTTTTGCTTCCCAGGCACAGAGAAGGTGCTAGCAGGGAATTCTCTGCCTGCCTTTCCCCAGTGCTCTGCAAGCTCTCCAGGACAACATAAAATCTGGGGCTCTGTGCTTTCTTTCCTTCTGAACAAGTGTTACTGTTTTCTGCACAAAAACGATTCTGCGAAGCAATGTGAACACTTCTGCTTCCCAGGCACAGAGAAGGTGCTAGCAGGGAATTCTCTGCCTGCCTTTCCCCAGTGCTCTGCAAGCTCTCCAGGACAACAGCAAATCTGGGGCTCTGTGCTTTCTTTCCTTCTGAACAAGTGTTACTGTTTTCTGCACAAAAGCGATTCTGCGAAGCAATGTGAACACTTCTGCTTCCCAGGCACAGAGAAGGTGCTAGCAGGGAATTCTCTGCCTACCTTTCCCCAGTGCTCTGCAAGCTCTCCAGGACAACATAGAATCTGGGGCTCTGTGCTTTCTTTCGTTCTGAACAAGTGTTACTGTTTTCTGCACAAAAGCGATTCTGCGAAGCAATGTGAACAGGCACAGAGAAGGTGCTATCAGGGAATTCTCTGCCTGCCTTTCCCCAGTGCTCTGCAAGCTCTCCAGGACAACATAGAATCTGGGGCTCTGTGCTTTCTTTCGTTCTGAACAAGTGTTACTGTTTTCTGCACAAAAGCGATTCTGCGAAACAATGTGAACAGGCACAGAGAAGGTGCTATCAGGGAATTCTCTGCCTGCCTTTCCCCAGTGCTCTGCAAGCTCTCCAGGACAACAGCAAATCTGGGGCTCTGTGCTTTCTTTCCTTCTGAACAAGTGTTACTGTTTTCTGCACAAAAGCGATTCTTGCGAAGCAATGTGAACACTTCTGCTTCCCAGGCACAGAGAAGGTGCTAGCAGGGAATTCTCTGCCTGCCTTTCCCCAGTGCTCTGCAAGCTCTCCAGGACAACATAGAATATGGGGCTCTGTGCTTTCTTTCATTCTGAACAAGTGTTACTGTTTTCTGCACAAAAGCGATTCTTGCGAAGCAATGTGAACACTTCTGCTTCCCAGGCACAGAGAAGGTGCTAGCAGGGAATTCTCTGCCTGCCTTTCCCCAGTGCTCTGCAAGCTCTCCAGGACAACATAGAATCTGGGGCTCTGTGCTTTCTTTCCTTCTGAACAAGTGTTACTGTTTTCTGCACAAAAGCGATTCTGTGAAGCAATGTGAACACTTTTGCTTCCCAGGCACAGAGAAGGTGCTAGCAGGGAATTCTCTGCCTGCCTTTCCCCAGTGCTCTGCAAGCTCTCCAGGACAACATAAAATCTGGGGCTCTGTGCTTTCTTTCCTTCTGAACAAGTGTTACTGTTTTCTGCACAAAAACGATTCTGCGAAGCAATGTGAACACTTCTGCTTCCCAGGCACAGAGAAGGTGCTAGCAGGGAATTCTCTGCCTACCTTTCCCCAGTGCTCTGCAAGCTCTCCAGGACAACATAGAATCTGGGGCTCTGTGCTTTCTTTCCTTCTGAACAAGTGTTACTGTTTTCTGCACAAAAACGATTCTGCGAAGCAATGTGAACACTTCTGCTTCCCAGGCACAGAGAAGGTGCTAGCAGGGAATTCTCTGCCTACCTTTCCCCAGTGCTCTGCAAGCTCTCCAGGACAACATAGAATCTGGGGCTCTGTGCTTTCTTTCGTTCTGAACAAGTGTTACTGTTTTCTGCACAAAAACGATTCTGCGAAGCAATGTGAACACTTCTGCTTCCCAGGCACAGAGAAGGTGCTAGCAGGGAATTCTCTGCCTGCCTTTCCCCAGTGCTCTGCAAGCTCTCCAGGACAACATAGAATCTGGGGCTCTGTGCTTTCTTTCGTTCTGAACAAGTGTTACTGTTTTCTGCACAAAAGCGATTCTGCGAAGCAATGTGAACAGGCACAGAGAAGGTGCTATCAGGGAATTCTCTGCCTGCCTTTCCCCAGTGCTCTGCAAGCTCTCCAGGACAACATAAAATCTGGGGCTCTGTGCTTTTGTTTCCTTCTGAACAAGTGTTACTGTTTTCTGCACAAAAGCGATTCTTGCGAAGCAATGTGAACACTTCTGCTTCCCAGGCACAGAGAAGGTGCTAGCAGGGAATTCTCTGCCTGCCTTTCCCCAGTGCTCTGCAAGCTCTCCAGGACAACATAGAATCTGGGGCGCTGTGCTTTCTTTCCTTCTGAACAAGTGTTACTGTTTTCTGCACAAAAGCGATTCTGCGAAGCAATGTGAACACTTCTGCTTCCCAGGCACAGAGAAGGTGCTAGCAGGGAATTCTCTGCCTGCCTTTCCCCAGTGCTCTGCAAGCTCTCCAGGACAACATAAAATCTGGGGCTCTGTGCTTTCTTTCCTTCTGAACAAGTGTTACTGTTTTCTGCACAAAAACGATTCTGCGAAGCAATGTGAACACTTCTGCTTCCCAGGCACAGAGAAGGTGCTAGCAGGGAATTCTATGCCTACCTTTCCCCAGTGCTCTGCAAGCTCTCCAGGACAACATAGAATCTGGGGCTCTGTGCTTTCTTTCGTTCTGAACAAGTGTTACTGTTTTCTGCACAAAAGCGATTCTGCGAAGCAATGTGAACAGGCACAGAGAAGGTGCTATCAGGGAATTCTCTGCCTGCCTTTCCCCAGTGCTCTGCAAGCTCTCCAGGACAACATAGAATCTGGGGCTCTGTGCTTTCTTTCGTTCTGAACAAGTGTTACTGTTTTCTGCACAAAAGCGATTCTGCGAAACAATGTGAACAGGCACAGAGAAGGTGCTTGCAGGGAATTCTCTGCCTGCCTTTCCCCAGTGCTCTGCAAGCTCTCCAGGACAACATAAAATCTGGGGCTCTGTGCTTTCTTTCCTTCTGAACAAGTGTTACTGTTTTCTGCACAAAAGCGATTCTTGCGAAGCAATGTGAACACTTCTGCTTCCCAGGCACAGAGAAGGTGCTAGCAGGGAATTCTCTGCCTGCCTTTCCCCAGTGCTCTGCAAGCTCTCCAGGACAACATAGAATCTGGGACTCTGTGCTTTCTTTCGTTCTGAACAAGTGTTACTGTTTTCTGCACAAAAGCGATTCTTGCGAAGCAATGTGAACACTTCTGCTTCCCAGGCACAGAGAAGGTGCTAGCAGGGAATTCTCTGCCTGCCTTTCCCCAGTGCTCTGCAAGCTCTCCAGGACAACATAGAATCTGGGGCGCTGTGCTTTCTTTCCTTCTGAACAAGTGTTACTGTTTTCTGCACAAAAGCGATTCTGTGAAGCAATGTGAACACTTTTGCTTCCCAGGCACAGAAAAGGTGCTAGCAGGGAATTCTCTGCCTGCCTTTCCCCAGTGCTCTGCAAGCTCTCCAGGACAACATAAAATCTGGGGCTCTGTGCTTTCTTTCCTTCTGAACAAGTGTTACTGTTTTCTGCACAAAAGCGATTCTGCGAAGCAATGTGAACACTTCTGCTTCCCAGGCACAGAGAAGGTGCTAGCAGGGAATTCTCTGCCTGCCTTTCCCCAGTGCTCTGCAAGCTCTCCAGGACAACATAGAATCTGGGGCTCTGTGCTTTCTTTCGTTCTGAACAAGTGTTACTGTTTTCTGCACAAAAGCGATTCTGCGAAGCAATGTGAACAGGCACAGAGAAGGTGCTATCAGGGAATTCTCTGCCTGCCTTTCCCCAGTGCTCTGCAAGCTCTCCAGGACAACATAGAATCTGGGGCTCTGTGCTTTCTTTCGTTCTGAACAAGTGTTACTGTTTTCTGCACAAAAGCGATTCTGCGAAACAATGTGAACAGGCACAGAGAAGGTGCTATCAGGGAATTCTCTGCCTGCCTTTCCCCAGTGCTCTGCAAGCTCTCCAGGACAACATAAAATCTGGGGCTCTGTGCTTTCTTTCCTTCTGAACAAGTGTTACTGTTTTCTGCACAAAAGCGATTCTTGCGAAGCAATGTGAACACTTCTGCTTCCCAGGCACAGAGAAGGTGCTAGCAGGGAATTCTCTGCCTGCCTTTCCCCAGTGCTCTGCAAGCTCTCCAGGACAACATAGAATCTGGGACTCTGTGCTTTCTTTCGTTCTGAACAACTGTTACTGTTTTCTGCACAAAAGCGATTCTTGCGAAGCAATGTGAACACTTCTGCTTCCCAGGCACAGAGAAGGTGCTAGCAGGGAATTCTCTGCCTGCCTTTCCCCAGTGCTCTGCAAGCTCTCCAGGACAACATAGAATCTGGGGCGCTGTGCTTTCTTTCCTTCTGAACAAGTGTTACTGTTTTCTGCACAAAAGCGATTCTGTGAAGCAATGTGAACACTTTTGCTTCCCAGGCACAGAAAAGGTGCTAGCAGGGAATTCTCTGCCTGCCTTTCCCCAGTGCTCTGCAAGCTCTCCAGGACAACATAAAATCTGGGGCTCTGTGCTTTCTTTCGTTCTGAACAAGTGTTACTGTTTTCTGCACAAAAACGATTCTGCGAAGCAATGTGAACACTTCTGCTTCCCAGGCACAGAGAAGGTGCTAGCAGGGAATTCTCTGCCTGCCTTTCCCCAGTGCTCTGCAAGCTCTCCAGGACAACAGCAAATCTGGGGCTCTGTGCTTTCTTTCCTTCTGAACAAGTGTTACTGTTTTCTGCACAAAAGCGATTCTGCGAAGCAATGTGAACACTTCTGCTTCCCAGGCACAGAGAAGGTGCTAGCAGGGAATTCTCTGCCTACCTTTCCCCAGTGCTCTGCAAGCTCTCCAGGACAACATAGAATCTGGGGCTCTGTGCTTTCTTTCCTTCTGAACAAGTGTTACTGTTTTCTGCACAAAAGCGATTCTGCGAAGCAATGTGAACAGGCACAGAGAAGGTGCTATCAGGGAATTCTCTGCCTGCCTTTCCCCAGTGCTCTGCAAGCTCTCCAGGACAACATAGAATCTGGGGCTCTGTGCTTTCTTTCGTTCTGAACAAGTGTTACTGTTTTCTGCACAAAAGCGATTCTGCGAAGCAATGTGAACAGGCACAGAGAAGGTGCTATCAGGGAATTCTCTGCCTGCCTTTCCCCAGTGCTCTGCAAGCTCTCCAGGACAACATAGAATCTGGGGCGCTGTGCTTTCTTTCCTTCTGAACAAGTGTTACTGTTTTCTGCACAAAAGCGATTCTGTGAAGCAATGTGAACACTTTTGCTTCCCAGGCACAGAAAAGGTGCTAGCAGGGAATTCTCTGCCTGCCTTTCCCCAGTGCTCTGCAAGCTCTCCAGGACAACAGCAAATCTGGGGCTCTGTGCTTTCTTTCCTTCTGAACAAGTGTTACTGTTTTCTGCACAAAAACGATTCTGCGAAGCAATGTGAACACTTCTGCTTCCCAGGCACAGAGAAGGTGCTAGCAGGGAATTCTCTGCCTGCCTTTCCCCAGTGCTCTGCAAGCTCTCCAGGACAACATAGAATCTGGGGCTCTGTGCTTTCTTTCCTTCTGAACAAGTGTTACTGTTTTCTGCACAAAAGCGATTCTGTGAAGCAATGTGAACACTTTTGCTTCCCAGGCACAGAGAAGGTGCTAGCAGGGAATTCTCTGCCTGCCTTTCCCCAGTGCTCTGCAAGCTCTCCAGGACAACATAAAATCTGGGGCTCTGTGCTTTCTTTCCTTCTGAACAAGTGTTACTGTTTTCTGCACAAAAACGATTCTGCGAAGCAATGTGAACACTTCTGCTTCCCAGGCACAGAGAAGGTGCTAGCAGGGAATTCTCTGCCTACCTTTCCCCAGTGCTCTGCAAGCTCTCCAGGACAACATAGAATCTGGGGCTCTGTGCTTTCTTTCCTTCTGAACAAGTGTTACTGTTTTCTGCACAAAAACGATTCTGCGAAGCAATGTGAACACTTCTGCTTCCCAGGCACAGAGAAGGTGCTAGCAGGGAATTCTCTGCCTACCTTTCCCCAGTGCTCTGCAAGCTCTCCAGGACAACATAGAATCTGGGGCTCTGTGCTTTCTTTCGTTCTGAACAAGTGTTACTGTTTTCTGCACAAAAACGATTCTGCGAAGCAATGTGAACACTTCTGCTTCCCAGGCACAGAGAAGGTGCTAGCAGGGAATTCTCTGCCTGCCTTTCCCCAGTGCTCTGCAAGCTCTCCAGGACAACATAGAATCTGGGGCTCTGTGCTTTCTTTCGTTCTGAACAAGTGTTACTGTTTTCTGCACAAAAGCGATTCTGCGAAGCAATGTGAACAGGCACAGAGAAGGTGCTATCAGGGAATTCTCTGCCTGCCTTTCCCCAGTGCTCTGCAAGCTCTCCAGGACAACATAAAATCTGGGGCTCTGTGCTTTTGTTTCCTTCTGAACAAGTGTTACTGTTTTCTGCACAAAAGCGATTCTTGCGAAGCAATGTGAACACTTCTGCTTCCCAGGCACAGAGAAGGTGCTAGCAGGGAATTCTCTGCCTGCCTTTCCCCAGTGCTCTGCAAGCTCTCCAGGACAACATAGAATCTGGGGCGCTGTGCTTTCTTTCCTTCTGAACAAGTGTTACTGTTTTCTGCACAAAAGCGATTCTGCGAAGCAATGTGAACACTTCTGCTTCCCAGGCACAGAGAAGGTGCTAGCAGGGAATTCTCTGCCTGCCTTTCCCCAGTGCTCTGCAAGCTCTCCAGGACAACATAAAATCTGGGGCTCTGTGCTTTCTTTCCTTCTGAACAAGTGTTACTGTTTTCTGCACAAAAACGATTCTGCGAAGCAATGTGAACACTTCTGCTTCCCAGGCACAGAGAAGGTGCTAGCAGGGAATTCTCTGCCTACCTTTCCCCAGTGCTCTGCAAGCTCTCCAGGACAACATAGAATCTGGGGCTCTGTGCTTTCTTTCCTTCTGAACAAGTGTTACTGTTTTCTGCACAAAAGCGATTCTGCGAAGCAATGTGAACAGGCACAGAGAAGGTGCTATCAGGGAATTCTCTGCCTGCCTTTCCCCAGTGCTCTGCAAGCTCTCCAGGACAACATAGAATCTGGGGCTCTGTGCTTTCTTTCGTTCTGAACAAGTGTTACTGTTTTCTGCACAAAAGCGATTCTGCGAAGCAATGTGAACAGGCACAGAGAAGGTGCTATCAGGGAATTCTCTGCCTGCCTTTCCCCAGTGCTCTGCAAGCTCTCCAGGACAACAGCAAATCTGGGGCTCTGTGCTTTCTTTCGTTCTGAACAAGTGTTACTGTTTTCTGCACAAAAGCGATTCTGCGAAGCAATGTGAACAGGCACAGAGAAGGTGCTAGCAGGGAATTCTCTGCCTGCCTTTCCCCAGTGCTCTGCAAGCTCTCCAGGACAACATAAAATCTGGGGCTCTGTGCTTTCTTTCCTTCTGAACAAGTGTTACTGTTTTCTGCACAAAAGCGATTCTTGCGAAGCAATGTGAACACTTCTGCTTCCCAGGCACAGAGAAGGTGCTAGCAGGGAATTCTCTGCCTGCCTTTCCCCAGTGCTCTGCAAGCTCTCCAGGACAACATAGAATCTGGGACTCTGTGCTTTCTTTCGTTCTGAACAAGTGTTACTGTTTTCTGCACAAAAGCGATTCTTGCGAAGCAATGTGAACACTTCTGCTTCCCAGGCACAGAGAAGGTGCTAGCAGGGAATTCTCTGCCTGCCTTTCCCCAGTGCTCTGCAAGCTCTCCAGGACAACATAGAATCTGGGGCGCTGTGCTTTCTTTCCTTCTGAACAAGTGTTACTGTTTTCTGCACAAAAGCGATTCTGTGAAGCAATGTGAACACTTTTGCTTCCCAGGCACAGAAAAGGTGCTAGCAGGGAATTCTCTGCCTGCCTTTCCCCAGTGCTCTGCAAGCTCTCCAGGACAACATAAAATCTGGGGCTCTGTGCTTTCTTTCCTTCTGAACAAGTGTTACTGTTTTCTGCACAAAAACGATTCTGCGAAGCAATGTGAACACTTCTGCTTCCCAGGCACAGAGAAGGTGCTAGCAGGGAATTCTCTGCCTGCCTTTCCCCAGTGCTCTGCAAGCTCTCCAGGACAACAGCAAATCTGGGGCTCTGTGCTTTCTTTCCTTCTGAACAAGTGTTACTGTTTTCTGCACAAAAGCGATTCTTGCGAAGCAATGTGAACACTTCTGCTTCCCAGGCACAGAGAAGGTGCTAGCAGGGAATTCTCTGCCTGCCTTTCCCCAGTGCTCTGCAAGCTCTCCAGGACAACATAGAATATGGGGCTCTGTGCTTTCTTTCATTCTGAACAAGTGTTACTGTTTTCTGCACAAAAGCGATTCTTGCGAAGCAATGTGAACACTTCTGCTTCCCAGGCACAGAGAAGGTGCTAGCAGGGAATTCTCTGCCTGCCTTTCCCCAGTGCTCTGCAAGCTCTCCAGGACAACATAGAATCTGGGGCTCTGTGCTTTCTTTCATTCTGAACAAGTGTTACTGTTTTCTGCACAAAAGCGATTCTGCGAAGCAATGTGAACACTTCTGCTTCCCAGGCACAGAGAAGGTGCTAGCAGGGAATTCTCTGCCTACCTTTCCCCAGTGCTCTGCAAGCTCTCCAGGACAACATAGAATCTGGGGCTCTGTGCTTTCTTTCCTTCTGAACAAGTGTTACTGTTTTCTGCACAAAAGCGATTCTGCGAAGCAATGTGAACAGGCACAGAGAAGGTGCTATCAGGGAATTCTCTGCCTGCCTTTCCCCAGTGCTCTGCAAGCTCTCCAGGACAACATAGAATCTGGGGCTCTGTGCTTTCTTTCGTTCTGAACAAGTGTTACTGTTTTCTGCACAAAAGCGATTCTGCGAAGCAATGTGAACAGGCACAGAGAAGGTGCTATCAGGGAATTCTCTGCCTGCCTTTCCCCAGTGCTCTGCAAGCTCTCCAGGACAACATAGAATCTGGGGCGCTGTGCTTTCTTTCCTTCTGAACAAGTGTTACTGTTTTCTGCACAAAAGCGATTCTGTTAAGCAATGTGAACACTTTTGCTTCCCAGGCACAGAAAAGGTGCTAGCAGGGAATTCTCTGCCTGCCTTTCCCCAGTGCTCTGCAAGCTCTCCAGGACAACAGCAAATCTGGGGCTCTGTGCTTTCTTTCCTTCTGAACAAGTGTTACTGTTTTCTGCACAAAAACGATTCTGCGAAGCAATGTGAACACTTCTGCTTCCCAGGCACAGAGAAGGTGCTAGCAGGGAATTCTCTGCCTGCCTTTCCCCAGTGCTCTGCAAGCTCTCCAGGACAACATAAAATCTGGGGCTCTGTGCTTTCTTTCCTTCTGAACAAGTGTTACTGTTTTCTGCACAAAAGCGATTCTGCGAAGCAATGTGAACACTTCTGCTTCCCAGGCACAGAGAAGGTGCTAGCAGGGAATTCTCTGCCTACCTTTCCCCAGTGCTCTGCAAGCTCTCCAGGACAACATAGAATCTGGGGCTCTGTGCTTTCTTTCGTTCTGAACAAGTGTTACTGTTTTCTGCACAAAAGCGATTCTGCGAAGCAATGTGAACAGGCACAGAGAAGGTGCTATCAGGGAATTCTCTGCCTGCCTTTCCCCAGTGCTCTGCAAGCTCTCCAGGACAACATAGAATCTGGGGCTCTGTGCTTTCTTTCGTTCTGAACAAGTGTTACTGTTTTCTGCACAAAAGCGATTCTGCGAAACAATGTGAACAGGCACAGAGAAGGTGCTATCAGGGAATTCTCTGCCTGCCTTTCCCCAGTGCTCTTCAAGCTCTCCAGGACAACATAAAATCTGGGGCTCTGTGCTTTCTTTCCTTCTGAACAAGTGTTACTGTTTTCTGCACAAAAGCGATTCTTGCGAAGCAATGTGAACACTTCTGCTTCCCAGGCACAGAGAAGGTGCTAGCAGGGAATTCTCTGCCTGCCTTTCCCCAGTGCTCTGCAAGCTCTCCAGGACAACATAGAATATGGGGCTCTGTGCTTTCTTTCGTTCTGAACAAGTGTTACTGTTTTCTGCACAAAAGCGATTCTGCGAAGCAATGTGAACACTTCTGCTTCCCAGGCACAGAGAAGGTGCTAGCAGGGAATTCTCTGCCTGCCTTTCCCCAGTGCTCTGCAAGCTCTCCAGGACAACATAAAATCTGGGGCTCTGTGCTTTCTTTCCTTCTGAACAAGTGTTACTGTTTTCTGCACAAAAGCGATTCTGTGAAGCAATGTGAACACTTTTGCTTCCCAGGCACAGAGAAGGTGCTAGCAGGGAATTCTCTGCCTGCCTTTCCCCAGTGCTCTGCAAGCTCTCCAGGACAACATAAAATCTGGGGCTCTGTGCTTTCTTTCCTTCTGAACAAGTGTTACTGTTTTCTGCACAAAAACGATTCTGCGAAGCAATGTGAACACTTCTGCTTCCCAGGCACAGAGAAGGTGCTAGCAGGGAATTCTCTGCCTACCTTTCCCCAGTGCTCTGCAAGCTCTCCAGGACAACATAGAATCTGGGGCTCTGTGCTTTCTTTCCTTCTGAACAAGTGTTACTGTTTTCTGCACAAAAGCGATTCTGCGAAGCAATGTGAACAGGCACAGAGAAGGTGCTATCAGGGAATTCTCTGCCTGCCTTTCCCCAGTGCTCTGCAAGCTCTCCAGGACAACATAGAATCTGGGGCTCTGTGCTTTCTTTCGTTCTGAACAAGTGTTACTGTTTTCTGCACAAAAGCGATTCTGCGAAGCAATGTGAACAGGCACAGAGAAGGTGCTATCAGGGAATTCTCTGCCTGCCTTTCCCCAGTGCTCTGCAAGCTCTCCAGGACAACAGCAAATCTGGGGCTCTGTGCTTTCTTTCGTTCTGAACAAGTGTTACTGTTTTCTGCACAAAAGCGATTCTGCGAAGCAATGTGAACAGGCACAGAGAAGGTGCTAGCAGGGAATTCTCTGCCTGCCTTTCCCCAGTGCTCTGCAAGCTCTCCAGGACAACATAAAATCTGGGGCTCTGTGCTTTCTTTCCTTCTGAACAAGTGTTACTGTTTTCTGCACAAAAGCGATTCTTGCGAAGCAATGTGAACACTTCTGCTTCCCAGGCACAGAGAAGGTGCTAGCAGGGAATTCTCTGCCTGCCTTTCCCCAGTGCTCTGCAAGCTCTCCAGGACAACATAGAATATGGGGCTCTGTGCTTTCTTTCATTCTGAACAAGTGTTACTGTTTTCTGCACAAAAGCGATTCTTGCGAAGCAATGTGAACACTTCTGCTTCCCAGGCACAGAGAAGGTGCTAGCAGGGAATTCTCTGCCTGCCTTTCCCCAGTGCTCTGCAAGCTCTCCAGGACAACATAGAATCTGGGGCTCTGTGCTTTCTTTCCTTCTGAACAAGTGTTACTGTTTTCTGCACAAAAGCGATTCTTGCGAAGCAATGTGAACACTTCTGCTTCCCAGGCACAGAGAAGGTGCTAGCAGGGAATTCTCTGCCTGCCTTTCCCCAGTGCTCTGCAAGCTCTCCAGGACAACATAGAATCTGGGGCGCTGTGCTTTCTTTCCTTCTGAACAAGTGTTACTGTTTTCTGCACAAAAGCGATTCTGCGAAGCAATGTGAACAGGCACAGAGAAGGTGCTATCAGGGAATTCTCTGCCTGCCTTTCCCCAGTGCTCTGCAAGCTCTCCAGGACAACATAGAATCTGGGGCTCTGTGCTTTCTTTCCTTCTGAACAAGTGTTACTGTTTTCTGCACAAAAGCGATTCTTGCGAAGCAATGTGAACACTTCTGCTTCCCAGGCACAGAGAAGGTGCTAGCAGGGAATTCTCTGCCTGCCTTTCCCCAGTGCTCTGCAAGCTCTCCAGGACAACATAGAATCTGGGGCTCTGTGCTTTCTTTCGTTCTGAACAAGTGTTACTGTTTTCTGCACAAAAGCGATTCTGCGAAGCAATGTGAACAGGCACAGAGAAGGTGCTAGCAGGGAATTCTCTGCCTGCCTTTCCCCAGTGCTCTGCAAGCTCTCCAGGACAACATAGAATCTGGGGCTCTGTGCTTTCTTTCCTTCTGAACAAGTGTTACTGTTTTCTGCACAAAAGCGATTCTGCGAAGCAATGTGAACAGGCACAGAGAAGGTGCTATCAGGGAATTCTCTGCCTGCCTTTCCCCAGTGCTCTGCAAGCTCTCCAGGACAACATAAAATCTGGGGCTCTGTGCTTTCTTTCCTTCTGAACAAGTGTTACTGTTTTCTGCACAAAAGCGATTCTTGCGAAGCAATGTGAACACTTCTGCTTCCCAGGCACAGAGAAGGTGCTAGCAGGGAATTCTCTGCCTGCCTTTCCCCAGTGCTCTGCAAGCTCTCCAGGACAACATAGAATCTGGGGCTCTGTGCTTTCTTTCGTTCTGAACAAGTGTTACTGTTTTCTGCACAAAAGCGATTCTGCGAAGCAATGTGAACACTTCTGCTTCCCAGGCACAGAGAAGGTGCTAGCAGGGAATTCTCTGCCTGCCTTTCCCCAGTGCTCTGCAAGCTCTCCAGGACAACATAAAATCTGGGGCTCTGTGCTTTCTTTCCTTCTGAACAAGTGTTACTGTTTTCTGCACAAAAGCGATTCTGTGAAGCAATGTGAACACTTTTGCTTCCCAGGCACAGAGAAGGTGCTAGCAGGGAATTCTCTGCCTGCCTTTCCCCAGTGCTCTGCAAGCTCTCCAGGACAACATAAAATCTGGGGCTCTGTGCTTTCTTTCCTTCTGAACAAGTGTTACTGTTTTCTGCACAAAAACGATTCTGCGAAGCAATGTGAACACTTCTGCTTCCCAGGCACAGAGAAGGTGCTAGCAGGGAATTCTCTGCCTACCTTTCCCCAGTGCTCTGCAAGCTCTCCAGGACAACATAGAATCTGGGGCTCTGTGCTTTCTTTCCTTCTGAACAAGTGTTACTGTTTTCTGCACAAAAGCGATTCTGCGAAGCAATGTGAACAGGCACAGAGAAGGTGCTATCAGGGAATTCTCTGCCTGCCTTTCCCCAGTGCTCTGCAAGCTCTCCAGGACAACATAGAATCTGGGGCTCTGTGCTTTCTTTCGTTCTGAACAAGTGTTACTGTTTTCTGCACAAAAGCGATTCTGCGAAGCAATGTGAACAGGCACAGAGAAGGTGCTATCAGGGAATTCTCTGCCTGCCTTTCCCCAGTGCTCTGCAAGCTCTCCAGGACAACAGCAAATCTGGGGCTCTGTGCTTTCTTTCCTTCTGAACAAGTGTTACTGTTTTCTGCACAAAAGCGATTCTGCGAAGCAATGTGAACAGGCACAGAGAAGGTGCTAGCAGGGAATTCTCTGCCTGCCTTTCCCCAGTGCTCTGCAAGCTCTCCAGGACAACATAAAATCTGGGGCTCTGTGCTTTCTTTCCTTCTGAACAAGTGTTACTGTTTTCTGCACAAAAGCGATTCTTGCGAAGCAATGTGAACACTTCTGCTTCCCAGGCACAGAGAAGGTGCTAGCAGGGAATTCTCTGCCTGCCTTTCCCCAGTGCTCTGCAAGCTCTCCAGGACAACATAGAATATGGGGCTCTGTGCTTTCTTTCATTCTGAACAAGTGTTACTGTTTTCTGCACAAAAGCGATTCTTGCGAAGCAATGTGAACACTTCTGCTTCCCAGGCACAGAGAAGGTGCTAGCAGGGAATTCTCTGCCTGCCTTTCCCCAGTGCTCTGCAAGCTCTCCAGGACAACATAGAATCTGGGGCTCTGTGCTTTCTTTCCTTCTGAACAAGTGTTACTGTTTTCTGCACAAAAGCGATTCTTGCGAAGCAATGTGAACACTTCTGCTTCCCAGGCACAGAGAAGGTGCTAGCAGGGAATTCTCTGCCTGCCTTTCCCCAGTGCTCTGCAAGCTCTCCAGGACAACATAGAATCTGGGGCGCTGTGCTTTCTTTCCTTCTGAACAAGTGTTACTGTTTTCTGCACAAAAGCGATTCTGCGAAGCAATGTGAACAGGCACAGAGAAGGTGCTATCAGGGAATTCTCTGCCTGCCTTTCCCCAGTGCTCTGCAAGCTCTCCAGGACAACATAGAATCTGGGGCTCTGTGCTTTCTTTCCTTCTGAACAAGTGTTACTGTTTTCTGCACAAAAGCGATTCTTGCGAAGCAATGTGAACACTTCTGCTTCCCAGGCACAGAGAAGGTGCTAGCAGGGAATTCTCTGCCTGCCTTTCCCCAGTGCTCTGCAAGCTCTCCAGGACAACATAGAATCTGGGGCTCTGTGCTTTCTTTCGTTCTGAACAAGTGTTACTGTTTTCTGCACAAAAGCGATTCTGCGAAGCAATGTGAACAGGCACAGAGAAGGTGCTAGCAGGGAATTCTCTGCCTGCCTTTCCCCAGTGCTCTGCAAGCTCTCCAGGACAACATAAAATCTGGGGCTCTGTGCTTTCTTTCCTTCTGAACAAGTGTTACTGTTTTCTGCACAAAAGCGATTCTTGCGAAGCAATGTGAACACTTCTGCTTCCCAGGCACAGAGAAGGTGCTAGCAGGGAATTCTCTGCCTGCCTTTCCCCAGTGCTCTGCAAGCTCTCCAGGACAACATAAAATCTGGGGCTCTGTGCTTTCTTTCCTTCTGAACAAGTGTTACTGTTTTCTGCACAAAAGCGATTCTGTGAAGCAATGTGAACACTTTTGCTTCCCAGGCACAGAGAAGGTGCTAGCAGGGAATTCTCTGCCTGCCTTTCCCCAGTGCTCTGCAAGCTCTCCAGGACAACATAGAATCTGGGGCTCTGTGCTTTCTTTCGTTCTGAACAACTGTTACTGTTTTCTGCACAAAAGCGATTCTTGCGAAGCAATGTGAACACTTCTGCTTCCCAGGCACAGAGAAGGTGCTAGCAGGGAATTCTCTGCCTGCCTTTCCCCAGTGCTCTGCAAGCTCTCCAGGACAACATAGAATATGGGGCGCTGTGCTTTCTTTCCTTCTGAACAAGTGTTACTGTTTTCTGCACAAAAGCGATTCTGCGAAGCAATGTGAACACTTCTGCTTCCCAGGCACAGAGAAGGTGCTAGCAGGGAATTCTCTGCCTGCCTTTCCCCAGTGCTCTGCAAGCTCTCCAGGACAACATAAAATCTGGGGCTCTGTGCTTTCTTTCCTTCTGAACAAGTGTTACTGTTTTCTGCACAAAAGCGATTCTGCGAAGCAATGTGAACACTTCTGCTTCCCAGGCACAGAGAAGGTGCTAGCAGGGAATTCTCTGCCTACCTTTCCCCAGTGCTCTGCAAGCTCTCCAGGACAACATAGAATCTGGGGCTCTGTGCTTTCTTTCGTTCTGAACAAGTGTTACTGTTTTCTGCACAAAAGCGATTCTGCGAAACAATGTGAACAGGCACAGAGAAGGTGCTATCAGGGAATTCTCTGCCTGCCTTTCCCCAGTGCTCTGCAAGCTCTCCAGGACAACATAAAATCTGGGGCTCTGTGCTTTCTTTCCTTCTGAACAAGTGTTACAGTTTTCTGCACAAAAGCGATTCTGCGAAGCAATGTGAACACTTCTGCTTCCCAGGCACAGAGAAGGTGCTAGCAGGGAATTCTCTGCCTGCCTTTCCCCAGTGCTCTGCAAGCTCTCCAGGACAACATAGAATCTGGGGCTCTGTGCTTTCTTTCGTTCTGAACAACTGTTACTGTTTTCTGCACAAAAGCGATTCTTGCGAAGCAATGTGAACACTTCTGCTTCCCAGGCACAGAGAAGGTGCTAGCAGGGAATTCTCTGCCTGCCTTTCCCCAGTGCTCTGCAAGCTCTCCAGGACAACATAGAATCTGGGGCGCTGTGCTATCTTTCCTTCTGAACAAGTGTTACTGTATTCTGCACAAAAGCGATTCTGCGAAGCAATGTGAACAGGCACAGAGAAGGTGCTAGCAGGGAATTCTCTGCCTGCCTTTCCCCAGTGCTCTGCAAGCTCTCCAGGACAACATAGAATCTGGGGCTCTGTGCTTTCTTTCCTTCTGAACAAGTGTTACTGTTTTCTGCACAAAAGCGATTCTGCGAAGCAATGTGAACACTTCTGCTTCCCAGGCACAGAGAAGGTGCTAGCAAGGAATTCTCTGCCTGCCTTTCCCCAGTGCTCTGCAAGCTCTCCAGGACAACATAAAATCTGGGGCTCTGTGCTTTCTTTCCTTCTGAACAAGTGTTACTGTTTTCTGCACAAAAGCGATTCTTGCGAAGCAATGTGAACACTTCTGCTTCCCAGGCACAGAGAAGGTGCTAGCAGGGAATTCTCTGCCTGCCTTTCCCCAGTGCTCTGCAAGCTCTCCAGGACAACATAAAATCTGGGGCTCTGTGCTTTCTTTCCTTCTGAACAAGTGTTACTGTTTTCTGCACAAAAGCGATTCTGTGAAGCAATGTGAACACTTTTGCTTCCCAGGCACAGAGAAGGTGCTAGCAGGGAATTCTCTGCCTGCCTTTCCCCAGTGCTCTGCAAGCTCTCCAGGACAACATAGAATCTGGGGCTCTGTGCTTTCTTTCGTTCTGAACAACTGTTACTGTTTTCTGCACAAAAGCGATTCTTGCGAAGCAATGTGAACACTTCTGCTTCCCAGGCACAGAGAAGGTGCTAGCAGGGAATTCTCTGCCTGCCTTTCCCCAGTGCTCTGCAAGCTCTCCAGGACAACATAGAATATGGGGCGCTGTGCTTTCTTTCCTTCTGAACAAGTGTTACTGTTTTCTGCACAAAAGCGATTCTGCGAAGCAATGTGAACACTTCTGCTTCCCAGGCACAGAGAAGGTGCTAGCAGGGAATTCTCTGCCTGCCTTTCCCCAGTGCTCTGCAAGCTCTCCAGGACAACATAAAATCTGGGGCTCTGTGCTTTCTTTCCTTCTGAACAAGTGTTACTGTTTTCTGCACAAAAGCGATTCTGCGAAGCAATGTGAACACTTCTGCTTCCCAGGCACAGAGAAGGTGCTAGCAGGGAATTCTCTGCCTACCTTTCCCCAGTGCTCTGCAAGCTCTCCAGGACAACATAGAATCTGGGGCTCTGTGCTTTCTTTCGTTCTGAACAAGTGTTACTGTTTTCTGCACAAAAGCGATTCTGCGAAACAATGTGAACAGGCACAGAGAAGGTGCTATCAGGGAATTCTCTGCCTGCCTTTCCCCAGTGCTCTGCAAGCTCTCCAGGACAACATAAAATCTGGGGCTCTGTGCTTTCTTTCCTTCTGAACAAGTGTTACAGTTTTCTGCACAAAAGCGATTCTGCGAAGCAATGTGAACACTTCTGCTTCCCAGGCACAGAGAAGGTGCTAGCAGGGAATTCTCTGCCTGCCTTTCCCCAGTGCTCTGCAAGCTCTCCAGGACAACATAGAATCTGGGGCTCTGTGCTTTCTTTCGTTCTGAACAACTGTTACTGTTTTCTGCACAAAAGCGATTCTTGCGAAGCAATGTGAACACTTCTGCTTCCCAGGCACAGAGAAGGTGCTAGCAGGGAATTCTCTGCCTGCCTTTCCCCAGTGCTCTGCAAGCTCTCCAGGACAACATAGAATCTGGGGCGCTGTGCTATCTTTCCTTCTGAACAAGTGTTACTGTATTCTGCACAAAAGCGATTCTGCGAAGCAATGTGAACAGGCACAGAGAAGGTGCTATCAGGGAATTCTCTGCCTGCCTTTCCCCAGTGCTCTGCAAGCTCTCCAGGACAACATAGAATCTGGGGCTCTGTGCTTTCTTTCGTTCTGAACAAGTGTTACTGTTTTCTGCACAAAAGCGATTCTGCGAAGCAATGTGAACAGGCACAGAGAAGGTGCTATCAGGGAATTCTCTGCCTGCCTTTCCCCAGTGCTCTGCAAGCTCTCCAGGACAACAGCAAATCTGGGGCTCTGTGCTTTCTTTCGTTCTGAACAAGTGTTACTGTTTTCTGCACAAAAGCGATTCTGCGAAGCAATGTGAACAGGCACAGAGAAGGTGCTATCAGGGAATTCTCTGCCTGCCTTTCCCCAGTGCTCTGCAAGCTCTCCAGGACAACATAAAATCTGGGGCTCTGTGCTTTCTTTCCTTCTGAACAAGTGTTACTGTTTTCTGCACAAAAGCGATTCTTGCGAAGCAATGTGAACACTTCTGCTTCCCAGGCACAGAGAAGGTGCTAGCAGGGAATTCTCTGCCTGCCTTTCCCCAGTGCTCTGCAAGCTCTCCAGGACAACATAGAATATGGGGCTCTGTGCTTTCTTTCATTCTGAACAAGTGTTACTGTTTTCTGCACAAAAGCGATTCTTGCGAAGCAATGTGAACACTTCTGCTTCCCAGGCACAGAGAAGGTGCTAGCAGGGAATTCTCTGCCTGCCTTTCCCCAGTGCTCTGCAAGCTCTCCAGGACAACATAGAATCTGGGGCGCTGTGCTTTCTTTCCTTCTGAACAAGTGTTACTGTTTTCTGCACAAAAGCGATTCTGCGAAGCAATGTGAACAGGCACAGAGAAGGTGCTATCAGGGAATTCTCTGCCTGCCTTTCCCCAGTGCTCTGCAAGCTCTCCAGGACAACAGCAAATCTGGGGCTCTGTGCTTTCTTTCCTTCTGAACAAGTGTTACTGTTTTCTGCACAAAAGCGATTCTTGCGAAGCAATGTGAACACTTCTGCTTCCCAGGCACAGAGAAGGTGCTAGCAGGGAATTCTCTGCCTGCCTTTCCCCAGTGCTCTGCAAGCTCTCCAGGACAACAGCAAATCTGGGGCTCTGTGCTTTCTTTCGTTCTGAACAAGTGTTACTGTTTTCTGCACAAAAGCGATTCTGCGAAGCAATGTGAACAGGCACAGAGAAGGTGCTATCAGGGAATTCTCTGCCTGCCTTTCCCCAGTGCTCTGCAAGCTCTCCAGGACAACATAGAATCTGGGGCTCTGTGCTTTCTTTCCTTCTGAACAAGTGTTACTGTTTTCTGCACAAAAGCGATTCTGCGAAGCAATGTGAACACTTCTGCTTCCCAGGCACAGAGAAGGTGCTAGCAGGGAATTCTCTGCCTGCCTTTCCCCAGTGCTCTGCAAGCTCTCCAGGACAACATAGAATCTGGGGCGCTGTGCTTTCTTTCCTTCTGAACAAGTGTTACTGTTTTCTGCACAAAAGCGATTCTGCGAAGCAATGTGAACAGGCACAGAGAAGGTGCTATCAGGGAATTCTCTGCCTGCCTTTCCCCAGTGCTCTGCAAGCTCTCCAGGACAACAGCAAATCTGGGGCTCTGTGCTTTCTTTCCTTCTGAACAAGTGTTACTGTTTTCTGCACAAAAGCGATTCTTGCGAAGCAATGTGAACACTTCTGCTTCCCAGGCACAGAGAAGGTGCTAGCAGGGAATTCTCTGCCTGCCTTTCCCCAGTGCTCTGCAAGCTCTCCAGGACAACAGCAAATCTGGGGCTCTGTGCTTTCTTTCGTTCTGAACAAGTGTTACTGTTTTCTGCACAAAAGCGATTCTGCGAAGCAATGTGAACAGGCACAGAGAAGGTGCTATCAGGGAATTCTCTGCCTGCCTTTCCCCAGTGCTCTGCAAGCTCTCCAGGACAACATAGAATCTGGGGCTCTGTGCTTTCTTTCCTTCTGAACAAGTGTTACTGTTTTCTGCACAAAAGCGATTCTGCGAAGCAATGTGAACACTTCTGCTTCCCAGGCACAGAGAAGGTGCTAGCAAGGAATTCTCTGCCTGCCTTTCCCCAGTGCTCTGCAAGCTCTCCAGGACAACATAAAATCTGGGGCTCTGTGCTTTCTTTCCTTCTGAACAAGTGTTACTGTTTTCTGCACAAAAGCGATTCTTGCGAAGCAATGTGAACACTTCTGCTTCCCAGGCACAGAGAAGGTGCTAGCAGGGAATTCTCTGCCTGCCTTTCCCCAGTGCTCTGCAAGCTCTCCAGGACAACATAAAATCTGGGGCTCTGTGCTTTCTTTCCTTCTGAACAAGTGTTACTGTTTTCTGCACAAAAGCGATTCTGCGAAGCAATGTGAACACTTCTGCTTCCCAGGCACAGAGAAGGTGCTAGCAGGGAATTCTCTGCCTGCCTTTCCCCAGTGCTCTGCAAGCTCTCCAGGACAACATAGAATCTGGGGCTCTGTGCTTTCTTTCGTTCTGAACAACTGTTACTGTTTTCTGCACAAAAGCGATTCTTGCGAAGCAATGTGAACACTTCTGCTTCCCAGGCACAGAGAAGGTGCTAGCAGGGAATTCTCTGCCTGCCTTTCCCCAGTGCTCTGCAAGCTCTCCAGGACAACATAGAATATGGGGCGCTGTGCTTTCTTTCCTTCTGAACAAGTGTTACTGTTTTCTGCACAAAAGCGATTCTGCGAAGCAATGTGAACACTTCTGCTTCCCAGGCACAGAGAAGGTGCTAGCAGGGAATTCTCTGCCTGCCTTTCCCCAGTGCTCTGCAAGCTCTCCAGGACAACATAAAATCTGGGGCTCTGTGCTTTCTTTCCTTCTGAACAAGTGTTACTGTTTTCTGCACAAAAGCGATTCTGCGAAGCAATGTGAACACTTCTGCTTCCCAGGCACAGAGAAGGTGCTAGCAGGGAATTCTCTGCCTACCTTTCCCCAGTGCTCTGCAAGCTCTCCAGGACAACATAGAATCTGGGGCTCTGTGCTTTCTTTCGTTCTGAACAAGTGTTACTGTTTTCTGCACAAAAGCGATTCTGCGAAGCAATGTGAACACTTCTGCTTCCCAGGCACAGAGAAGGTGCTAGCAGGGAATTCTCTGCCTGCCTTTCCCCAGTGCTCTGCAAGCTCTCCAGGACAACATAGAATCTGGGGCGCTGTGCTATCTTTCCTTCTGAACAAGTGTTACTGTATTCTGCACAAAAGCGATTCTGCGAAACAATGTGAACAGGCACAGAGAAGGTGCTATCAGGGAATTCTCTGCCTGCCTTTCCCCAGTGCTCTGCAAGCTCTCCAGGACAACATAGAATCTGGGGCTCTGTGCTTTCTTTCCTTCTGAACAAGTGTTACTGTTTTCTGCACAAAAGCGATTCTGCGAAGCAATGTGAACACTTCTGCTTCCCAGGCACAGAGAAGGTGCTAGCAGGGAATTCTCTGCCTGCCTTTCCCCAGTGCTCTGCAAGCTCTCCAGGACAACATAGAATCTGGGGCGCTGTGCTATCTTTCCTTCTGAACAAGTGTTACTGTATTCTGCACAAAAGCGATTCTGCGAAGCAATGTGAACAGGCACAGAGAAGGTGCTATCAGGGAATTCTCTGCCTGCCTTTCCCCAGTGCTCTGCAAGCTCTCCAGGACAACATAAAATCTGGGGCTCTGTGCTTTCTTTCGTTCTGAACAAGTGTTACTGTTTTCTGCACAAAAGTGATTCTTGCGAAGCAATGTGAACACTTCTGCTTCCCAGGCACAGAGAAGGTGCTAGCAGGGAATTCTCTGACTGCCTTTCCCCAGTGCTCTGCAAGCTCTCCAGGACAACATAGAATCTGGGGCTCTGTGCTTTCTTTCCTTCTGAACAAGTGTTACTGTTTTCTGCACAAAAGCGATTCTGTGAAGCAATGTGAACACTTTTGCTTCCCAGGCACAGAGAAGGTGCTAGCAGGGAATTCTCTGCCTGCCTTTCCCCAGTGCTCTGCAAGCTCTCCAGGACAACAGCAAATCTGGGGCTCTGTGCTTTCTTTCCTTCTGAACAAGTGTTACTGTTTTCTGCACAAAAGCGATTCTTGCGAAGCAATGTGAACACTTCTGCTTCCCAGGCACAGAGAAGGTGCTAGCAGGGAATTCTCTGCCTGCCTTTCCCCAGTGCTCTGCACGCTCTCCAGGACAACATAGAATCTGGGGCTCTGTGCTTTCTTTCCTTCTGAACAAGTGTTACTGTTTTCTGCACAAAAGCGATTCTGCGAAGCAATGTGAACAGGCACAGAGAAGGTGCTATCAGGGAATTCTCTGCCTGCCTTTCCCCAGTGCTCTGCAAGCTCTCCAGGACAACAGCAAATCTGGGGCTCTGTGCTTTCTTTCCTTCTGAACAAGTGTTACTGTTTTCTGCACAAAAGCGATTCTTGCGAAGCAATGTGAACACTTCTGCTTCCCAGGCACAGAGAAGGTGCTAGCAGGGAATTCTCTGCCTGCCTTTCCCCAGTGCTCTGCAAGCTCTCCAAGACAACATAGAATCTGGGGCTCTGTGCTTTCTTTCCTTCTGAACAAGTGTTACTGTTTTCTGCACAAAAGCGATTCTTGCGAAGCAATGTGAACACTTCTGCTTCCCAGGCACAGAGAAGGTGCTAGCAGGGAATTCTCTGCCTGCCTTTCCCCAGTGCTCTGCAAGCTCTCCAGGACAACATAAAATCTGGGGCTCTGTGCTTTCTTTCCTTCTGAACAAGTGTTACTGTTTTCTGCACAAAAGCGATTCTGCGAAGCAATGTGAACACTTCTGCTTCCCAGGCACAGAGAAGGTGCTATCAGGGAATTCTCTGCCTGCCTTTCCCCAGTGCTCTGCAAGCTCTCCAGGACAACAGCAAATCTGGGGCTCTGTGCTTTCTTTCCTTCTGAACAAGTGTTACTGTTTTCTGCACAAAAGCGATTCTTGCGAAGCAATGTGAACACTTCTGCTTCCCAGGCACAGAGAAGGTGCTAGCAGGGAATTCTCTGCCTGCCTTTCCCCAGTGCTCTGCAAGCTCTCCAGGACAACATAGAATATGGGGCGCTGTGCTTTCTTTCCTTCTGAACAAGTGTTACTGTTTTCTGCACAAAAGCGATTCTGCGAAGCAATGTGAACACTTCTGCTTCCCAGGCACAGAGAAGGTGCTAGCAGGGAATTCTCTGCCTGCCTTTCCCCAGTGCTCTGCAAGCTCTCCAGGACAACATAAAATCTGGGGCTCTGTGCTTTCTTTCCTTCTGAACAAGTGTTACTGTTTTCTGCACAAAAGCGATTCTGCGAAGCAATGTGAACACTTCTGCTTCCCAGGCACAGAGAAGGTGCTAGCAGGGAATTCTCTGCCTACCTTTCCCCAGTGCTCTGCAAGCTCTCCAGGACAACATAGAATCTGGGGCTCTGTGCTTTCTTTCGTTCTGAACAAGTGTTACTGTTTTCTGCACAAAAGCGATTCTGCGAAGCAATGTGAACACTTCTGCTTCCCAGGCACAGAGAAGGTGCTAGCAGGGAATTCTCTGCCTGCCTTTCCCCAGTGCTCTGCAAGCTCTCCAGGACAACATAGAATCTGGGGCGCTGTGCTATCTTTCCTTCTGAACAAGTGTTACTGTATTCTGCACAAAAGCGATTCTGCGAAACAATGTGAACAGGCACAGAGAAGGTGCTATCAGGGAATTCTCTGCCTGCCTTTCCCCAGTGCTCTGCAAGCTCTCCAGGACAACATAGAATCTGGGGCTCTGTGCTTTCTTTCCTTCTGAACAAGTGTTACTGTTTTCTGCACAAAAGCGATTCTGCGAAGCAATGTGAACACTTCTGCTTCCCAGGCACAGAGAAGGTGCTAGCAGGGAATTCTCTGCCTGCCTTTCCCCAGTGCTCTGCAAGCTCTCCAGGACAACATAGAATCTGGGGCGCTGTGCTATCTTTCCTTCTGAACAAGTGTTACTGTATTCTGCACAAAAGCGATTCTGCGAAGCAATGTGAACAGGCACAGAGAAGGTGCTATCAGGGAATTCTCTGCCTGCCTTTCCCCAGTGCTCTGCAAGCTCTCCAGGACAACATAAAATCTGGGGCTCTGTGCTTTCTTTCGTTCTGAACAAGTGTTACTGTTTTCTGCACAAAAGTGATTCTTGCGAAGCAATGTGAACACTTCTGCTTCCCAGGCACAGAGAAGGTGCTAGCAGGGAATTCTCTGACTGCCTTTCCCCAGTGCTCTGCAAGCTCTCCAGGACAACAGCAAATCTGGGGCTCTGTGCTTTCTTTCCTTCTGAACAAGTGTTACTGTTTTCTGCACAAAAGCGATTCTTGCGAAGCAATGTGAACACTTCTGCTTCCCAGGCACAGAGAAGGTGCTAGCAGGGAATTCTCTGCCTGCCTTTCCCCAGTGCTCTGCACGCTCTCCAGGACAACATAGAATCTGGGGCTCTGTGCTTTCTTTCCTTCTGAACAAGTGTTACTGTTTTCTGCACAAAAGCGATTCTGCGAAGCAATGTGAACAGGCACAGAGAAGGTGCTATCAGGGAATTCTCTGCCTGCCTTTCCCCAGTGCTCTGCAAGCTCTCCAGGACAACAGCAAATCTGGGGCTCTGTGCTTTCTTTCCTTCTGAACAAGTGTTACTGTTTTCTGCACAAAAGCGATTCTTGCGAAGCAATGTGAACACTTCTGCTTCCCAGGCACAGAGAAGGTGCTAGCAGGGAATTCTCTGCCTGCCTTTCCCCAGTGCTCTGCAAGCTCTCCAAGACAACGTAGAATCTGGGGCTCTGTGCTTTCTTTCCTTCTGAACAAGTGTTACTGTTTTCTGCACAAAAGCGATTCTGCGAAGCAATGTGAACAGGCACAGAGAAGGTGCTATCAGGGAATTCTCTGCCTGCCTTTCCCCAGTGCTCTGCAAGCTCTCCAGGACAACATAAAATCTGGGGCTCTGTGCTTTCTTTCGTTCTGAACAAGTGTTACTGTTTCCTGCACAAAAGCGATTCTGCGAAGCAATGTGAACAGGCACAGAGAAGGTGCTATCAGGGAATTCTCTGCCTGCCTTTCCCCAGTGCTCTGCAAGCTCTCCAGGACAACATAAAATCTGGGGCTCTGTGCTTTCTTTCGTTCTGAACAACTGTTACTGTTTTCTGCACAAAAGCGATTCTTGCGAAGCAATGTGAACACTTCTGCTTCCCAGGCACAGAGAAGGTGCTAGCAACGAATTCTCTGCCTGCCTTTCCCCAGTGCTCTGCAAGCTCTCCAGGACAACATAGAATCTGGGGCTCTGTGCTTTCTTTCGTTCTGAACAAGTGTTAGTGTTTTCTGCACAAAAGCGATTCTGCGAAGCAATATGAACAGGCACAGAGAAGGTGCTAGCAGGGAATTCTCTGCCTGCCTTTCCCCAGTGCTCTGCAAGCTCTCCAGGACAACATAGAATCTGGGGCTCTGTGCTTTCTTTCGTTCTGAACAAGTGTTACTGTTTTCTGCACAAAAGCGATTCTGCGAAGAAATGTGAACAGGCACAGAGAAGGTGCTATCAGGGAATTCTCTGCCTGCCTTTCCCCAGTGCTCTGCAAGCTCTCCAGGACAACATAGAATCTGGGGCTCTGTGCTTTCTTTCCTTCTGAACAAGTGTTACTGTTTTCTGCACAAAAGCGATTCTTGCGAAGCAATGTGAACACTTCTGCTTCCCAGGCACAGAGAAGGTGCTAGCAGGGAATTCTCTGCCTGCCTTTCCCCAGTGCTCTGCAAGCTCTCCAGGACAACATAGAATCTGGGGCTCTGTGCTTTCTTTCGTTCTGAACAAGTGTTACTGTTTTCTGCACAAAAGCGATTCTGCGAAGCAATGTGAACAGGCACAGAGAAGGTGCTATCAGGGAATTCTCTGCCTGCCTTTCCCCAGTGCTCTGCAAGCTCTCCAGGACAACATAAAATCTGGGGCTCTGTGCTTTCTTTCCTTCTGAACAAGTGTTACTGTTTTCTGCACAAAAGCGATTCTGCGAAGCAATGTGAACACTTCTGCTTCCCAGGCACAGAGAAGGTGCTAGCAAGGAATTCTCTGCCTGCCTTTCCCCAGTGCTCTGCAAGCTCTCCAGGACAACATAAAATCTGGGGCTCTGTGCTTTCTTTCCTTCTGAACAAGTGTTACTGTTTTCTGCACAAAAGCGATTCTGTGAAGCAATGTGAACACTTCTGCTTCCCAGGCACAGAGAAGGTGCTAGCAGGGAATTCTCTGCCTACCTTTCCCCAGTGCTCTGCAAGCTCTCCAGGACAACATAGAATCTGGGGCTCTGTGCTTTCTTTCCTTCTGAACAAGTGTTACTGTTTTCTGCACAAAAGCGATTCTGCGAAGCAATGTGAACAGGCACAGAGAAGGTGCTATCAGGGAATTCTCTGCCTGCCTTTCCCCAGTGCTCTGCAAGCTCTCCAGGACAACATAGAATCTGGGGCTCTGTGCTTTCTTTCCTTCTGAACAAGTGTTACTGTTTTCTGCACAAAAGCGATTCTTGCGAAGCAATGTGAACACTTCTGCTTCCCAGGCACAGAGAAGGTGCTAGCAGGGAATTCTCTGCCTGCCTTTCCCCAGTGCTCTGCAAGCTCTCCAGGACAACATAGAATCTGGGGCTCTGTGCTTTCTTTCCTTCTGAACAATTGTTACTGTTTTCTGCTCAAAAGTGATTCTGCGAAGCAATGTGAACACTTCTGCTTCCCAGGCACAGAGAAGGTGCTATCAGGGAATTCTCTGCCTGCCTTTCCCCAGTGCTCTGCAAGCTCTCCAGGACAACATAGAATCTGGGGCTCTGTGCTTTCTTTCCTTCTGAACAAGTGTTACTGTTTTCTGCACAAAAGCGATTCTGCGAAGCAATGTGAACACTTCTGCTTCCCAGGCACAGAGAAGGTGCTAGCAGGGAATTCTCTGCCTGCCTTTCCCCAGTGCTCTGCAAGCTCTCCAGGACAACATAAAATCTGGGGCTCTGTGCTTTCTTTCCTTCTGAACAAGTGTTACTGTTTTCTGCACAAAAGCGATTCTTGCGAAGCAATGTGAACACTTCTGCTTCCCAGGCACAGAGAAGGTGCTAGCAGGGAATTCTCTGCCTGCCTTTCCCCAGTGCTCTGCAAGCTCTCCAGGACAACATAGAATCTGGGGCTCTGTGCTTTCTTTCCTTCTGAACAAGTGTTACTGTTTTCTGCACAAAAGCGATTCTGCGAAGCAATGTGAACAGGCACAGAGAAGGTGCTATCAGGGAATTCTCTGCCTGCCTTTCCCCAGTGCTCTGCAAGCTCTCCAGGACAACAGCAAATCTGGGGCTCTGTGCTTTCTTTCCTTCTGAACAAGTGTTACTGTTTTCTGCACAAAAGCGATTCTTGCGAAGCAATGTGAACACTTCTGCTTCCCAGGCACAGAGAAGGTGCTAGCAGGGAATTCTCTGCCTGCCTTTCCCCAGTGCTCTGCACGCTCTCCAGGACAACATAGAATCTGGGGCTCTGTGCTTTCTTTCCTTCTGAACAAGTGTTACTGTTTTCTGCACAAAAGCGATTCTGCGAAGCAATGTGAACAGGCACAGAGAAGGTGCTATCAGGGAATTCTCTGCCTGCCTTTCCCCAGTGCTCTGCAAGCTCTCCAGGACAACAGCAAATCTGGGGCTCTGTGCTTTCTTTCCTTCTGAACAAGTGTTACTGTTTTCTGCACAAAAGCGATTCTTGCGAAGCAATGTGAACACTTCTGCTTCCCAGGCACAGAGAAGGTGCTAGCAGGGAATTCTCTGCCTGCCTTTCCCCAGTGCTCTGCAAGCTCTCCAAGACAACATAGAATCTGGGGCTCTGTGCTTTCTTTCCTTCTGAACAAGTGTTACTGTTTTCTGCACAAAAGCGATTCTGCGAAGCAATGTGAACAGGCACAGAGAAGGTGCTATCAGGGAATTCTCTGCCTGCCTTTCCCCAGTGCTCTGCAAGCTCTCCAGGACAACATAAAATCTGGGGCTCTGTGCTTTCTTTCGTTCTGAACAAGTGTTACTGTTTCCTGCACAAAAGCGATTCTGCGAAACAATGTGAACAGGCACAGAGAAGGTGCTATCAGGGAATTCTCTGCCTGCCTTTCCCCAGTGCTCTGCAAGCTCTCCAGGACAACATAAAAACTGGGGCTCTGTGCTTTCTTTCGTTCTGAACAACTGTTACTGTTTTCTGCACAAAAGCGATTCTTGCGAAGCAATGTGAACACTTCTGCTTCCCAGGCACAGAGAAGGTGCTAGCAACGAATTCTCTGCCTGCCTTTCCCCAGTGCTCTGCAAGCTCTCCAGGACAACATAGAATCTGGGGCTCTGTGCTTTCTTTCGTTCTGAACAAGTGTTAGTGTTTTCTGCACAAAAGCGATTCTGCGAAGCAATATGAACAGGCACAGAGAAGGTGCTAGCAGGGAATTCTCTGCCTGCCTTTCCCCAGTGCTCTGCAAGCTCTCCAGGACAACAGCAAATCTGGGGCTCTGTGCTTTCTTTCGTTCTGAACAAGTGTTACTGTTTTCTGCACAAAAGCGATTCTGCGAAGAAATGTGAACAGGCACAGAGAAGGTGCTATCAGGGAATTCTCTGCCTGCCTTTCCCCAGTGCTCTGCAAGCTCTCCAGGACAACATAGAATCTGGGGCTCTGTGCTTTCTTTCCTTCTGAACAAGTGTTACTGTTTTCTGCACAAAAGCGATTCTTGCGAAGCAATGTGAACACTTCTGCTTCCCAGGCACAGAGAAGGTGCTAGCAGGGAATTCTCTGCCTGCCTTTCCCCAGTGCTCTGCAAGCTCTCCAGGACAACATAGAATCTGGGGCTCTGTGCTTTCTTTCGTTCTGAACAAGTGTTACTGTTTTCTGCACAAAAGCGATTCTGCGAAGCAATGTGAACAGGCACAGAGAAGGTGCTATCAGGGAATTCTCTGCCTGCCTTTCCCCAGTGCTCTGCAAGCTCTCCAGGACAACATAAAATCTGGGGCTCTGTGCTTTCTTTCCTTCTGAACAAGTGTTACTGTTTTCTGCACAAAAGCGATTCTGCGAAGCAATGTGAACACTTCTGCTTCCCAGGCACAGAGAAGGTGCTAGCAAGGAATTCTCTGCCTGCCTTTCCCCAGTGCTCTGCAAGCTCTCCAGGACAACATAAAATCTGGGGCTCTGTGCTTTCTTTCCTTCTGAACAAGTGTTACTGTTTTCTGCACAAAAGCGATTCTGTGAAGCAATGTGAACACTTCTGCTTCCCAGGCACAGAGAAGGTGCTAGCAGGGAATTCTCTGCCTACCTTTCCCCAGTGCTCTGCAAGCTCTCCAGGACAACATAGAATCTGGGGCTCTGTGCTTTCTTTCCTTCTGAACAAGTGTTACTGTTTTCTGCACAAAAGCGATTCTGCGAAGCAATGTGAACAGGCACAGAGAAGGTGCTATCAGGGAATTCTCTGCCTGCCTTTCCCCAGTGCTCTGCAAGCTCTCCAGGACAACATAGAATCTGGGGCTCTGTGTTTTCTTTCCTTCTGAACAAGTGTTACTGTTTTCTGCACAAAAGCGATTCTTGCGAAGCAATGTGAACACTTCTGCTTCCCAGGCACAGAGAAGGTGCTAGCAGGGAATTCTCTGCCTGCCTTTCCCCAGTGCTCTGCAAGCTCTCCAGGACAACATAGAATCTGGGGCTCTGTGCTTTCTTTCCTTCTGAACAATTGTTACTGTTTTCTGCTCAAAAGTGATTCTGCGAAGCAATGTGAACACTTCTGCTTCCCAGGCACAGAGAAGGTGCTATCAGGGAATTCTCTGCCTGCCTTTCCCCAGTGCTCTGCAAGCTCTCCAGGACAACATAGAATCTGGGGCTCTGTGCTTTCTTTCCTTCTGAACAAGTGTTACTGTTTTCTGCACAAAAGCGATTCTGCGAAGCAATGTGAACACTTCTGCTTCCCAGGCACAGAGAAGGTGCTAGCAGGGAATTCTCTGCCTGCCTTTCCCCAGTGCTCTGCAAGCTCTCCAGGACAACATAGAATCTGGGGCTCTGTGCTTTCTTTCCTTCTGAACAAGTGTTACTGTTTTCTGCACAAAAGCGATTCTGCGAAGCAATGTGAACAGGCACAGAGAAGGTGCTATCAGGGAATTCTCTGCCTGCCTTTCCCCAGTGCTCTGCAAGCTCTCCAGGACAACATAAAATCTGGGGCTCTGTGCTTTCTTTCCTTCTGAACAAGTGTTACTGTTTTCTGCACAAAAGCGATTCTTGCGAAGCAATGTGAACACTTCTGCTTCCCAGGCACAGAGAAGGTGCTAGCAGGGAATTCTCTGCCTGCCTTTCCCCAGTGCTCTGCAAGCTCTCCAAGACAACATAGAATCTGGGGCTCTGTGCTTTCTTTCGTTCTGAACAAGTGTTACTGTTTTCTGCACAAAAGCGATTCTGCGAAGCAATGTGAACAGGCACAGAGAAGGTGCTATCAGGGAATTCTCTGCCTGCCTTTCCCCAGTGCTCTGCAAGCTCTCCAGGACAACATAAAATCTGGGGCTCTGTGCTTTCTTTCCTTCTGAACAAGTGTTACTGTTTCCTGCACAAAAGCGATTCTGCGAAACAATGTGAACAGGCACAGAGAAGGTGCTATCAGGGAATTCTCTGCCTGCCTTTCCCCAGTGCTCTGCAAGCTCTCCAGGACAACATAAAAACTGGGGCTCTGTGCTTTCTTTCGTTCTGAACAACTGTTACTGTTTTCTGCACAAAAGCGATTCTTGCGAAGCAATGTGAACACTTCTGCTTCCCAGGCACAGAGAAGGTGCTAGCAACGAATTCTCTGCCTGCCTTTCCCCAGTGCTCTGCAAGCTCTCCAGGACAACATAGAATCTGGGGCTCTGTGCTTTCTTTCGTTCTGAACAAGTGTTAGTGTTTTCTGCACAAAAGCGATTCTGCGAAGCAATATGAACAGGCACAGAGAAGGTGCTATCAGGGAATTCTCTGCCTGCCTTTCCCCAGTGCTCTGCAAGCTCTCCAGGACAACATAGAATCTGGGGCTCTGTGCTTTCTTTCGTTCTGAACAAGTGTTACTGTTTTCTGAACAAAAGCGATTCTGCGAAGCAATGTGAACAGGCACAGAGAAGGTGCTAGCAGGGAATTCTCTGCCTGCCTTTCCCCAGTGCTCTGCAAGCTCTCCAGGACAACATGGAATCTGGGGCTCTGTGCTTTCTTTCCTTCTGAACAAGTGTTACTGTTTTCTGCACAAAAGCGATTCTTGCGAAGCAATGTGAACACTTCTGCTTCCCAGGCACAGAGAAGGTGCTAGCAGGGAATTCTCTGCCTGCCTTTCCCCAGTGCTCTGCAAGCTCTCCAGGACAACATAGAATCTGGGGCTCTGTGCTTTCTTTCCTTCTGAACAAGTGTTACTGTTTTCTGCACAAAAGCGATTCTGCGAAGCAATGTGAACAGGCACAGAGAAGGTGCTATCAGGGAATTCTCTGCCTGCCTTTCCCCAGTGCTCTGCAAGCTCTCCAGGACAACATAAAATCTGGGGCTCTGTGCTTTCTTTCCTTCTGAACAAGTGTTACTGTTTTCTGCACAAAAGCGATTCTGCGAAGCAATGTGAACACTTCTGCTTCCCAGGCACAGAGAAGGTGCTAGCAAGGAATTCTCTGCCTGCCTTTCCCCAGTGCTCTGCAAGCTCTCCAGGACAACATAAAATCTGGGGCTCTGTGCTTTCTTTCCTTCTGAACAAGTGTTACTGTTTTCTGCACAAAAACGATTCTGCGAAGCAATGTGAACACTTCTGCTTCCCAGGCACAGAGAAGGTGCTATCAGGGAATTCTCTGCCTGCCTTTCCCCAGTGCTCTGCAAGCTCTCCAGGACAACATAGAATCTGGGGCTCTGTGCTTTCTTTCCTTCTGAACAAGTGTTACTGTTTTCTGCACAAAAGCGATTCTGCGAAGCAATGTGAACACTTCTGCTTCCCAGGCACAGAGAAGGTGCTATCAGGGAATTCTCTGCCTGCCTTTCCCCAGTGCTCTGCAAGCTCTCCAGGACAACATAGAATCTGGGGCTCTGTGCTTTCTTTCGTTCTGAACAAGTGTTACTGTTTTCTGCACAAAAGCGATTCTGCGAAACAATGTGAACAGGCACAGAGAAGGTGCTATCAGGGATTTCTCTGCCTGCATTTCCCCAGTGCTCTGCAAGCTCTCCAGGACAACATAAAATCTGGGGCTCTGTGCTTTCTTTCCTTCTGAACAAGTGTTACTGTTTTCTGCACAAAAGCGATTCTTGCGAAGCAATGTGAACACTTCTGCTTCCCAGGCACAGAGAAGGTGCTAGCAGGGAATTCTCTGCCTGCCTTTCCCCAGTGCTCTGCAAGCTCTCCAGGACAACATAGAATCTGGGGCTCTGTGCTTTCTTTCCTTCTGAACAATTGTTACTGTTTTCTGCACAAAAGTGATTCTGCGAAGCAATGTGAACACTTCTGCTTCCCAGGCACAGAGAAGGTGCTAGCAGGGAATTCTCTGCCTGCCTTTCCCCAGTGCTCTGCAAGCTCTCCAGGACAACATAGAATCTGGGGCTCTGCGCTTTCTTTCCTTCTGAACAAGTGTTACTGTTTTCTGCACAAAAGCGATTCTGCGAAGCAATGTGAACACTTCTGCTTCCCAGGCACAGAGAAGGTGCTAGCAGGGAATTCTCTGCCTGCCTTTCCCCAGTGCTCTGCAAGCTCTCCAGGACAACATAGAATCTGGGGCGCTGTGCTATCTTTCCTTCTGAACAAGTGTTACTGTATTCTGCACAAAAGCGATTCTGCGAAGCAATGTGAACAGGCACAGAGAAGGTGCTATCAGGGAATTCTCTGCCTGCCTTTCCCCAGTGCTCTGCAAGCTCTCCAGGACAACATAAAATCTGGGGCTCTGTGCTTTCTTTCGTTCTGAACAAGTGTTACTGTTTTCTGCACAAAAGCGATTCTGTGAAGCAATGTGAACACTTCTGCTTCCCAGGCACAGAGAAGGTGCTAGCAGGGAATTCTCTGCCTACCTTTCCCCAGTGCTCTGCAAGCTCTCCAGGACAACATAGAATCTGGGGCTCTGTGCTTTCTTTCCTTCTGAACAAGTGTTACTGTTTTCTGCACAAAAGCGATTCTTGCGAAGCAATGTGAACACTTCTGCTTCCCAGGCACAGAGAAGGTGCTAGCAGGGAATTCTCTGCCTGCCTTTCCCCAGTGCTCTGCAAGCTCTCCAGGACAACATAGAATCTGGGGCTCTGTGCTTTCTTTCCTTCTGAACAATTGTTACTGTTTTCTGCACAAAAGTGATTCTGCGAAGCAATGTGAACACTTCTGCTTCCCAGGCACAGAGAAGGTGCTAGCAGGGAATTCTCTGCCTGCCTTTCCCCAGTGCTCTGCAAGCTCTCCAGGACAACATAGAATCTGGGGCTCTGTGCTTTCTTTCCTTCTGAACAAGTGTTACTGTTTTCTGCACAAAAGCGATTCTGCGAAGCAATGTGAACAGGCACAGAGAAGGTGCTATCAGGGAATTCTCTGCCTGCCTTTCCCCAGTGCTCTGCAAGCTCTCCAGGACAACATAAAATCTGGGGCTCTGTGCTTTCTTTCCTTCTGAACAAGTGTTACTGTTTTCTGCACAAAAGCGATTCTGCGAAGCAATGTGAACACTTCTGCTTCCCAGGCACAGAGAAGGTGCTAGCAAGGAATTCTCTGCCTGCCTTTCCCCAGTGCTCTGCAAGCTCTCCAGGACAACATAAAATCTGGGGCTCTGTGCTTTCTTTCCTTCTGAACAAGTGTTACTGTTTTCTGCACAAAAACGATTCTGCGAAGCAATGTGAACACTTCTGCTTCCCAGGCACAGAGAAGGTGCTATCAGGGAATTCTCTGCCTGCCTTTCCCCAGTGCTCTGCAAGCTCTCCAGGACAACATAGAATCTGGGGCTCTGTGCTTTCTTTCCTTCTGAACAAGTGTTACTGTTTTCTGCACAAAAGCGATTCTGCGAAGCAATGTGAACACTTCTGCTTCCCAGGCACAGAGAAGGTGCTATCAGGGAATTCTCTGCCTGCCTTTCCCCAGTGCTCTGCAAGCTCTCCAGGACAACATAGAATCTGGGGCTCTGTGCTTTCTTTCGTTCTGAACAAGTGTTACTGTTTTCTGCACAAAAGCGATTCTGCGAAACAATGTGAACAGGCACAGAGAAGGTGCTATCAGGGATTTCTCTGCCTGCATTTCCCCAGTGCTCTGCAAGCTCTCCAGGACAACATAAAATCTGGGGCTCTGTGCTTTCTTTCCTTCTGAACAAGTGTTACTGTTTTCTGCACAAAAGCGATTCTTGCGAAGCAATGTGAACACTTCTGCTTCCCAGGCACAGAGAAGGTGCTAGCAGGGAATTCTCTGCCTGCCTTTCCCCAGTGCTCTGCAAGCTCTCCAGGACAACATAGAATCTGGGGCTCTGTGCTTTCTTTCCTTCTGAACAATTGTTACTGTTTTCTGCACAAAAGTGATTCTGCGAAGCAATGTGAACACTTCTGCTTCCCAGGCACAGAGAAGGTGCTAGCAGGGAATTCTCTGCCTGCCTTTCCCCAGTGCTCTGCAAGCTCTCCAGGACAACATAGAATCTGGGGCTCTGCGCTTTCTTTCCTTCTGAACAAGTGTTACTGTTTTCTGCACAAAAGCGATTCTGCGAAGCAATGTGAACACTTCTGCTTCCCAGGCACAGAGAAGGTGCTAGCAGGGAATTCTCTGCCTGCCTTTCCCCAGTGCTCTGCAAGCTCTCCAGGACAACATAGAATCTGGGGCTCTGTGCTTTCTTTCCTTCTGAACAAGTGTTACTGTTTTCTGCACAAAAGCGATTCTGCGAAGCAATGTGAACACTTCTGCTTCCCAGGCACAGAGAAGGTGCTAGCAGGGAATTCTCTGCCTGCCTTTCCCCAGTGCTCTGCAAGCTCTCCAGGACAACATAAAATCTGGGGCTCTGTGCTTTCTTTCCTTCTGAACAAGTGTTACTGTTTTCTGCACAAAAGCGATTCTTGCGAAGCAATGTGAACACTTCTGCTTCCCAGGCACAGAGAAGGTGCTAGCAGGGAATTCTCTGCCTGCCTTTCCCCAGTGCTCTGCAAGCTCTCCAGGACAACATAGAATCTGGGGCTCTGTGCTTTCTTTCCTTCTGAACAAGTGTTACTGTTTTCTGCACAAAAGCGATTCTGCGAAGCAATGTGAACAGGCACAGAGAAGGTGCTATCAGGGAATTCTCTGCCTGCCTTTCCCCAGTGCTCTGCAAGCTCTCCAGGACAACAGCAAATCTGGGGCTCTGTGCTTTCTTTCCTTCTGAACAAGTGTTACTGTTTTCTGCACAAAAGCGATTCTTGCGAAGCAATGTGAACACTTCTGCTTCCCAGGCACAGAGAAGGTGCTAGCAGGGAATTCTCTGCCTGCCTTTCCCCAGTGCTCTGCAAGCTCTCCAAGACAACATAGAATCTGGGGCTCTGTGCTTTCTTTCCTTCTGAACAAGTGTTACTGTTTTCTGCACAAAAGCGATTCTGCGAAGCAATGTGAACAGGCACAGAGAAGGTGCTATCAGGGAATTCTCTGCCTGCCTTTCCCCAGTGCTCTGCAAGCTCTCCAGGACAACATAAAATCTGGGGCTCTGTGCTTTCTTTCGTTCTGAACAAGTGTTACTGTTTCCTGCACAAAAGCGATTCTGCGAAACAATGTGAACAGGCACAGAGAAGGTGCTATCAGGGAATTCTCTGCCTGCCTTTCCCCAGTGCTCTGCAAGCTCTCCAGGACAACATAAAAACTGGGGCTCTGTGCTTTCTTTCGTTCTGAACAACTGTTACTGTTTTCTGCACAAAAGCGATTCTTGCGAAGCAATGTGAACACTTCTGCTTCCCAGGCACAGAGAAGGTGCTAGCAACGAATTCTCTGCCTGCCTTTCCCCAGTGCTCTGCAAGCTCTCCAGGACAACATAGAATCTGGGGCTCTGTGCTTTCTTTCGTTCTGAACAAGTGTTAGTGTTTTCTGCACAAAAGCGATTCTGCGAAGCAATATGAACAGGCACAGAGAAGGTGCTAGCAGGGAATTCTCTGCCTGCCTTTCCCCAGTGCTCTGCAAGCTCTCCAGGACAACAGCAAATCTGGGGCTCTGTGCTTTCTTTCGTTCTGAACAAGTGTTACTGTTTTCTGCACAAAAGCGATTCTGCGAAGAAATGTGAACAGGCACAGAGAAGGTGCTATCAGGGAATTCTCTGCCTGCCTTTCCCCAGTGCTCTGCAAGCTCTCCAGGACAACATAGAATCTGGGGCTCTGTGCTTTCTTTCCTTCTGAACAAGTGTTACTGTTTTCTGCACAAAAGCGATTCTTGCGAAGCAATGTGAACACTTCTGCTTCCCAGGCACAGAGAAGGTGCTAGCAGGGAATTCTCTGCCTGCCTTTCCCCAGTGCTCTGCAAGCTCTCCAGGACAACAGCAAATCTGGGGCTCTGTGCTTTCTTTCGTTCTGAACAAGTGTTACTGTTTTCTGCACAAAAGCGATTCTGCGAAGCAATGTGAACAGGCACAGAGAAGGTGCTATCAGGGAATTCTCTGCCTGCCTTTCCCCAGTGCTCTGCAAGCTCTCCAGGACAACATAAAATCTGGGGCTCTGTGCTTTCTTTCCTTCTGAACAAGTGTTACTGTTTTCTGCACAAAAGCGATTCTGCGAAGCAATGTGAACACTTCTGCTTCCCAGGCACAGAGAAGGTGCTAGCAAGGAATTCTCTGCCTGCCTTTCCCCAGTGCTCTGCAAGCTCTCCAGGACAACATAAAATCTGGGGCGCTGTGCTTTCTTTCCTTCTGAACAAGTGTTACTGTTTTCTGCACAAAAGCGATTCTGTGAAGCAATGTGAACACTTCTGCTTCCCAGGCACAGAGAAGGTGCTAGCAGGGAATTCTCTGCCTACCTTTCCCCAGTGCTCTGCAAGCTCTCCAGGACAACATAGAATCTGGGGCTCTGTGCTTTCTTTCCTTCTGAACAAGTGTTACTGTTTTCTGCACAAAAGCGATTCTGCGAAGCAATGTGAACAGGCACAGAGAAGGTGCTATCAGGGAATTCTCTGCCTGCCTTTCCCCAGTGCTCTGCAAGCTCTCCAGGACAACATAGAATCTGGGGCTCTGTGTTTTCTTTCCTTCTGAACAAGTGTTACTGTTTTCTGCACAAAAGCGATTCTTGCGAAGCAATGTGAACACTTCTGCTTCCCAGGCACAGAGAAGGTGCTAGCAGGGAATTCTCTGCCTGCCTTTCCCCAGTGCTCTGCAAGCTCTCCAGGACAACATAGAATCTGGGGCTCTGTGCTTTCTTTCCTTCTGAACAATTGTTACTGTTTTCTGCTCAAAAGTGATTCTGCGAAGCAATGTGAACACTTCTGCTTCCCAGGCACAGAGAAGGTGCTATCAGGGAATTCTCTGCCTGCCTTTCCCCAGTGCTCTGCAAGCTCTCCAGGACAACATAGAATCTGGGGCTCTGTGCTTTCTTTCCTTCTGAACAAGTGTTACTGTTTTCTGCACAAAAGCGATTCTGCGAAGCAATGTGAACACTTCTGCTTCCCAGGCACAGAGAAGGTGCTAGCAGGGAATTCTCTGCCTGCCTTTCCCCAGTGCTCTGCAAGCTCTCCAGGACAACATAGAATCTGGGGCTCTGTGCTTTCTTTCCTTCTGAACAAGTGTTACTGTTTTCTGCACAAAAGCGATTCTGCGAAGCAATGTGAACAGGCACAGAGAAGGTGCTATCAGGGAATTCTCTGCCTGCCTTTCCCCAGTGCTCTGCAAGCTCTCCAGGACAACATAAAATCTGGGGCTCTGTGCTTTCTTTCCTTCTGAACAAGTGTTACTGTTTTCTGCACAAAAGCGATTCTTGCGAAGCAATGTGAACACTTCTGCTTCCCAGGCACAGAGAAGGTGCTAGCAGGGAATTCTCTGCCTGCCTTTCCCCAGTGCTCTGCAAGCTCTCCAAGACAACATAGAATCTGGGGCTCTGTGCTTTCTTTCGTTCTGAACAAGTGTTACTGTTTTCTGCACAAAAGCGATTCTGCGAAGCAATGTGAACAGGCACAGAGAAGGTGCTATCAGGGAATTCTCTGCCTGCCTTTCCCCAGTGCTCTGCAAGCTCTCCAGGACAACATAAAATCTGGGGCTCTGTGCTTTCTTTCCTTCTGAACAAGTGTTACTGTTTCCTGCACAAAAGCGATTCTGCGAAACAATGTGAACAGGCACAGAGAAGGTGCTATCAGGGAATTCTCTGCCTGCCTTTCCCCAGTGCTCTGCAAGCTCTCCAGGACAACATAAAAACTGGGGCTCTGTGCTTTCTTTCGTTCTGAACAACTGTTACTGTTTTCTGCACAAAAGCGATTCTTGCGAAGCAATGTGAACACTTCTGCTTCCCAGGCACAGAGAAGGTGCTATCAGGGAATTCTCTGCCTGCCTTTCCCCAGTGCTCTGCAAGCTCTCCAGGACAACATAGAATCTGGGGCTCTGTGCTTTCTTTCGTTCTGAACAAGTGTTAGTGTTTTCTGCACAAAAGCGATTCTGCGAAGCAATATGAACAGGCACAGAGAAGGTGCTATCAGGGAATTCTCTGCCTGCCTTTCCCCAGTGCTCTGCAAGCTCTCCAGGACAACATAGAATCTGGGGCTCTGTGCTTTCTTTCGTTCTGAACAAGTGTTACTGTTTTCTGAACAAAAGCGATTCTGCGAAGCAATGTGAACAGGCACAGAGAAGGTGCTAGCAGGGAATTCTCTGCCTGCCTTTCCCCAGTGCTCTGCAAGCTCTCCAGGACAACATGGAATCTGGGGCTCTGTGCTTTCTTTCCTTCTGAACAAGTGTTACTGTTTTCTGCACAAAAGCGATTCTTGCGAAGCAATGTGAACACTTCTGCTTCCCAGGCACAGAGAAGGTGCTAGCAGGGAATTCTCTGCCTGCCTTTCCCCAGTGCTCTGCAAGCTCTCCAGGACAACATAGAATCTGGGGCTCTGTGCTTTCTTTCCTTCTGAACAAGTGTTACTGTTTTCTGCACAAAAGCGATTCTGCGAAGCAATGTGAACAGGCACAGAGAAGGTGCTATCAGGGAATTCTCTGCCTGCCTTTCCCCAGTGCTCTGCAAGCTCTCCAGGACAACAGCAAATCTGGGGCTCTGTGCTTTCTTTCCTTCTGAACAAGTGTTACTGTTTTCTGCACAAAAGCGATTCTTGCGAAGCAATGTGAACACTTCTGCTTCCCAGGCACAGAGAAGGTGCTAGCAGGGAATTCTCTGCCTGCCTTTCCCCAGTGCTCTGCAAGCTCTCCAAGACAACATAGAATCTGGGGCTCTGTGCTTTCTTTCGTTCTGAACAAGTGTTACTGTTTTCTGCACAAAAGCGATTCTGCGAAGCAATGTGAACAGGCACAGAGAAGGTGCTATCAGGGAATTCTCTGCCTGCCTTTCCCCAGTGCTCTGCAAGCTCTCCAGGACAACATAAAATCTGGGGCTCTGTGCTTTCTTTCCTTCTGAACAAGTGTTACTGTTTCCTGCACAAAAGCGATTCTGCGAAACAATGTGAACAGGCACAGAGAAGGTGCTATCAGGGAATTCTCTGCCTGCCTTTCCCCAGTGCTCTGCAAGCTCTCCAGGACAACATAAAAACTGGGGCTCTGTGCTTTCTTTCGTTCTGAACAACTGTTACTGTTTTCTGCACAAAAGCGATTCTTGCGAAGCAATGTGAACACTTCTGCTTCCCAGGCACAGAGAAGGTGCTAGCAACGAATTCTCTGCCTGCCTTTCCCCAGTGCTCTGCAAGCTCTCCAGGACAACATAGAATCTGGGGCTCTGTGCTTTCTTTCGTTCTGAACAAGTGTTAGTGTTTTCTGCACAAAAGCGATTCTGCGAAGCAATATGAACAGGCACAGAGAAGGTGCTATCAGGGAATTCTCTGCCTGCCTTTCCCCAGTGCTCTGCAAGCTCTCCAGGACAACATAGAATCTGGGGCTCTGTGCTTTCTTTCGTTCTGAACAAGTGTTACTGTTTTCTGAACAAAAGCGATTCTGCGAAGCAATGTGAACAGGCACAGAGAAGGTGCTAGCAGGGAATTCTCTGCCTGCCTTTCCCCAGTGCTCTGCAAGCTCTCCAGGACAACATGGAATCTGGGGCTCTGTGCTTTCTTTCCTTCTGAACAAGTGTTACTGTTTTCTGCACAAAAGCGATTCTTGCGAAGCAATGTGAACACTTCTGCTTCCCAGGCACAGAGAAGGTGCTAGCAGGGAATTCTCTGCCTGCCTTTCCCCAGTGCTCTGCAAGCTCTCCAGGACAACATAGAATCTGGGGCTCTGTGCTTTCTTTCCTTCTGAACAAGTGTTACTGTTTTCTGCACAAAAGCGATTCTGCGAAGCAATGTGAACAGGCACAGAGAAGGTGCTATCAGGGAATTCTCTGCCTGCCTTTCCCCAGTGCTCTGCAAGCTCTCCAGGACAACATAAAATCTGGGGCTCTGTGCTTTCTTTCCTTCTGAACAAGTGTTACTGTTTTCTGCACAAAAGCGATTCTGCGAAGCAATGTGAACACTTCTGCTTCCCAGGCACAGAGAAGGTGCTAGCAAGGAATTCTCTGCCTGCCTTTCCCCAGTGCTCTGCAAGCTCTCCAGGACAACATAAAATCTGGGGCTCTGTGCTTTCTTTCCTTCTGAACAAGTGTTACTGTTTTCTGCACAAAAACGATTCTGCGAAGCAATGTGAACACTTCTGCTTCCCAGGCACAGAGAAGGTGCTATCAGGGAATTCTCTGCCTGCCTTTCCCCAGTGCTCTGCAAGCTCTCCAGGACAACATAGAATCTGGGGCTCTGTGCTTTCTTTCCTTCTGAACAAGTGTTACTGTTTTCTGCACAAAAGCGATTCTGCGAAGCAATGTGAACACTTCTGCTTCCCAGGCACAGAGAAGGTGCTATCAGGGAATTCTCTGCCTGCCTTTCCCCAGTGCTCTGCAAGCTCTCCAGGACAACATAGAATCTGGGGCTCTGTGCTTTCTTTCGTTCTGAACAAGTGTTACTGTTTTCTGCACAAAAGCGATTCTGCGAAACAATGTGAACAGGCACAGAGAAGGTGCTATCAGGGATTTCTCTGCCTGCATTTCCCCAGTGCTCTGCAAGCTCTCCAGGACAACATAAAATCTGGGGCTCTGTGCTTTCTTTCCTTCTGAACAAGTGTTACTGTTTTCTGCACAAAAGCGATTCTTGCGAAGCAATGTGAACACTTCTGCTTCCCAGGCACAGAGAAGGTGCTAGCAGGGAATTCTCTGCCTGCCTTTCCCCAGTGCTCTGCAAGCTCTCCAGGACAACATAGAATCTGGGGCTCTGTGCTTTCTTTCCTTCTGAACAATTGTTACTGTTTTCTGCACAAAAGTGATTCTGCGAAGCAATGTGAACACTTCTGCTTCCCAGGCACAGAGAAGGTGCTAGCAGGGAATTCTCTGCCTGCCTTTCCCCAGTGCTCTGCAAGCTCTCCAGGACAACATAGAATCTGGGGCTCTGCGCTTTCTTTCCTTCTGAACAAGTGTTACTGTTTTCTGCACAAAAGCGATTCTGCGAAGCAATGTGAACACTTCTGCTTCCCAGGCACAGAGAAGGTGCTAGCAGGGAATTCTCTGCCTGCCTTTCCCCAGTGCTCTGCAAGCTCTCCAGGACAACATAGAATCTGGGGCGCTGTGCTATCTTTCCTTCTGAACAAGTGTTACTGTATTCTGCACAAAAGCGATTCTGCGAAGCAATGTGAACAGGCACAGAGAAGGTGCTATCAGGGAATTCTCTGCCTGCCTTTCCCCAGTGCTCTGCAAGCTCTCCAGGACAACATAAAATCTGGGGCTCTGTGCTTTCTTTCGTTCTGAACAAGTGTTACTGTTTTCTGCACAAAAGCGATTCTGTGAAGCAATGTGAACACTTCTGCTTCCCAGGCACAGAGAAGGTGCTAGCAGGGAATTCTCTGCCTACCTTTCCCCAGTGCTCTGCAAGCTCTCCAGGACAACATAGAATCTGGGGCTCTGTGCTTTCTTTCCTTCTGAACAAGTGTTACTGTTTTCTGCACAAAAGCGATTCTTGCGAAGCAATGTGAACACTTCTGCTTCCCAGGCACAGAGAAGGTGCTAGCAGGGAATTCTCTGCCTGCCTTTCCCCAGTGCTCTGCAAGCTCTCCAGGACAATATAGAATCTGGGGCTCTGTGCTTTCTTTCCTTCTGAACAATTGTTACTGTTTTCTGCACAAAAGTGATTCTGCGAAGCAATGTGAACACTTCTGCTTCCCAGGCACAGAGAAGGTGCTAGCAGGGAATTCTCTGCCTGCCTTTCCCCAGTGCTCTGCAAGCTCTCCAGGACAACATAGAATCTGGGGCTCTGTGCTTTCTTTCCTTCTGAACAAGTGTTACTGTTTTCTGCACAAAAGCGATTCTGCGAAGCAATGTGAACAGGCACAGAGAAGGTGCTATCAGGGAATTCTCTGCCTGCCTTTCCCCAGTGCTCTGCAAGCTCTCCAGGACAACATAAAATCTGGGGCTCTGTGCTTTCTTTCCTTCTGAACAAGTGTTACTGTTTTCTGCACAAAAGCGATTCTGCGAAGCAATGTGAACACTTCTGCTTCCCAGGCACAGAGAAGGTGCTAGCAAGGAATTCTCTGCCTGCCTTTCCCCAGTGCTCTGCAAGCTCTCCAGGACAACATAAAATCTGGGGCTCTGTGCTTTCTTTCCTTCTGAACAAGTGTTACTGTTTTCTGCACAAAAACGATTCTGCGAAGCAATGTGAACACTTCTGCTTCCCAGGCACAGAGAAGGTGCTATCAGGGAATTCTCTGCCTGCCTTTCCCCAGTGCTCTGCAAGCTCTCCAGGACAACATAGAATCTGGGGCTCTGTGCTTTCTTTCCTTCTGAACAAGTGTTACTGTTTTCTGCACAAAAGCGATTCTGCGAAGCAATGTGAACACTTCTGCTTCCCAGGCACAGAGAAGGTGCTATCAGGGAATTCTCTGCCTGCCTTTCCCCAGTGCTCTGCAAGCTCTCCAGGACAACATAGAATCTGGGGCTCTGTGCTTTCTTTCGTTCTGAACAAGTGTTACTGTTTTCTGCACAAAAGCGATTCTGCGAAACAATGTCAACAGGCACAGAGAAGGTGCTATCAGGGATTTCTCTGCCTGCATTTCCCCAGTGCTCTGCAAGCTCTCCAGGACAACATAAAATCTGGGGCTCTGTGCTTTCTTTCCTTCTGAACAAGTGTTACTGTTTTCTGCACAAAAGCGATTCTTGCGAAGCAATGTGAACACTTCTGCTTCCCAGGCACAGAGAAGGTGCTATCAGGGAATTCTCTGCCTGCCTTTCCCCAGTGCTCTGCAAGCTCTCCAGGACAACATAGAATCTGGGGCTCTGTGCTTTCTTTCCTTCTGAACAAGTGTTACTGTTTTCTGCACAAAAGCGATTCTGCGAAGCAATGTGAACACTTCTGCTTCCCAGGCACAGAGAAGGTGCTATCAGGGAATTCTCTGCCTGCCTTTCCCCAGTGCTCTGCAAGCTCTCCAGGACAACATAGAATCTGGGGCTCTGTGCTTTCTTTCGTTCTGAACAAGTGTTACTGTTTTCTGCACAAAAGCGATTCTGCGAAACAATGTGAACAGGCACAGAGAAGGTGCTATCAGGGATTTCTCTGCCTGCATTTCCCCAGTGCTCTGCAAGCTCTCCAGGACAACATAAAATCTGGGGCTCTGTGCTTTCTTTCCTTCTGAACAAGTGTTACTGTTTTCTGCACAAAAGCGATTCTTGCGAAGCAATGTGAACACTTCTGCTTCCCAGGCACAGAGAAGGTGCTAGCAGGGAATTCTCTGCCTGCCTTTCCCCAGTGCTCTGCAAGCTCTCCAGGACAACATAGAATCTGGGGCTCTGTGCTTTCTTTCCTTCTGAACAATTGTTACTGTTTTCTGCACAAAAGTGATTCTGCGAAGCAATGTGAACACTTCTGCTTCCCAGGCACAGAGAAGGTGCTAGCAGGGAATTCTCTGCCTGCCTTTCCCCAGTGCTCTGCAAGCTCTCCAGGACAACATAGAATCTGGGGCTCTGCGCTTTCTTTCCTTCTGAACAAGTGTTACTGTTTTCTGCACAAAAGCGATTCTGCGAAGCAATGTGAACACTTCTGCTTCCCAGGCACAGAGAAGGTGCTAGCAGGGAATTCTCTGCCTGCCTTTCCCCAGTGCTCTGCAAGCTCTCCAGGACAACATAGAATCTGGGGCGCTGTGCTATCTTTCCTTCTGAACAAGTGTTACTGTATTCTGCACAAAAGCGATTCTGCGAAGCAATGTGAACAGGCACAGAGAAGGTGCTATCAGGGAATTCTCTGCCTGCCTTTCCCCAGTGCTCTGCAAGCTCTCCAGGACAACATAAAATCTGGGGCTCTGTGCTTTCTTTCGTTCTGAACAAGTGTTACTGTTTTCTGCACAAAAGCGATTCTGTGAAGCAATGTGAACACTTCTGCTTCCCAGGCACAGAGAAGGTGCTAGCAGGGAATTCTCTGCCTACCTTTCCCCAGTGCTCTGCAAGCTCTCCAGGACAACATAGAATCTGGGGCTCTGTGCTTTCTTTCCTTCTGAACAAGTGTTACTGTTTTCTGCACAAAAGCGATTCTTGCGAAGCAATGTGAACACTTCTGCTTCCCAGGCACAGAGAAGGTGCTAGCAGGGAATTCTCTGCCTGCCTTTCCCCAGTGCTCTGCAAGCTCTCCAGGACAACATAGAATCTGGGGCTCTGTGCTTTCTTTCCTTCTGAACAATTGTTACTGTTTTCTGCACAAAAGTGATTCTGCGAAGCAATGTGAACACTTCTGCTTCCCAGGCACAGAGAAGGTGCTATCAGGGAATTCTCTGCCTGCCTTTCCCCAGTGCTCTGCAAGCTCTCCAGGACAACATAGAATCTGGGGCTCTGTGCTTTCTTTCCTTCTGAACAAGTGTTACTGTTTTCTGCACAAAAGCGATTCTGCGAAGCAATGTGAACACTTCTGCTTCCCAGGCACAGAGAAGGTGCTAGCAGGGAATTCTCTGCCTGCCTTTCCCCAGTGCTCTGCAAGCTCTCCAGGACAACATAAAATCTGGGGCTCTGTGCTTTCTTTCCTTCTGAACAAGTGTTACTGTTTTCTGCACAAAAGCGATTCTTGCGAAGCAATGTGAACACTTCTGCTTCCCAGGCACAGAGAAGGTGCTAGCAGGGAATTCTCTGCCTGCCTTTCCCCAGTGCTCTGCAAGCTCTCCAGGACAACATAGAATCTGGGGCTCTGTGCTTTCTTTCCTTCTGAACAAGTGTTACTGTTTTCTGCACAAAAGCGATTCTGCGAAGCAATGTGAACAGGCACAGAGAAGGTGCTATCAGGGAATTCTCTGCCTGCCTTTCCCCAGTGCTCTGCAAGCTCTCCAGGACAACATAAAATCTGGGGCTCTGTGCTTTCTTTCCTTCTGAACAAGTGTTACTGTTTTCTGCACAAAAGCGATTCTTGCGAAGCAATGTGAACACTTCTGCTTCCCAGGCACAGAGAAGGTGCTAGCAGGGAATTCTCTGCCTGCCTTTCCCCAGTGCTCTGCAAGCTCTCCAAGACAACATAGAATCTGGGGCTCTGTGCTTTCTTTCGTTCTGAACAAGTGTTACTGTTTTCTGCACAAAAGCGATTCTGCGAAGCAATGTGAACAGGCACAGAGAAGGTGCTATCAGGGAATTCTCTGCCTGCCTTTCCCCAGTGCTCTGCAAGCTCTCCAGGACAACATAAAATCTGGGGCTCTGTGCTTTCTTTCCTTCTGATCAAGTGTTACTGTTTCCTGCACAAAAGCGATTCTGCGAAACAATGTGAACAGGCACAGAGAAGGTGCTATCAGGGAATTCTCTGCCTGCCTTTCCCCAGTGCTCTGCAAGCTCTCCAGGACAACATAAAAACTGGGGCTCTGTGCTTTCTTTCGTTCTGAACAACTGTTACTGTTTTCTGCACAAAAGCGATTCTTGCGAAGCAATGTGAACACTTCTGCTTCCCAGGCACAGAGAAGGTGCTAGCAACGAATTCTCTGCCTGCCTTTCCCCAGTGCTCTGCAAGCTCTCCAGGACAACATAGAATCTGGGGCTCTGTGCTTTCTTTCGTTCTGAACAAGTGTTAGTGTTTTCTGCACAAAAGCGATTCTGCGAAGCAATATGAACAGGCACAGAGAAGGTGCTATCAGGGAATTCTCTGCCTGCCTTTCCCCAGTGCTCTGCAAGCTCTCCAGGACAACATAGAATCTGGGGCTCTGTGCTTTCTTTCGTTCTGAACAAGTGTTACTGTTTTCTGAACAAAAGCGATTCTGCGAAGCAATGTGAACAGGCACAGAGAAGGTGCTAGCAGGGAATTCTCTGCCTGCCTTTCCCCAGTGCTCTGCAAGCTCTCCAGGACAACATAGAATCTGGGGCTCTGTGCTTTCTTTCCTTCTGAACAAGTGTTACTGTTTTCTGCACAAAAGCGATTCTTGCGAAGCAATGTGAACACTTCTGCTTCCCAGGCACAGAGAAGGTGCTAGCAGGGAATTCTCTGCCTGCCTTTCCCCAGTGCTCTGCAAGCTCTCCAGGACAACATAGAATCTGGGGCTCTGTGCTTTCTTTCCTTCTGAACAAGTGTTACTGTTTTCTGCACAAAAGCGATTCTGCGAAGCAATGTGAACAGGCACAGAGAAGGTGCTATCAGGGAATTCTCTGCCTGCCTTTCCCCAGTGCTCTGCAAGCTCTCCAGGACAACATAAAATCTGGGGCTCTGTGCTTTCTTTCCTTCTGAACAAGTGTTACTGTTTTCTGCACAAAAGCGATTCTGCGAAGCAATGTGAACACTTCTGCTTCCCAGGCACAGAGAAGGTGCTAGCAAGGAATTCTCTGCCTGCCTTTCCCCAGTGCTCTGCAAGCTCTCCAGGACAACATAAAATCTGGGGCTCTGTGCTTTCTTTCCTTCTGAACAAGTGTTACTGTTTTCTGCACAAAAACGATTCTGCGAAGCAATGTGAACACTTCTGCTTCCCAGGCACAGAGAAGGTGCTATCAGGGAATTCTCTGCCTGCCTTTCCCCAGTGCTCTGCAAGCTCTCCAGGACAACATAGAATCTGGGGCTCTGTGCTTTCTTTCCTTCTGAACAAGTGTTACTGTTTTCTGCACAAAAGCGATTCTGCGAAGCAATGTGAACACTTCTGCTTCCCAGGCACAGAGAAGGTGCTATCAGGGAATTCTCTGCCTGCCTTTCCCCAGTGCTCTGCAAGCTCTCCAGGACAACATAGAATCTGGGGCTCTGTGCTTTCTTTCGTTCTGAACAAGTGTTACTGTTTTCTGCACAAAAGCGATTCTGCGAAACAATGTGAACAGGCACAGAGAAGGTGCTATCAGGGATTTCTCTGCCTGCCTTTCCCCAGTGCTCTGCAAGCTCTCCAGGACAACATAAAATCTGGGGCTCTGTGCTTTCTTTCCTTCTGAACAAGTGTTACTGTTTTCTGCACAAAAGCGATTCTTGCGAAGCAATGTGAACACTTCTGCTTCCCAGGCACAGAGAAGGTGCTAGCAGGGAATTCTCTGCCTGCCTTTCCCCAGTGCTCTGCAAGCTCTCCAGGACAACATAGAATCTGGGGCTCTGTGCTTTCTTTCCTTCTGAACAATTGTTACTGTTTTCTGCACAAAAGTGATTCTGCGAAGCAATGTGAACACTTCTGCTTCCCAGGCACAGAGAAGGTGCTAGCAGGGAATTCTCTGCCTGCCTTTCCCCAGTGCTCTGCAAGCTCTCCAGGACAACATAGAATCTGGGGCTCTGTGCTTTCTTTCCTTCTGAACAAGTGTTACTGTTTTCTGCACAAAAGCGATTCTGCGAAGCAATGTGAACACTTCTGCTTCCCAGGCACAGAGAAGGTGCTAGCAGGGAATTCTCTGCCTGCCTTTCCCCAGTGCTCTGCAAGCTCTCCAGGACAACAGCAAATCTGGGGCTCTGTGCTTTCTTTCCTTCTGAACAAGTGTTACTGTTTTCTGCACAAAAGCGATTCTCGCGAAGCAATGTGAACACTTCTGCTTCCCAGGCACAGAGAAGGTGCTAGCAGGGAATTCTCTGCCTGCCTTTCCCCAGTGCTCTGCACGCTCTCCAGGACAACATAGAATCTGGGGCTCTGTGCTTTCTTTCCTTCTGAACAAGTGTTACTGTTTTCTGCACAAAAGCGATTCTGCGAAGCAATGTGAACAGGCACAGAGAAGGTGCTATCAGGGAATTCTCTGCCTGCCTTTCCCCAGTGCTCTGCAAGCTCTCCAGGACAACATAAAATCTGGGGCTCTGTGCTTTCTTTCGTTCTGAACAAGTGTTACTGTTTCCTGCACAAAAGCGATTCTGCGAAACAATGTGAACAGGCACAGAGAAGGTGCTAGCAGGGAATTCTCTGCCTGCCTTTCCCCAGTGCTCTGCAAGCTCTCCAGGACAACATAAAAACTGGGGCTCTGTGCTTTCTTTCGTTCTGAACAACTGTTACTGTTTTCTGCACAAAAGCGATTCTTGCGAAGCAATGTGAACACTTCTGCTTCCCAGGCACAGAGAAGGTGCTAGCAACGAATTCTCTGCCTGCCTTTCCCCAGTGCTCTGCAAGCTCTCCAGGACAACATAGAATCTGGGGCTCTGTGCTTTCTTTCGTTCTGAACAAGTGTTAGTGTTTTCTGCACAAAAGCGATTCTGCGAAGCAATATGAACAGGCACAGAGAAGGTGCTATCAGGGAATTCTCTGCCTGCCTTTCCCCAGTGCTCTGCAAGCTCTCCAGGACAACATAGAATCTGGGGCTCTGTGCTTTCTTTCGTTCTGAACAAGTGTTACTGTTTTCTGCACAAAAGCGATTCTGCGAAGAAATGTGAACAGGCACAGAGAAGGTGCTATCAGGGAATTCTCTGCCTGCCTTTCCCCAGTGCTCTGCAAGCTCTCCAGGACAACATAGAATCTGGGGCTCTGTGCTTTCTTTCCTTCTGAACAAGTGTTACTGTTTTCTGCACAAAAGCGATTCTTGCGAAGCAATGTGAACACTTCTGCTTCCCAGGCACAGAGAAGGTGCTAGCAAGGAATTCTCTGCCTGCCTTTCCCAAGTGCTCTGCAAGCTCTCCAGGACAACATAAAATCTGGGGCTCTGTGCTTTCTTTCCTTCTGAACAAGTGTTACTGTTTTCTGCACAAAAGCGATTCTTGCGAAGCAATGTGAACACTTCTGCTTCCCAGGCACAGAGAAGGTGCTAGCAGGGAATTCTCTGCCTGCCTTTCCCCAGTGCTCTGCAAGCTCTCCAGGACAACATAGAATCTGGGGCTCTGTGCTTTCTTTCCTTCTGAACAAGTGTTACTGTTTTCTGCACAAAAACGATTCTGCGAAGCAATGTGAACACTTCTGCTTCCCAGGCACAGAGAAGGTGCTAGCAGGGAATTCTCTGCCTGCCTTTCCCCAGTGCTCTGCAAGCTCTCCAGGACAACATAGAATCTGGGGCTCTGTGCTTTCTTTCGTTCTGAACAACTGTTACTGTTTTCTGCACAAAAGCGATTCTGCGAAACAATGTGAACAGGCACAGAGAAGGTGCTAGCAGGGAATTCTCTGCCTGCCTTTCCCCAGTGCTCTGCAAGCTCTCCAGGACAACATAAAATCTGGGGCTCTGTGCTTTCTTTCCTTCTGAACAAGTGTTAATGTTTTCTGCACAAAAGCGATTCTGCGAAGCAATGTGAACAGGCACAGAGAAGGTGCTATCAGGGATTTCTCTGCCTGCCTTTCCCCAGTGCTCTGCAAGCTCTCCAGGACAACATAAAATCTGGGGCTCTGTGCTTTCTTTCCTTCTGAACAAGTGTTACTGTTTTCTGCACAAAAGCGATTCTTGCGAAGCAATGTGAACACTTCTGCTTCCCAGGCACAGAGAAGGTGCTAGCAGGGAATTCTCTGCCTGCCTTTCCCCAGTGCTCTGCAAGCTCTCCAGGACAACATAGAATCTGGGGCTCTGTGCTTTCTTTCCTTCTGAACAATTGTTACTGTTTTCTGCACAAAAGTGATTCTGCGAAGCAATGTGAACACTTCTGCTTCCCAGGCACAGAGAAGGTGCTAGCAGGGAATTCTCTGCCTGCCTTTCCCCAGTGCTCTGCAAGCTCTCCAGGACAACATAGAATCTGGGGCTCTGCGCTTTCTTTCCTTCTGAACAAGTGTTACTGTTTTCTGCACAAAAGCGATTCTGCGAAGCAATGTGAACACTTCTGCTTCCCAGGCACAGAGAAGGTGCTAGCAGGGAATTCTCTGCCTGCCTTTCCCCAGTGCTCTGCAAGCTCTCCAGGACAACATAGAATCTGGGGCGCTGTGCTATCTTTCCTTCTGAACAAGTGTTACTGTATTCTGCACAAAAGCGATTCTGCGAAGCAATGTGAACAGGCACAGAGAAGGTGCTATCAGGGAATTCTCTGCCTGCCTTTCCCCAGTGCTCTGCAAGCTCTCCAGGACAACATAAAATCTGGGGCTCTGTGCTTTCTTTCGTTCTGAACAAGTGTTACTGTTTTCTGCACAAAAGCGATTCTGTGAAGCAATGTGAACACTTCTGCTTCCCAGGCACAGAGAAGGTGCTAGCAGGGAATTCTCTGCCTACCTTTCCCCAGTGCTCTGCAAGCTCTCCAGGACAACATAGAATCTGGGGCTCTGTGCTTTCTTTCCTTCTGAACAAGTGTTACTGTTTTCTGCACAAAAGCGATTCTTGCGAAGCAATGTGAACACTTCTGCTTCCCAGGCACAGAGAAGGTGCTAGCAGGGAATTCTCTGCCTGCCTTTCCCCAGTGCTCTGCAAGCTCTCCAGGACAACATAGAATCTGGGGCTCTGTGCTTTCTTTCCTTCTGAACAATTGTTACTGTTTTCTGCACAAAAGTGATTCTGCGAAGCAATGTGAACACTTCTGCTTCCCAGGCACAGAGAAGGTGCTATCAGGGAATTCTCTGCCTGCCTTTCCCCAGTGCTCTGCAAGCTCTCCAGGACAACATAGAATCTGGGGCTCTGTGCTTTCTTTCCTTCTGAACAAGTGTTACTGTTTTCTGCACAAAAGCGATTCTGCGAAGCAATGTGAACACTTCTGCTTCCCAGGCACAGAGAAGGTGCTAGCAGGGAATTCTCTGCCTGCCTTTCCCCAGTGCTCTGCAAGCTCTCCAGGACAACATAAAATCTGGGGCTCTGTGCTTTCTTTCCTTCTGAACAAGTGTTACTGTTTTCTGCACAAAAGCGATTCTTGCGAAGCAATGTGAACACTTCTGCTTCCCAGGCACAGAGAAGGTGCTAGCAGGGAATTCTCTGCCTGCCTTTCCCCAGTGCTCTGCAAGCTCTCCAGGACAACATAGAATCTGGGGCTCTGTGCTTTCTTTCCTTCTGAACAAGTGTTACTGTTTTCTGCACAAAAGCGATTCTGCGAAGCAATGTGAACAGGCACAGAGAAGGTGCTATCAGGGAATTCTCTGCCTGCCTTTCCCCAGTGCTCTGCAAGCTCTCCAGGACAACATAAAATCTGGGGCTCTGTGCTTTCTTTCCTTCTGAACAAGTGTTACTGTTTTCTGCACAAAAGCGATTCTTGCGAAGCAATGTGAACACTTCTGCTTCCCAGGCACAGAGAAGGTGCTAGCAGGGAATTCTCTGCCTGCCTTTCCCCAGTGCTCTGCAAGCTCTCCAAGACAACATAGAATCTGGGGCTCTGTGCTTTCTTTCGTTCTGAACAAGTGTTACTGTTTTCTGCACAAAAGCGATTCTGCGAAGCAATGTGAACAGGCACAGAGAAGGTGCTATCAGGGAATTCTCTGCCTGCCTTTCCCCAGTGCTCTGCAAGCTCTCCAGGACAACATAAAATCTGGGGCTCTGTGCTTTCTTTCCTTCTGAACAAGTGTTACTGTTTCCTGCACAAAAGCGATTCTGCGAAACAATGTGAACAGGCACAGAGAAGGTGCTATCAGGGAATTCTCTGCCTGCCTTTCCCCAGTGCTCTGCAAGCTCTCCAGGACAACATAAAAACTGGGGCTCTGTGCTTTCTTTCGTTCTGAACAACTGTTACTGTTTTCTGCACAAAAGCGATTCTTGCGAAGCAATGTGAACACTTCTGCTTCCCAGGCACAGAGAAGGTGCTAGCAACGAATTCTCTGCCTGCCTTTCCCCAGTGCTCTGCAAGCTCTCCAGGACAACATAGAATCTGGGGCTCTGTGCTTTCTTTCGTTCTGAACAAGTGTTAGTGTTTTCTGCACAAAAGCGATTCTGCGAAGCAATATGAACAGGCACAGAGAAGGTGCTATCAGGGAATTCTCTGCCTGCCTTTCCCCAGTGCTCTGCAAGCTCTCCAGGACAACATAGAATCTGGGGCTCTGTGCTTTCTTTCGTTCTGAACAAGTGTTACTGTTTTCTGAACAAAAGCGATTCTGCGAAGCAATGTGAACAGGCACAGAGAAGGTGCTAGCAGGGAATTCTCTGCCTGCCTTTCCCCAGTGCTCTGCAAGCTCTCCAGGACAACATAGAATCTGGGGCTCTGTGCTTTCTTTCCTTCTGAACAAGTGTTACTGTTTTCTGCACAAAAGTGATTCTGCGAAGCAATGTGAACACTTCTGCTTCCCAGGCACAGAGAAGGTGCTATCAGGGAATTCTCTGCCTGCCTTTCCCCAGTGCTCTGCAAGCTCTCCAGGACAACATAGAATCTGGGGCTCTGTGCTTTCTTTCGTTCTGAACAAGTGTTACTGTTTTCTGCACAAAAGCGATTCTGCGAAACAATGTGAACAGGCACAGAGAAGGTGCTATCAGGGATTTCTCTGCCTGCCTTTCCCCAGTGCTCTGCAAGCTCTCCAGGACAACATAAAATCTGGGGCTCTGTGCTTTCTTTCCTTCTGAACAAGTGTTACTGTTTTCTGCACAAAAGCGATTCTTGCGAAGCAATGTGAACACTTCTGCTTCCCAGGCACAGAGAAGGTGCTAGCAGGGAATTCTCTGCCTGCCTTTCCCCAGTGCTCTGCAAGCTCTCCAGGACAACATAGAATCTGGGGCTCTGTGCTTTCTTTCCTTCTGAACAATTGTTACTGTTTTCTGCACAAAAGTGATTCTGCGAAGCAATGTGAACACTTCTGCTTCCCAGGCACAGAGAAGGTGCTAGCAGGGAATTCTCTGCCTGCCTTTCCCCAGTGCTCTGCAAGCTCTCCAGGACAACATAGAATCTGGGGCTCTGTGCTTTCTTTCCTTCTGAACAAGTGTTACTGTTTTCTGCACAAAAGCGATTCTGCGAAGCAATGTGAACACTTCTGCTTCCCAGGCACAGAGAAGGTGCTAGCAGGGAATTCTCTGCCTGCCTTTCCCCAGTGCTCTGCAAGCTCTCCAGGACAACAGCAAATCTGGGGCTCTGTGCTTTCTTTCCTTCTGAACAAGTGTTACTGTTTTCTGCACAAAAGCGATTCTCGCGAAGCAATGTGAACACTTCTGCTTCCCAGGCACAGAGAAGGTGCTAGCAGGGAATTCTCTGCCTGCCTTTCCCCAGTGCTCTGCACGCTCTCCAGGACAACATAGAATCTGGGGCTCTGTGCTTTCTTTCCTTCTGAACAAGTGTTACTGTTTTCTGCACAAAAGCGATTCTGCGAAGCAATGTGAACAGGCACAGAGAAGGTGCTATCAGGGAATTCTCTGCCTGCCTTTCCCCAGTGCTCTGCAAGCTCTCCAGGACAACATAAAATCTGGGGCTCTGTGCTTTCTTTCGTTCTGAACAAGTGTTACTGTTTCCTGCACAAAAGCGATTCTGCGAAACAATGTGAACAGGCACAGAGAAGGTGCTATCAGGGAATTCTCTGCCTGCCTTTCCCCAGTGCTCTGCAAGCTCTCCAGGACAACATAGAATCTGGGGCTCTGTGCTTTCTTTCGTTCTGAACAACTGTTACTGTTTTCTGCACAAAAGCGATTCTTGCGAAGCAATGTGAACACTTCTGCTTCCCAGGCACAGAGAAGGTGCTAGCAACGAATTCTCTGCCTGCCTTTCCCCAGTGCTCTGCAAGCTCTCCAGGACAACATAGAATCTGGGGCTCTGTGCTTTCTTTCGTTCTGAACAAGTGTTAGTGTTTTCTGCACAAAAGCGATTCTGCGAAGCAATATGAACAGGCACAGAGAAGGTGCTATCAGGGAATTCTCTGCCTGCCTTTCCCCAGTGCTCTGCAAGCTCTCCAGGACAACATAGAATCTGGGGCTCTGTGCTTTCTTTCGTTCTGAACAAGTGTTACTGTTTTCTGCACAAAAGCGATTCTGCGAAGAAATGTGAACAGGCACAGAGAAGGTGCTATCAGGGAATTCTCTGCCTGCCTTTCCCCAGTGCTCTGCAAGCTCTCCAGGACAACATAGAATCTGGGGCTCTGTGCTTTCTTTCCTTCTGAACAAGTGTTACTGTTTTCTGCACAAAAGCGATTCTTGCGAAGCAATGTGAACACTTCTGCTTCCCAGGCACAGAGAAGGTGCTAGCAAGGAATTCTCTGCCTGCCTTTCCCAAGTGCTCTGCAAGCTCTCCAGGACAACATAGAATCTGGGGCTCTGTGCTTTCTTTCCTTCTGAACAAGTGTTACTGTTTTCTGCACAAAAGCGATTCTTGCGAAGCAATGTGAACACTTCTGCTTCCCAGGCACAGAGAAGGTGCTAGCAGGGAATTCTCTGCCTGCCTTTCCCCAGTGCTCTGCAAGCTCTCCAGGACAACATAGAATCTGGGGCTCTGTGCTTTCTTTCCTTCTGAACAAGTGTTACTGTTTTCTGCACAAAAACGATTCTGCGAAGCAATGTGAACACTTCTGCTTCCCAGGCACAGAGAAGGTGCTAGCAGGGAATTCTCTGCCTGCCTTTCCCCAGTGCTCTGCAAGCTCTCCAGGACAACATAGAATCTGGGGCTCTGTGCTTTCTTTCGTTCTGAACAACTGTTACTGTTTTCTGCACAAAAGCGATTCTGCGAAACAATGTGAACAGGCACAGAGAAGGTGCTAGCAGGGAATTCTCTGCCTGCCTTTCCCCAGTGCTCTGCAAGCTCTCCAGGACAACATAAAATCTGGGGCTCTGTGCTTTCTTTCCTTCTGAACAAGTGTTAATGTTTTCTGCACAAAAGCGATTCTGCGAAGCAATGTGAACAGGCACAGAGAAGGTGCTATCAGGGAATTCTCTGCCTGCCTTTCCCCAGTGCTCTGCAAGCTCTCCAGGACAACATAAAATCTGGGGCTCTGTGCTTTCTTTCCTTCTGAACAAGTGTTACTGTTTTCTGCACAAAAGCGATTCTTGCGAAGCAATGTGAACACTTCTGCTTCCCAGGCACAGAGAAGGTGCTAGCAGGGAATTCTCTGCCTGCCTTTCCCCAGTGCTCTGCAAGCTCTCCAGGACAACAGCAAATCTGGGGCTCTGTGCTTTCTTTCGTTCTGAACAAGTGTTACTGTTTTCTGCACAAAAGCGATTCTGCGAAGCAATGTGAACAGGCACAGAGAAGGTGCTAGCAGGGAATTCTCTGCCTGCCTTTCCCCAGTGCTCTGCAAGCTCTCCAGGACAACATAGAATCTGGGGCTCTGTGCTTTCTTTCCTTCTGAACAAGTGTTACTGTTTTCTGCACAAAAGCGATTCTGCGAAGCAATGTGAACACTTCTGCTTCCCAGGCACAGAGAAGGTGCTAGCAAGGAATTCTCTGCCTGCCTTTCCCCAGTGCTCTGCAAGCTCTCCAGGACAACATAAAATCTGGGGCTCTGTGCTTTCTTTCCTTCTGAACAAGTGTTACTGTTTTCTGCACAAAAGCGATTCTTGCGAAGCAATGTGAACACTTCTGCTTCCCAGGCACAGAGAAGGTGCTAGCAGGGAATTCTCTGCCTGCCTTTCCCCAGTGCTCTGCAAGCTCTCCAGGACAACATAGAATCTGGGGCTCTGTGCTTTCTTTCCTTCTGAACAAGTGTTACTGTTTTCTGCACAAAAGCGATTCTGCGAAACAATGTGAACAGGCACAGAGAAGGTGCTAGCAGGGAATTCTCTGCCTGCCTTTCCCCAGTGCTCTGCAAGCTCTCCAGGACAACATAGAATATGGGGCTCTGTGCTTTCTTTCGTTCTGAACAAGTGTTAGTGTTTTCTGCACAAAAGCGATTCTGCGAAGCAATGTGAACAGGCACAGAGAAGGTGCTATCAGGGAATTCTCTGCCTGCCTTTCCCCAGTGCTCTGCAAGCTCTCCAGGACAACATAGAATCTGGGGCTCTGTGCTTTCTTTCGTTCTGAACAAGTGTTACTGTTTTCTGCACAAAAGCGATTCTGCGAAGAAATGTGAACAGGCACAGAGAAGGTGCTATCAGGGAATTCTCTGCCTGCCTTTCCCCAGTGCTCTGCAAGCTCTCCAGGACAACATAGAATCTGGGGCTCTGTGCTTTCTTTCGTTCTGAACAAGTGTTACTGTTTTCTGCACAAAAGCGATTCTGCGAAGCAATGTGAACAGGCACAGAGAAGGTGCTATCAGGGAATTCTCTGCCTGCCTTTCCCCAGTGCTCTGCAAGCTCTCCAGGACAACATAGAATCTGGGGCTCTGTGCTTTCTTTCCTTCTGAACAAGTGTTACTGTTTTCTGCACAAAAGCGATTCTGCGAAGCAATGTGAACACTTCTGCTTCCCAGGCACAGAGAAGGTGCTAGCAAGGAATTCTCTGCCTGCCTTTCCCCAGTGCTCTGCAAGCTCTCCAGGACAACATAAAATCTGGGGCTCTGTGCTTTCTTTCCTTCTGAACAAGTGTTACTGTTTTCTGCACAAAAGCGATTCTTGCGAAGCAATGTGAACACTTCTGCTTCCCAGGCACAGAGAAGGTGCTAGCAGGGAATTCTCTGCCTGCCTTTCCCCAGTGCTCTGCAAGCTCTCCAGGACAACATAGAATCTGGGGCTCTGTGCTTTCTTTCCTTCTGAACAATTGTTACTGTTTTCTGCACAAAAGTGATTCTGCGAAGCAATGTGAACACTTCTGCTTCCCAGGCACAGAGAAGGTGCTAGCAGGGAATTCTCTGCCTGCCTTTCCCCAGTGCTCTGCAAGCTCTCCAGGACAACATAGAATCTGGGGCTCTGTGCTTTCTTTCCTTCTGAACAAGTGTTACTGTTTTCTGCACAAAAGCGATTCTGCGAAGCAATGTGAACACTTCTGCTTCCCAGGCACAGAGAAGGTGCTAGCAGGGAATTCTCTGCCTGCCTTTCCCCAGTGCTCTGCAAGCTCTCCAGGACAACATAAAATCTGGGGCTCTGTGCTTTCTTTCCTTCTGAACAAGTGTTACTGTTTTCTGCACAAAAGCGATTCTTGCGAAGCAATGTGAACACTTCTGCTTCCCAGGCACAGAGAAGGTGCTAGCAGGGAATTCTCTGCCTGCCTTTCCCCAGTGCTCTGCAAGCTCTCCAGGACAACATAGAATCTGGGGCTCTGTGCTTTCTTTCCTTCTGAACAAGTGTTACTGTTTTCTGCACAAAAGCGATTCTGCGAAGCAATGTGAACAGGCACAGAGAAGGTGCTATCAGGGAATTCTCTGCCTGCCTTTCCCCAGTGCTCTGCAAGCTCTCCAGGACAACAGCAAATCTGGGGCTCTGTGCTTTCTTTCGTTCTGAACAAGTGTTACTGTTTCCTGCACAAAAGCGATTCTGCGAAGCAATGTGAACAGGCACAGAGAAGGTGCTATCAGGGAATTCTCTGCCTGCCTTTCCCCAGTGCTCTGCAAGCTCTCCAGGACAACATAAAAACTGGGGCTCTGTGCTTTCTTTCGTTCTGAACAACTGTTACTGTTTTCTGCACAAAAGCGATTCTTGCGAAGCAATGTGAACACTTCTGCTTCCCAGGCACAGAGAAGGTGCTAGCAACGAATTCTCTGCCTGCCTTTCCCCAGTGCTCTGCAAGCTCTCCAGGACAACATAGAATCTGGGGCTCTGTGCTTTCTTTCGTTCTGAACAAGTGTTAGTGTTTTCTGCACAAAAGCGATTCTGCGAAGCAATATGAACAGGCACAGAGAAGGTGCTATCAGGGAATTCTCTGCCTGCCTTTCCCCAGTGCTCTGCAAGCTCTCCAGGACAACATAGAATCTGGGGCTCTGTGCTTTCTTTCGTTCTGAACAAGTGTTACTGTTTTCTGCACAAAAGCGATTCTGCGAAGCAATGTGAACAGGCACAGAGAAGGTGCTATCAGGGAATTCTCTGCCTGCCTTTCCCCAGTGCTCTGCAAGCTCTCCAGGACAACATAGAATCTGGGGCTCTGTGCTTTCTTTCCTTCTGAACAAGTGTTACTGTTTTCTGCACAAAAGCGATTCTGCGAAGCAATGTGAACACTTCTGCTTCCCAGGCACAGAGAAGGTGCTAGCAAGGAATTCTCTGCCTGCCTTTCCCCAGTGCTCTGCAAGCTCTCCAGGACAACATAAAATCTGGGGCTCTGTGCTTTCTTTCCTTCTGAACAAGAGTTACTGTTTTCTGCACAAAAACGATTCTGCGAAGCAATGTGAACACTTCTGCTTCCCAGGCACAGAGAAGGTGCTAGCAGGGAATTCTCTGCCTGCCTTTCCCCAGTGCTCTGCAAGCTCTCCAGCACAACAGCAAATCTGGGGCTCTGTGCTTTCTTTCCTTCTGAACAAGTGTTACTGTTTTCTGCACAAAAGCGATTCTGCGAAGCAATGTGAACACTTCTGCTTCCCAGGCACAGAGAAGGTGCTAGCAGGGAATTCTCTGCCTACCTTTCCCCAGTGCTCTGCAAGCTCTCCAGGACAACATAGAATCTGGGGCTCTGTGCTTTCTTTCGTTCTGAACAAGTGTTACTGTTTTCTGCACAAAAGCGATTCTGCGAAGCAATGTGAACAGGCACAGAGAAGGTGCTATCAGGGAATTCTCTGCCTGCCTTTCCCCAGTGCTCTGCAAGCTCTCCAGGACAACATAGAATCTGGGGCTCTGTGCTTTCTTTCGTTCTGAACAAGTGTTACTGTTTTCTGCACAAAAGCGATTCTTGCGAAGCAATGTGAACACTTCTGCTTCCCAGGCACAGAGAAGGTGCTAGCAGGGAATTCTCTGCCTGCCTTTCCCCAGTGCTCTGCAAGCTCTCCAGGACAACATAGAATCTGGGGCTCTGTGCTTTCTTTCCTTCTGAACAATTGTTACTGTTTTCTGCACAAAAGTGATTCTGCGAAGCAATGTGAACACTTCTGCTTCCCAGGCACAGAGAAGGTGCTAGCAGGGAATTCTCTGCCTGCCTTTCCCCAGTGCTCTGCAAGCTCTCCAGGACAACATAGAATCTGGGGCTCTGTGCTTTCTTTCCTTCTGAACAAGTGTTACTGTTTTCTGCACAAAAGCGATTCTGCGAAGCAATGTGAACACTTCTGCTTCCCAGGCACAGAGAAGGTGCTAGCAGGGAATTCTCTGCCTGCCTTTCCCCAGTGCTCTGCAAGCTCTCCAGGACAACATAGAATCTGGGGCTCTGTGCTTTCTTTCCTTCTGAACAAGTGTTACTGTTTTCTGCACAAAAGCGATTCTTGCGAAGCAATGTGAACACTTCTGCTTCCCAGGCACAGAGAAGGTGCTAGCAGGGAATTCTCTGCCTGCCTTTCCCCAGTGCTCTGCAAGCTCTCCAGGACAACATAGAATCTGGGGCTCTGTGCTTTTTTTCGTTCTGAACAAGTGTTACTGTTTTCTGCACAAAAGCGATTCTGCGAAGCAATGTGAACAGGCACAGAGAAGGTGCTATCAGGGAATTCTCTGCCTGCCTTTCCCCAGTGCTCTGCAAGCTCTCCAGGACAACATAAAATCTGGGGCTCTGTGCTTTCTTTCCTTCTGAACAAGTGTTACTGTTTTCTGCACAAAAGCGATTCTTGCGAAGCAATGTGAACACTTCTGCTTCCCAGGCACAGAGAAGGTGCTAGCAGGGAATTCTCTGCCTGCCTTTCCCCAGTGCTCTGCAAGCTCTCCAGGACAACAGCAAATCTGGGGCTCTGTGCTTTCTTTCCTTCTGAACAAGTGTTACTGTTTTCTGCACAAAAGCGATTCTGCGAAGCAATGTGAACAGGCACAGAGAAGGTGCTATCAGGGAATTCTCTGCCTGCCTTTCCCCAGTGCTCTGCAAGCTCTCCAGGACAACATAAAATCTGGGGCTCTGTGCTTTCTTTCGTTCTGAACAAGTGTTACTGTTTCCTGCACAAAAGCGATTCTGCGAAACAATGTGAACAGGCACAGAGAAGGTGCTAGCAGGGAATTCTCTGCCTGCCTTTCCCCAGTGCTCTGCAAGCTCTCCAGGACAACATAGAATATGGGGCTCTGTGCTTTCTTTCGTTCTGAACAAGTGTTAGTGTTTTCTGCACAAAAGCGATTCTGCGAAGCAATGTGAACAGGCACAGAGAAGGTGCTATCAGGGAATTCTCTGCCTGCCTTTCCCCAGTGCTCTGCAAGCTCTCCAGGACAACATAGAATCTGGGGCTCTGTGCTTTCTTTCGTTCTGAACAAGTGTTACTGTTTTCTGCACAAAAGCGATTCTGCGAAGAAATGTGAACAGGCACAGAGAAGGTGCTATCAGGGAATTCTCTGCCTGCCTTTCCCCAGTGCTCTGCAAGCTCTCCAGGACAACATAGAATCTGGGGCTCTGTGCTTTCTTTCCTTCTGAACAAGTGTTACTGTTTTCTGCACAAAAGCGATTCTTGCGAAGCAATGTGAACACTTCTGCTTCCCAGGCACAGAGAAGGTGCTAGCAGGGAATTCTCTGCCTGCCTTTCCCCAGTGCTCTGCAAGCTCTCCAGGACAACATAGAATCTGGGGCTCTGTGCTTTCTTTCGTTCTGAACAAGTGTTGCTGTTTTCTGCACAAAAGCGATTCTGCGAAGCAATGTGAACAGGCACAGAGAAGGTGCTATCAGGGAATTCTCTGCCTGCCTTTCCCCAGTGCTCTGCAAGCTCTCCAGGACAACATAAAATCTGGGGCTCTGTGCTTTCTTTCCTTCTGAACAAGTGTTACTGTTTTCTGCACAAAAGCGATTCTGCGAAGCAATGTGAACACTTCTGCTTCCCAGGCACAGAGAAGGTGCTAGCAAGGAATTCTCTGCCTGCCTTTCCCCAGTGCTCTGCAAGCTCTCCAGGACAACATAAAATCTGGGGCTCTGTGCTTTCTTTCCTTCTGAACAAGTGTTACTGTTTTCTGCACAAAAACGATTCTGCGAAGCAATGTGAACACTTCTGCTTCCCAGGCACAGAGAAGGTGCTAGCAGGGAATTCTCTGCCTGCCTTTCCCCAGTGCTCTGCAAGCTCTCCAGGACAACATAGAATCTGGGGCGCTGTGCTTTCTTTCCTTCTGAACAAGTGTTACTGTTTTCTGCACAAAAGCGATTCTGCGAAGCAATGTGAACACTTCTGCTTCCCAGGCACAGAGAAGGTGCTAGCAGGGAATTCTCTGCCTGCCTTTCCCCAGTGCTCTGCAAGCTCTCCAGGACAACATAGAATCTGGGGCTCTGTGCTTTCTTTCGTTCTGAACAAGTGTTACTGTTTTCTGCACAAAAGCGATTCTGCGAAGCAATGTGAACAGGCACAGAGAAGGTGCTATCAGGGAATTCTCTGCCTGCCTTTCCCCAGTGCTCTGCAAGCTCTCCAGGACAACATAGAATCTGGGGCTCTGTGCTTTCTTTCGTTCTGAACAAGTGTTACTGTTTTCTGCACAAAAGCGATTCTTGCGAAGCAATGTGAACACTTCTGCTTCCCAGGCACAGAGAAGGTGCTAGCAGGGAATTCTCTGCCTGCCTTTCCCCAGTGCTCTGCAAGCTCTCCAGGACAACATAGAATCTGGGGCGCTGTGCTTTCTTTCCTTCTGAACAATTGTTACTGTTTTCTGCACAAAAGTGATTCTGCGAAGCAATGTGAACACTTCTGCTTCCCAGGCACAGAGAAGGTGCTAGCAGGGAATTCTCTGCCTGCCTTTCCCCAGTGCTCTGCAAGCTCTCCAGGACAACATAGAATCTGGGGCTCTGTGCTTTCTTTCCTTCTGAACAAGTGTTACTGTTTTCTGCACAAAAGCGATTCTGCGAAGCAATGTGAACACTTCTGCTTCCCAGGCACAGAGAAGGTGCTAGCAGGGAATTCTCTGCCTGCCTTTCCCCAGTGCTCTGCAAGCTCTCCAGGACAACATAAAATCTGGGGCTCTGTGCTTTCTTTCCTTCTGAACAAGTGTTACTGTTTTCTGCACAAAAGCGATTCTTGCGAAGCAATGTGAACACTTCTGCTTCCCAGGCACAGAGAAGGTGCTAGCAGGGAATTCTCTGCCTGCCTTTCCCCAGTGCTCTGCAAGCTCTCCAGGACAACATAGAATCTGGGGCTCTGTGCTTTCTTTCCTTCTGAACAAGTGTTACTGTTTTCTGCACAAAAGCGATTCTGCGAAGCAATGTGAACAGGCACAGAGAAGGTGCTATCAGGGAATTCTCTGCCTGCCTTTCCCCAGTGCTCTGCAAGCTCTCCAGGACAACATAAAATCTGGTGCTCTGTGCTTTCTTTCCTTCTGAACAAGTGTTACTGTTTTCTGCACAAAAGCGATTCTTGCGAAGCAATGTGAACACTTCTGCTTCCCAGGCACAGAGAAGGTGCTAGCAGGGAATTCTCTGCCTGCCTTTCCCCAGTGCTCTGCAAGCTCTCCAAGACAACATAGAATCTGGGGCTCTGTGCTTTCTTTCCTTCTGAACAAGTGTTACTGTTTTCTGCACAAAAGCGATTCTGCGAAGCAATGTGAACAGGCACAGAGAAGGTGCTATCAGGGAATTCTCTGCCTGCCTTTCCCCAGTGCTCTGCAAGCTCTCCAGGACAACATAAAATCTGGGGCTCTGTGCTTTCTTTCGTTCTGAACAAGTGTTACTGTTTCCTGCACAAAAGCGATTCTGCGAAACAATGTGAACAGGCACAGAGAAGGTGCTATCAGGGAATTCTCTGCCTGCCTTTCCCCAGTGCTCTGCAAGCTCTCCAGGACAACATAAAAACTGGGGCTCTGTGCTTTCTTTCCTTCTGAACAAGTGTTACTGTTTTCTGCACAAAAGCGATTCTTGCGAAGCAATGTGAACACTTCTGCTTCCCAGGCACAGAGAAGGTGCTAGCAGGGAATTCTCTGCCTGCCTTTCCCCAGTGCTCTGCAAGCTCTCCAGGACAACATAGAATCTGGGGCTCTGTGCTTTCTTTCGTTCTGAACAAGTGTTAGTGTTTTCTGCACAAAAGCGATTCTGCGAAGCAATGTGAACAGGCACAGAGAAGGTGCTATCAGGGAATTCTCTGCCTGCCTTTCCCCAGTGCTCTGCAAGCTCTCCAGGACAACATAGAATCTGGGGCTCTGTGCTTTCTTTCCTTCTGAACAAGTGTTACTGTTTTCTGCACAAAAGCGATTCTTGCGAAGCAATGTGAACACTTCTGCTTCCCAGGCACAGAGAAGGTGCTAGCAGGGAATTCTCTGCCTGCCTTTCCCCAGTGCTCTGCAAGCTCTCCAGGACAACATAGAATCTGGGGCTCTGTGCTTTCTTTCCTTCTGAACAAGTGTTACTGTTTTCTGCACAAAAGCGATTCTGCGAAGCAATGTGAACAGGCACAGAGAAGGTGCTATCAGGGAATTCTCTGCCTGCCTTTCCCCAGTGCTCTGCAAGCTCTCCAGGACAACATAAAATCTGGGGCTCTGTGCTTTCTTTCCTTCTGAACAAGTGTTACTGTTTTCTGCACAAAAGCGATTCTGCGAAGCAATGTGAACACTTCTGCTTCCCAGGCACAGAGAAGGTGCTAGCAGGGAATTCTCTGCCTGCCTTTCCCCAGTGCTCTGCAAGCTCTCCAGGACAACATAAAATCTGGGGCTCTGTGCTTTCTTTCCTTCTGAACAAGTGTTACTGTTTTCTGCACAAAAGCGATTCTGCGAAGCAATGTGAACACTTCTGCTTCCCAGGCACAGAGAAGGTGCTAGCAGGGAATTCTCTGCCTGCCTTTCCCCAGTGCTCTGCAAGCTCTCCAGGACAACATAAAATCTGGGGCTCTGTGCTTTCTTTCCTTCTGAACAAGTGTTACTGTTTTCTGCACAAAAGCGATTCTGCGAAGCAATGTGAACAGGCACAGAGAAGGTGCTATCAGGGAATTCTCTGCCTGCCTTTCCCCAGTGCTCTGCAAGCTCTCCAGGACAACATAAAATCTGGGGCTCTGTGCTTTCTTTCGTTCTGAACAAGTGTTACTGTTTCCTGCACAAAAGCGATTCTGCGAAACAATGTGAACAGGCACAGAGAAGGTGCTATCAGGGAATTCTCTGCCTGCCTTTCCCCAGTGCTCTGCAAGCTCTCCAGGACAACATAAAAACTGGGGCTCTGTGCTTTCTTTCGTTCTGAACAACTGTTACTGTTTTCTGCACAAAAGCGATTCTTGCGAAGCAATGTGAACACTTCTGCTTCCCAGGCACAGAGAAGGTGCTAGCAACGAATTCTCTGCCTGCCTTTCCCCAGTGCTCTGCAAGCTCTCCAGGACAACATAGAATCTGGGGCTCTGTGCTTTCTTTCGTTCTGAACAAGTGTTAGTGTTTTCTGCACAAAAGCGATTCTGCGAAGCAATATGAACAGGCACAGAGAAGGTGCTATCAGGGAATTCTCTGCCTGCCTTTCCCCAGTGCTCTGCAAGCTCTCCAGGACAACATAGAATCTGGGGCTCTGTGCTTTCTTTCGTTCTGAACAAGTGTTACTGTTTTCTGCACAAAAGCGATTCTGCGAAGAAATGTGAACAGGCACAGAGAAGGTGCTATCAGGGAATTCTCTGCCTGCCTTTCCCCAGTGCTCTGCAAGCTCTCCAGGACAACATAGAATCTGGGGCTCTGTGCTTTCTTTCCTTCTGAACAAGTGTTACTGTTTTCTGCACAAAAGCGATTCTTGCGAAGCAATGTGAACACTTCTGCTTCCCAGGCACAGAGAAGGTGCTAGCAAGGAATTCTCTGCCTGCCTTTCCCAAGTGCTCTGCAAGCTCTCCAGGACAACATAAAATCTGGGGCTCTGTGCTTTCTTTCCTTCTGAACAAGTGTTACTGTTTTCTGCACAAAAGCGATTCTTGCGAAGCAATGTGAACACTTCTGCTTCCCAGGCACAGAGAAGGTGCTAGCAGGGAATTCTCTGCCTGCCTTTCCCCAGTGCTCTGCAAGCTCTCCAGGACAACATAGAATCTGGGGCTCTGTGCTTTCTTTCCTTCTGAACAAGTGTTACTGTTTTCTGCACAAAAACGATTCTGCGAAGCAATGTGAACACTTCTGCTTCCCAGGCACAGAGAAGGTGCTAGCAGGGAATTCTCTGCCTGCCTTTCCCCAGTGCTCTGCAAGCTCTCCAGGACAACATAGAATCTGGGGCTCTGTGCTTTCTTTCGTTCTGAACAACTGTTACTGTTTTCTGCACAAAAGCGATTCTGCGAAACAATGTGAACAGGCACAGAGAAGGTGCTAGCAGGGAATTCTCTGCCTGCCTTTCCCCAGTGCTCTGCAAGCTCTCCAGGACAACATAAAATCTGGGGCTCTGTGCTTTCTTTCCTTCTGAACAAGTGTTAATGTTTTCTGCACAAAAGCGATTCTGCGAAGCAATGTGAACAGGCACAGAGAAGGTGCTATCAGGGATTTCTCTGCCTGCCTTTCCCCAGTGCTCTGCAAGCTCTCCAGGACAACATAAAATCTGGGGCTCTGTGCTTTCTTTCCTTCTGAACAAGTGTTACTGTTTTCTGCACAAAAGCGATTCTTGCGAAGCAATGTGAACACTTCTGCTTCCCAGGCACAGAGAAGGTGCTAGCAGGGAATTCTCTGCCTGCCTTTCCCCAGTGCTCTGCAAGCTCTCCAGGACAACATAGAATCTGGGGCTCTGTGCTTTCTTTCCTTCTGAACAATTGTTACTGTTTTCTGCACAAAAGTGATTCTGCGAAGCAATGTGAACACTTCTGCTTCCCAGGCACAGAGAAGGTGCTAGCAGGGAATTCTCTGCCTGCCTTTCCCCAGTGCTCTGCAAGCTCTCCAGGACAACATAGAATCTGGGGCTCTGCGCTTTCTTTCCTTCTGAACAAGTGTTACTGTTTTCTGCACAAAAGCGATTCTGCGAAGCAATGTGAACACTTCTGCTTCCCAGGCACAGAGAAGGTGCTAGCAGGGAATTCTCTGCCTGCCTTTCCCCAGTGCTCTGCAAGCTCTCCAGGACAACATAGAATCTGGGGCGCTGTGCTATCTTTCCTTCTGAACAAGTGTTACTGTATTCTGCACAAAAGCGATTCTGCGAAGCAATGTGAACAGGCACAGAGAAGGTGCTATCAGGGAATTCTCTGCCTGCCTTTCCCCAGTGCTCTGCAAGCTCTCCAGGACAACATAAAATCTGGGGCTCTGTGCTTTCTTTCGTTCTGAACAAGTGTTACTGTTTTCTGCACAAAAGCGATTCTGTGAAGCAATGTGAACACTTCTGCTTCCCAGGCACAGAGAAGGTGCTAGCAGGGAATTCTCTGCCTACCTTTCCCCAGTGCTCTGCAAGCTCTCCAGGACAACATAGAATCTGGGGCTCTGTGCTTTCTTTCCTTCTGAACAAGTGTTACTGTTTTCTGCACAAAAGCGATTCTTGCGAAGCAATGTGAACACTTCTGCTTCCCAGGCACAGAGAAGGTGCTAGCAGGGAATTCTCTGCCTGCCTTTCCCCAGTGCTCTGCAAGCTCTCCAGGACAACATAGAATCTGGGGCTCTGTGCTTTCTTTCCTTCTGAACAATTGTTACTGTTTTCTGCACAAAAGTGATTCTGCGAAGCAATGTGAACACTTCTGCTTCCCAGGCACAGAGAAGGTGCTATCAGGGAATTCTCTGCCTGCCTTTCCCCAGTGCTCTGCAAGCTCTCCAGGACAACATAGAATCTGGGGCTCTGTGCTTTCTTTCCTTCTGAACAAGTGTTACTGTTTTCTGCACAAAAGCGATTCTGCGAAGCAATGTGAACACTTCTGCTTCCCAGGCACAGAGAAGGTGCTAGCAGGGAATTCTCTGCCTGCCTTTCCCCAGTGCTCTGCAAGCTCTCCAGGACAACATAAAATCTGGGGCTCTGTGCTTTCTTTCCTTCTGAACAAGTGTTACTGTTTTCTGCACAAAAGCGATTCTTGCGAAGCAATGTGAACACTTCTGCTTCCCAGGCACAGAGAAGGTGCTAGCAGGGAATTCTCTGCCTGCCTTTCCCCAGTGCTCTGCAAGCTCTCCAGGACAACATAGAATCTGGGGCTCTGTGCTTTCTTTCGTTCTGAACAAGTGTTACTGTTTTCTGCACAAAAGCGATTCTGCGAAGCAATGTGAACAGGCACAGAGAAGGTGCTATCAGGGAATTCTCTGCCTGCCTTTCCCCAGTGCTCTGCAAGCTCTCCAGGACAACATAAAATCTGGGGCTCTGTGCTTTCTTTCCTTCTGAACAAGTGTTACTGTTTTCTGCACAAAAGCGATTCTTGCGAAGCAATGTGAACACTTCTGCTTCCCAGGCACAGAGAAGGTGCTAGCAGGGAATTCTCTGCCTGCCTTTCCCCAGTGCTCTGCAAGCTCTCCAAGACAACATAGAATCTGGGGCTCTGTGCTTTCTTTCGTTCTGAACAAGTGTTACTGTTTTCTGCACAAAAGCGATTCTGCGAAGCAATGTGAACAGGCACAGAGAAGGTGCTATCAGGGAATTCTCTGCCTGCCTTTCCCCAGTGCTCTGCAAGCTCTCCAGGACAACATAAAATCTGGGGCTCTGTGCTTTCTTTCCTTCTGAACAAGTGTTACTGTTTCCTGCACAAAAGCGATTCTGCGAAACAATGTGAACAGGCACAGAGAAGGTGCTATCAGGGAATTCTCTGCCTGCCTTTCCCCAGTGCTCTGCAAGCTCTCCAGGACAACATAAAAACTGGGGCTCTGTGCTTTCTTTCGTTCTGAACAACTGTTACTGTTTTCTGCACAAAAGCGATTCTTGCGAAGCAATGTGAACACTTCTGCTTCCCAGGCACAGAGAAGGTGCTAGCAACGAATTCTCTGCCTGCCTTTCCCCAGTGCTCTGCAAGCTCTCCAGGACAACATAGAATCTGGGGCTCTGTGCTTTCTTTCGTTCTGAACAAGTGTTAGTGTTTTCTGCACAAAAGCGATTCTGCGAAGCAATATGAACAGGCACAGAGAAGGTGCTATCAGGGAATTCTCTGCCTGCCTTTCCCCAGTGCTCTGCAAGCTCTCCAGGACAACATAGAATCTGGGGCTCTGTGCTTTCTTTCGTTCTGAACAAGTGTTACTGTTTTCTGAACAAAAGCGATTCTGCGAAGCAATGTGAACAGGCACAGAGAAGGTGCTAGCAGGGAATTCTCTGCCTGCCTTTCCCCAGTGCTCTGCAAGCTCTCCAGGACAACATAGAATCTGGGGCTCTGTGCTTTCTTTCCTTCTGAACAAGTGTTACTGTTTTCTGCACAAAAGTGATTCTGCGAAGCAATGTGAACACTTCTGCTTCCCAGGCACAGAGAAGGTGCTATCAGGGAATTCTCTGCCTGCCTTTCCCCAGTGCTCTGCAAGCTCTCCAGGACAACATAGAATCTGGGGCTCTGTGCTTTCTTTCGTTCTGAACAAGTGTTACTGTTTTCTGCACAAAAGCGATTCTGCGAAACAATGTGAACAGGCACAGAGAAGGTGCTATCAGGGATTTCTCTGCCTGCCTTTCCCCAGTGCTCTGCAAGCTCTCCAGGACAACATAAAATCTGGGGCTCTGTGCTTTCTTTCCTTCTGAACAAGTGTTACTGTTTTCTGCACAAAAGCGATTCTTGCGAAGCAATGTGAACACTTCTGCTTCCCAGGCACAGAGAAGGTGCTAGCAGGGAATTCTCTGCCTGCCTTTCCCCAGTGCTCTGCAAGCTCTCCAGGACAACATAGAATCTGGGGCTCTGTGCTTTCTTTCCTTCTGAACAATTGTTACTGTTTTCTGCACAAAAGTGATTCTGCGAAGCAATGTGAACACTTCTGCTTCCCAGGCACAGAGAAGGTGCTAGCAGGGAATTCTCTGCCTGCCTTTCCCCAGTGCTCTGCAAGCTCTCCAGGACAACATAGAATCTGGGGCTCTGTGCTTTCTTTCCTTCTGAACAAGTGTTACTGTTTTCTGCACAAAAGCGATTCTGCGAAGCAATGTGAACACTTCTGCTTCCCAGGCACAGAGAAGGTGCTAGCAGGGAATTCTCTGCCTGCCTTTCCCCAGTGCTCTGCAAGCTCTCCAGGACAACAGCAAATCTGGGGCTCTGTGCTTTCTTTCCTTCTGAACAAGTGTTACTGTTTTCTGCACAAAAGCGATTCTCGCGAAGCAATGTGAACACTTCTGCTTCCCAGGCACAGAGAAGGTGCTAGCAGGGAATTCTCTGCCTGCCTTTCCCCAGTGCTCTGCACGCTCTCCAGGACAACATAGAATCTGGGGCTCTGTGCTTTCTTTCCTTCTGAACAAGTGTTACTGTTTTCTGCACAAAAGCGATTCTGCGAAGCAATGTGAACAGGCACAGAGAAGGTGCTATCAGGGAATTCTCTGCCTGCCTTTCCCCAGTGCTCTGCAAGCTCTCCAGGACAACATAAAATCTGGGGCTCTGTGCTTTCTTTCGTTCTGAACAAGTGTTACTGTTTCCTGCACAAAAGCGATTCTGCGAAACAATGTGAACAGGCACAGAGAAGGTGCTATCAGGGAATTCTCTGCCTGCCTTTCCCCAGTGCTCTGCAAGCTCTCCAGGACAACATAAAAACTGGGGCTCTGTGCTTTCTTTCGTTCTGAACAACTGTTACTGTTTTCTGCACAAAAGCGATTCTTGCGAAGCAATGTGAACACTTCTGCTTCCCAGGCACAGAGAAGGTGCTAGCAACGAATTCTCTGCCTGCCTTTCCCCAGTGCTCTGCAAGCTCTCCAGGACAACATAGAATCTGGGGCTCTGTGCTTTCTTTCGTTCTGAACAAGTGTTAGTGTTTTCTGCACAAAAGCGATTCTGCGAAGCAATGTGAACAGGCACAGAGAAGGTGCTATCAGGGAATTCTCTGCCTGCCTTTCCCCAGTGCTCTGCAAGCTCTCCAGGACAACACAGAATCTGGGGCTCTGTGCTTTCTTTCGTTCTGAACAAGTGTTACTGTTTTCTGCACAAAAGCGATTCTGCGAAGAAATGTGAACAGGCACAGAGAAGGTGCTATCAGGGAATTCTCTGCCTGCCTTTCCCCAGTGCTCTGCAAGCTCTCCAGGACAACATAGAATCTGGGGCTCTGTGCTTTCTTTCCTTCTGAACAAGTGTTACTGTTTTCTGCACAAAAGCGATTCTTGCGAAGCAATGTGAACACTTCTGCTTCCCAGGCACAGAGAAGGTGCTAGCAAGGAATTCTCTGCCTGCCTTTCCCAAGTGCTCTGCAAGCTCTCCAGGACAACATAAAATCTGGGGCTCTGTGCTTTCTTTCCTTCTGAACAAGTGTTACTGTTTTCTGCACAAAAGCGATTCTTGCGAAGCAATGTGAACACTTCTGCTTCCCAGGCACAGAGAAGGTGCTAGCAGGGAATTCTCTGCCTGCCTTTCCCCAGTGCTCTGCAAGCTCTCCAGGACAACATAGAATCTGGGGCTCTGTGCTTTCTTTCCTTCTGAACAAGTGTTACTGTTTTCTGCACAAAAACGATTCTGCGAAGCAATGTGAACACTTCTGCTTCCCAGGCACAGAGAAGGTGCTAGCAGGGAATTCTCTGCCTGCCTTTCCCCAGTGCTCTGCAAGCTCTCCAGGACAACATAGAATCTGGGGCTCTGTGCTTTCTTTCGTTCTGAACAACTGTTACTGTTTTCTGCACAAAAGCGATTCTGCGAAACAATGTGAACAGGCACAGAGAAGGTGCTAGCAGGGAATTCTCTGCCTGCCTTTCCCCAGTGCTCTGCAAGCTCTCCAGGACAACATAAAATCTGGGGCTCTGTGCTTTCTTTCCTTCTGAACAAGTGTTAATGTTTTCTGCACAAAAGCGATTCTGCGAAGCAATGTGAACAGGCACAGAGAAGGTGCTATCAGGGAATTCTCTGCCTGCCTTTCCCCAGTGCTCTGCAAGCTCTCCAGGACAACATAAAATCTGGGGCTCTGTGCTTTCTTTCCTTCTGAACAAGTGTTACTGTTTTCTGCACAAAAGCGATTCTTGCGAAGCAATGTGAACACTTCTGCTTCCCAGGCACAGAGAAGGTGCTAGCAGGGAATTCTCTGCCTGCCTTTCCCCAGTGCTCTGCAAGCTCTCCAGGACAACAGCAAATCTGGGGCTCTGTGCTTTCTTTCGTTCTGAACAAGTGTTACTGTTTTCTGCACAAAAGCGATTCTGCGAAGCAATGTGAACAGGCACAGAGAAGGTGCTAGCAGGGAATTCTCTGCCTGCCTTTCCCCAGTGCTCTGCAAGCTCTCCAGGACAACATAGAATCTGGGGCTCTGTGCTTTCTTTCCTTCTGAACAAGTGTTACTGTTTTCTGCACAAAAGCGATTCTGCGAAGCAATGTGAACACTTCTGCTTCCCAGGCACAGAGAAGGTGCTAGCAAGGAATTCTCTGCCTGCCTTTCCCCAGTGCTCTGCAAGCTCTCCAGGACAACATAAAATCTGGGGCTCTGTGCTTTCTTTCCTTCTGAACAAGTGTTACTGTTTTCTGCACAAAAGCGATTCTTGCGAAGCAATGTGAACACTTCTGCTTCCCAGGCACAGAGAAGGTGCTAGCAGGGAATTCTCTGCCTGCCTTTCCCCAGTGCTCTGCAAGCTCTCCAGGACAACATAGAATCTGGGGCTCTGTGCTTTCTTTCGTTCTGAACAAGTGTTACTGTTTTCTGCACAAAAGCGATTCTGCGAAGCAATGTGAACAGGCACAGAGAAGGTGCTATCAGGGAATTCTCTGCCTGCCTTTCCCCAGTGCTCTGCAAGCTCTCCAGGACAACATAAAATCTGGGGCTCTGTGCTTTCTTTCCTTCTGAACAAGTGTTACTGTTTTCTGCACAAAAGCGATTCTTGCGAAGCAATGTGAACACTTCTGCTTCCCAGGCACAGAGAAGGTGCTAGCAGGGAATTCTCTGCCTGCCTTTCCCCAGTGCTCTGCAAGCTCTCCAAGACAACATAGAATCTGGGGCTCTGTGCTTTCTTTCGTTCTGAACAAGTGTTACTGTTTTCTGCACAAAAGCGATTCTGCGAAGCAATGTGAACAGGCACAGAGAAGGTGCTATCAGGGAATTCTCTGCCTGCCTTTCCCCAGTGCTCTGCAAGCTCTCCAGGACAACATAAAATCTGGGGCTCTGTGCTTTCTTTCCTTCTGAACAAGTGTTACTGTTTCCTGCACAAAAGCGATTCTGCGAAACAATGTGAACAGGCACAGAGAAGGTGCTATCAGGGAATTCTCTGCCTGCCTTTCCCCAGTGCTCTGCAAGCTCTCCAGGACAACATAAAAACTGGGGCTCTGTGCTTTCTTTCGTTCTGAACAACTGTTACTGTTTTCTGCACAAAAGCGATTCTTGCGAAGCAATGTGAACACTTCTGCTTCCCAGGCACAGAGAAGGTGCTAGCAACGAATTCTCTGCCTGCCTTTCCCCAGTGCTCTGCAAGCTCTCCAGGACAACATAGAATCTGGGGCTCTGTGCTTTCTTTCGTTCTGAACAAGTGTTAGTGTTTTCTGCACAAAAGCGATTCTGCGAAGCAATATGAACAGGCACAGAGAAGGTGCTATCAGGGAATTCTCTGCCTGCCTTTCCCCAGTGCTCTGCAAGCTCTCCAGGACAACATAGAATCTGGGGCTCTGTGCTTTCTTTCGTTCTGAACAAGTGTTAGTGTTTTCTGAACAAAAGCGATTCTGCGAAGCAATGTGAACAGGCACAGAGAAGGTGCTAGCAGGGAATTCTCTGCCTGCCTTTCCCCAGTGCTCTGCAAGCTCTCCAGGACAACATAGAATCTGGGGCTCTGTGCTTTCTTTCCTTCTGAACAAGTGTTACTGTTTTCTGCACAAAAGTGATTCTGCGAAGCAATGTGAACACTTCTGCTTCCCAGGCACAGAGAAGGTGCTATCAGGGAATTCTCTGCCTGCCTTTCCCCAGTGCTCTGCAAGCTCTCCAGGACAACATAGAATCTGGGGCTCTGTGCTTTCTTTCGTTCTGAACAAGTGTTACTGTTTTCTGCACAAAAGCGATTCTGCGAAACAATGTGAACAGGCACAGAGAAGGTGCTATCAGGGATTTCTCTGCCTGCCTTTCCCCAGTGCTCTGCAAGCTCTCCAGGACAACATAAAATCTGGGGCTCTGTGCTTTCTTTCCTTCTGAACAAGTGTTACTGTTTTCTGCACAAAAGCGATTCTTGCGAAGCAATGTGAACACTTCTGCTTCCCAGGCACAGAGAAGGTGCTAGCAGGGAATTCTCTGCCTGCCTTTCCCCAGTGCTCTGCAAGCTCTCCAGGACAACATAGAATCTGGGGCTCTGTGCTTTCTTTCCTTCTGAACAATTGTTACTGTTTTCTGCACAAAAGTGATTCTGCGAAGCAATGTGAACACTTCTGCTTCCCAGGCACAGAGAAGGTGCTAGCAGGGAATTCTCTGCCTGCCTTTCCCCAGTGCTCTGCAAGCTCTCCAGGACAACATAGAATCTGGGGCTCTGTGCTTTCTTTCCTTCTGAACAAGTGTTACTGTTTTCTGCACAAAAGCGATTCTGCGAAGCAATGTGAACACTTCTGCTTCCCAGGCACAGAGAAGGTGCTAGCAGGGAATTCTCTGCCTGCCTTTCCCCAGTGCTCTGCAAGCTCTCCAGGACAACAGCAAATCTGGGGCTCTGTGCTTTCTTTCCTTCTGAACAAGTGTTACTGTTTTCTGCACAAAAGCGATTCTCGCGAAGCAATGTGAACACTTCTGCTTCCCAGGCACAGAGAAGGTGCTAGCAGGGAATTCTCTGCCTGCCTTTCCCCAGTGCTCTGCACGCTCTCCAGGACAACATAGAATCTGGGGCTCTGTGCTTTCTTTCCTTCTGAACAAGTGTTACTGTTTTCTGCACAAAAGCGATTCTGCGAAGCAATGTGAACAGGCACAGAGAAGGTGCTATCAGGGAATTCTCTGCCTGCCTTTCCCCAGTGCTCTGCAAGCTCTCCAGGACAACATAAAATCTGGGGCTCTGTGCTTTCTTTCGTTCTGAACAAGTGTTACTGTTTCCTGCACAAAAGCGATTCTGCGAAACAATGTGAACAGGCACAGAGAAGGTGCTATCAGGGAATTCTCTGCCTGCCTTTCCCCAGTGCTCTGCAAGCTCTCCAGGACAACATAAAAACTGGGGCTCTGTGCTTTCTTTCGTTCTGAACAACTGTTACTGTTTTCTGCACAAAAGCGATTCTTGCGAAGCAATGTGAACACTTCTGCTTCCCAGGCACAGAGAAGGTGCTAGCAACGAATTCTCTGCCTGCCTTTCCCCAGTGCTCTGCAAGCTCTCCAGGACAACATAGAATCTGGGGCTCTGTGCTTTCTTTCGTTCTGAACAAGTGTTAGTGTTTTCTGCACAAAAGCGATTCTGCGAAGCAATATGAACAGGCACAGAGAAGGTGCTATCAGGGAATTCTCTGCCTGCCTTTCCCCAGTGCTCTGCAAGCTCTCCAGGACAACATAGAATCTGGGGCTCTGTGCTTTCTTTCGTTCTGAACAAGTGTTACTGTTTTCTGCACAAAAGCGATTCTGCGAAGAAATGTGAACAGGCACAGAGAAGGTGCTATCAGGGAATTCTCTGCCTGCCTTTCCCCAGTGCTCTGCAAGCTCTCCAGGACAACATAGAATCTGGGGCTCTGTGCTTTCTTTCCTTCTGAACAAGTGTTACTGTTTTCTGCACAAAAGCGATTCTTGCGAAGCAATGTGAACACTTCTGCTTCCCAGGCACAGAGAAGGTGCTAGCAAGGAATTCTCTGCCTGCCTTTCCCAAGTGCTCTGCAAGCTCTCCAGGACAACATAAAATCTGGGGCTCTGTGCTTTCTTTCCTTCTGAACAAGTGTTACTGTTTTCTGCACAAAAGCGATTCTTGCGAAGCAATGTGAACACTTCTGCTTCCCAGGCACAGAGAAGGTGCTAGCAGGGAATTCTCTGCCTGCCTTTCCCCAGTGCTCTGCAAGCTCTCCAGGACAACATAGAATCTGGGGCTCTGTGCTTTCTTTCCTTCTGAACAAGTGTTACTGTTTTCTGCACAAAAACGATTCTGCGAAGCAATGTGAACACTTCTGCTTCCCAGGCACAGAGAAGGTGCTAGCAGGGAATTCTCTGCCTGCCTTTCCCCAGTGCTCTGCAAGCTCTCCAGGACAACATAGAATCTGGGGCTCTGTGCTTTCTTTCGTTCTGAACAACTGTTACTGTTTTCTGCACAAAAGCGATTCTGCGAAACAATGTGAACAGGCACAGAGAAGGTGCTAGCAGGGAATTCTCTGCCTGCCTTTCCCCAGTGCTCTGCAAGCTCTCCAGGACAACATAAAATCTGGGGCTCTGTGCTTTCTTTCCTTCTGAACAAGTGTTAATGTTTTCTGCACAAAAGCGATTCTGCGAAGCAATGTGAACAGGCACAGAGAAGGTGCTATCAGGGAATTCTCTGCCTGCCTTTCCCCAGTGCTCTGCAAGCTCTCCAGGACAACATAAAATCTGGGGCTCTGTGCTTTCTTTCCTTCTGAACAAGTGTTACTGTTTTCTGCACAAAAGCGATTCTTGCGAAGCAATGTGAACACTTCTGCTTCCCAGGCACAGAGAAGGTGCTAGCAGGGAATTCTCTGCCTGCCTTTCCCCAGTGCTCTGCAAGCTCTCCAGGACAACAGCAAATCTGGGGCTCTGTGCTTTCTTTCGTTCTGAACAAGTGTTACTGTTTTCTGCACAAAAGCGATTCTGCGAAGCAATGTGAACAGGCACAGAGAAGGTGCTAGCAGGGAATTCTCTGCCTGCCTTTCCCCAGTGCTCTGCAAGCTCTCCAGGACAACATAGAATCTGGGGCTCTGTGCTTTCTTTCCTTCTGAACAAGTGTTACTGTTTTCTGCACAAAAGCGATTCTGCGAAGCAATGTGAACACTTCTGCTTCCCAGGCACAGAGAAGGTGCTAGCAAGGAATTCTCTGCCTGCCTTTCCCCAGTGCTCTGCAAGCTCTCCAGGACAACATAAAATCTGGGGCTCTGTGCTTTCTTTCCTTCTGAACAAGTGTTACTGTTTTCTGCACAAAAGCGATTCTGCGAAGCAATGTGAACATGCACAGAGAAGGTGCTATCAGGGAATTCTCTGCCTGCCTTTCCCCAGTGCTCTGCAAGCTCTCCAGGACAACATAAAATCTGGGGCTCTGTGCTTTCTTTCCTTCTGAACAAGTGTTACTGTTTTCTGCACAAAAGCGATTCTTGCGAAGCAATGTGAACACTTCTGCTTCCCAGGCACAGAGAAGGTGCTATCAGGGAATTCTCTGCCTGCCTTTCCCCAGTGCTCTGCAAGCTCTCCAGGACAACATAGAATCTGGGGCTCTGTGCTTTCTTTCGTTCTGAACAAGTGTTACTGTTTTCTGCACAAAAGCGATTCTGCGAAGCAATGTGAACAGGCACAGAGAAGGTGCTATCAGGGAATTCTCTGCCTGCCTTTCCCCAGTGCTCTGCAAGCTCTCCAGGACAACATAGAATCTGGGGCTCTGTGCTTTCTTTCCTTCTGAACAAGTGTTACTGTTTTCTGCACAAAAGCGATTCTGCGAAGCAATGTGAACACTTCTGCTTCCCAGGCACAGAGAAGGTGCTAGCAAGGAATTCTCTGCCTGCCTTTCCCCAGTGCTCTGCAAGCTCTCCAGGACAACATAAAATCTGGGGCTCTGTGCTTTCTTTCCTTCTGAACAAGTGTTACTGTTTTCTGCACAAAAGCGATTCTTGCGAAGCAATGTGAACACTTCTGCTTCCCAGGCACAGAGAAGGTGCTAGCAGGGAATTCTCTGCCTGCCTTTCCCCAGTGCTCTGCAAGCTCTCCAGGACAACATAGAATCTGGGGCTCTGTGCTTTCTTTCCTTCTGAACAATTGTTACTGTTTTCTGCACAAAAGTGATTCTGCGAAGCAATGTGAACACTTCTGCTTCCCAGGCACAGAGAAGGTGCTAGCAGGGAATTCTCTGCCTGCCTTTCCCCAGTGCTCTGCAAGCTCTCCAGGACAACATAGAATCTGGGGCTCTGTGCTTTCTTTCCTTCTGAACAAGTGTTACTGTTTTCTGCACAAAAGCGATTCTGCGAAGCAATGTGAACACTTCTGCTTCCCAGGCACAGAGAAGGTGCTAGCAGGGAATTCTCTGCCTGCCTTTCCCCAGTGCTCTGCAAGCTCTCCAGGACAACATAAAATCTGGGGCTCTGTGCTTTCTTTCCTTCTGAACAAGTGTTACTGTTTTCTGCACAAAAGCGATTCTTGCGAAGCAATGTGAACACTTCTGCTTCCCAGGCACAGAGAAGGTGCTAGCAGGGAATTCTCTGCCTGCCTTTCCCCAGTGCTCTGCAAGCTCTCCAGGACAACATAGAATCTGGGGCTCTGTGCTTTCTTTCCTTCTGAACAAGTGTTACTGTTTTCTGCACAAAAGCGATTCTGCGAAGCAATGTGAACAGGCACAGAGAAGGTGCTATCAGGGAATTCTCTGCCTGCCTTTCCCCAGTGCTCTGCAAGCTCTCCAGGACAACATAGAATCTGGGGCTCTGTGCTTTCTTTCGTTCTGAACAAGTGTTACTGTTTCCTGCACAAAAGCGATTCTGCGAAGCAATGTGAACAGGCACAGAGAAGGTGCTAGCAGGGAATTCTCTGCCTGCCTTTCCCCAGTGCTCTGCAAGCTCTCCAGGACAACATAGAATCTGGGGCTCTGTGCTTTCTTTCCTTCTGAACAAGTGTTACTGTTTTCTGCACAAAAGCGATTCTGCGAAGCAATGTGAACACTTCTGCTTCCCAGGCACAGAGAAGGTGCTATCAGGGAATTCTCTGCCTGCCTTTCCCCAGTGCTCTGCAAGCTCTCCAGGACAACATAAAATCTGGGGCTCTGTGCTTTCTTTCCTTCTGAACAAGTGTTACTGTTTTCTGCACAAAAGCGATTCTTGCGAAGCAATGTGAACACTTCTGCTTCCCAGGCACAGAGAAGGTGCTAGCAGGGAATTCTCTGCCTGCCTTTCCCCAGTGCTCTGCAAGCTCTCCAGGACAACATAGAATCTGGGGCTCTGTGCTTTCTTTCCTTCTGAACAAGTGTTACTGTTTTCTGCACAAAAGCGATTCTGCGAAGCAATGTGAACAGGCACAGAGAAGGTGCTAGCAGGGAATTCTCTGCCTGCCTTTCCCCAGTGCTCTGCAAGCTCTCCAGGACAACATAAAATCTGGGGCTCTGTGCTTTCTTTCCTTCTGAACAAGTGTTACTGTTTTCTGCACAAAAGCGATTCTTGCGAAGCAATGTGAACACTTCTGCTTCCCAGGCACAGAGAAGGTGCTAGCAGGGAATTCTCTGCCTGCCTTTCCCCAGTGCTCTGCAAGCTCTCCAAGACAACATAGAATCTGGGGCTCTGTGCTTTCTTTCCTTCTGAACAAGTGTTACTGTTTTCTGCACAAAAGCGATTCTGCGAAGCAATGTGAACAGGCACAGAGAAGGTGCTATCAGGGAATTCTCTGCCTGCCTTTCCCCAGTGCTCTGCAAGCTCTCCAGGACAACATAAAATCTGGGGCTCTGTGCTTTCTTTCGTTCTGAACAAGTGTTACTGTTTCCTGCACAAAAGCGATTCTGCGAAGCAATGTGAACAGGCACAGAGAAGGTGCTATCAGGGAATTCTCTGCCTGCCTTTCCCCAGTGCTCTGCAAGCTCTCCAGGACAACATAAAAACTGGGGCTCTGTGCTTTCTTTCGTTCTGAACAACTGTTACTGTTTTCTGCACAAAAGCGATTCTTGCGAAGCAATGTGAACACTTCTGCTTCCCAGGCACAGAGAAGGTGCTAGCAACGAATTCTCTGCCTGCCTTTCCCCAGTGCTCTGCAAGCTCTCCAGGACAACATAGAATCTGGGGCTCTGTGCTTTCTTTCGTTCTGAACAAGTGTTAGTGTTTTCTGCACAAAAGCGATTCTGCGAAGCAATATGAACAGGCACAGAGAAGGTGCTATCAGGGAATTCTCTGCCTGCCTTTCCCCAGTGCTCTGCAAGCTCTCCAGGACAACATAGAATCTGGGGCTCTGTGCTTTCTTTCGTTCTGAACAAGTGTTACTGTTTTCTGCACAAAAGCGATTCTGCGAAGCAATGTGAACAGGCACAGAGAAGGTGCTATCAGGGAATTCTCTGCCTGCCTTTCCCCAGTGCTCTGCAAGCTCTCCAGGACAACATAGAATCTGGGGCTCTGTGCTTTCTTTCCTTCTGAACAAGTGTTACTGTTTTCTGCACAAAAGCGATTCTGCGAAGCAATGTGAACACTTCTGCTTCCCAGGCACAGAGAAGGTGCTAGCAAGGAATTCTCTGCCTGCCTTTCCCCAGTGCTCTGCAAGCTCTCCAGGACAACATAAAATCTGGGGCTCTGTGCTTTCTTTCCTTCTGAACAAGAGTTACTGTTTTCTGCACAAAAACGATTCTGCGAAGCAATGTGAACACTTCTGCTTCCCAGGCACAGAGAAGGTGCTAGCAGGGAATTCTCTGCCTGCCTTTCCCCAGTGCTCTGCAAGCTCTCCAGCACAACAGCAAATCTGGGGCTCTGTGCTTTCTTTCCTTCTGAACAAGTGTTACTGTTTTCTGCACAAAAGCGATTCTGCGAAGCAATGTGAACACTTCTGCTTCCCAGGCACAGAGAAGGTGCTAGCAGGGAATTCTCTGCCTACCTTTCCCCAGTGCTCTGCAAGCTCTCCAGGACAACATAGAATCTGGGGCTCTGTGCTTTCTTTCGTTCTGAACAAGTGTTACTGTTTTCTGCACAAAAGCGATTCTGCGAAGCAATGTGAACAGGCACAGAGAAGGTGCTATCAGGGAATTCTCTGCCTGCCTTTCCCCAGTGCTCTGCAAGCTCTCCAGGACAACATAGAATCTGGGGCTCTGTGCTTTCTTTCGTTCTGAACAAGTGTTACTGTTTTCTGCACAAAAGCGATTCTTGCGAAGCAATGTGAACACTTCTGCTTCCCAGGCACAGAGAAGGTGCTAGCAGGGAATTCTCTGCCTGCCTTTCCCCAGTGCTCTGCAAGCTCTCCAGGACAACATAGAATCTGGGGCTCTGTGCTTTCTTTCCTTCTGAACAATTGTTACTGTTTTCTGCACAAAAGTGATTCTGCGAAGCAATGTGAACACTTCTGCTTCCCAGGCACAGAGAAGGTGCTAGCAGGGAATTCTCTGCCTGCCTTTCCCCAGTGCTCTGCAAGCTCTCCAGGACAACATAGAATCTGGGGCTCTGTGCTTTCTTTCCTTCTGAACAAGTGTTACTGTTTTCTGCACAAAAGCGATTCTGCGAAGCAATGTGAACACTTCTGCTTCCCAGGCACAGAGAAGGTGCTAGCAGGGAATTCTCTGCCTGCCTTTCCCCAGTGCTCTGCAAGCTCTCCAGGACAACATAGAATCTGGGGCTCTGTGCTTTCTTTCCTTCTGAACAAGTGTTACTGTTTTCTGCACAAAAGCGATTCTTGCGAAGCAATGTGAACACTTCTGCTTCCCAGGCACAGAGAAGGTGCTAGCAGGGAATTCTCTGCCTGCCTTTCCCCAGTGCTCTGCAAGCTCTCCAGGACAACATAGAATCTGGGGCTCTGTGCTTTTTTTCGTTCTGAACAAGTGTTACTGTTTTCTGCACAAAAGCGATTCTGCGAAGCAATGTGAACAGGCACAGAGAAGGTGCTATCAGGGAATTCTCTGCCTGCCTTTCCCCAGTGCTCTGCAAGCTCTCCAGGACAACATAAAATCTGGGGCTCTGTGCTTTCTTTCCTTCTGAACAAGTGTTACTGTTTTCTGCACAAAAGCGATTCTTGCGAAGCAATGTGAACACTTCTGCTTCCCAGGCACAGAGAAGGTGCTAGCAGGGAATTCTCTGCCTGCCTTTCCCCAGTGCTCTGCAAGCTCTCCAGGACAACAGCAAATCTGGGGCTCTGTGCTTTCTTTCCTTCTGAACAAGTGTTACTGTTTTCTGCACAAAAGCGATTCTGCGAAGCAATGTGAACAGGCACAGAGAAGGTGCTATCAGGGAATTCTCTGCCTGCCTTTCCCCAGTGCTCTGCAAGCTCTCCAGGACAACATAAAATCTGGGGCTCTGTGCTTTCTTTCGTTCTGAACAAGTGTTACTGTTTCCTGCACAAAAGCGATTCTGCGAAACAATGTGAACAGGCACAGAGAAGGTGCTATCAGGGAATTCTCTGCCTGCCTTTCCCCAGTGCTCTGCAAGCTCTCCAGGACAACATAAAAACTGGGGCTCTGTGCTTTCTTTCGTTCTGAACAACTGTTACTGTTTTCTGCACAAAAGCGATTCTTGCGAAGCAATGTGAACACTTCTGCTTCCCAGGCACAGAGAAGGTGCTAGCAGGGAATTCTCTGCCTGCCTTTCCCCAGTGCTCTGCAAGCTCTCCAGGACAACATAGAATATGGGGCTCTGTGCTTTCTTTCGTTCTGAACAAGTGTTAGTGTTTTCTGCACAAAAGCGATTCTGCGAAGCAATGTGAACAGGCACAGAGAAGGTGCTATCAGGGAATTCTCTGCCTGCCTTTCCCCAGTGCTCTGCAAGCTCTCCAGGACAACATAGAATCTGGGGCTCTGTGCTTTCTTTCGTTCTGAACAAGTGTTACTGTTTTCTGCACAAAAGCGATTCTGCGAAGAAATGTGAACAGGCACAGAGAAGGTGCTATCAGGGAATTCTCTGCCTGCCTTTCCCCAGTGCTCTGCAAGCTCTCCAGGACAACATAGAATCTGGGGCTCTGTGCTTTCTTTCCTTCTGAACAAGTGTTACTGTTTTCTGCACAAAAGCGATTCTTGCGAAGCAATGTGAACACTTCTGCTTCCCAGGCACAGAGAAGGTGCTAGCAGGGAATTCTCTGCCTGCCTTTCCCCAGTGCTCTGCAAGCTCTCCAGGACAACATAGAATCTGGGGCTCTGTGCTTTCTTTCGTTCTGAACAAGTGTTGCTGTTTTCTGCACAAAAGCGATTCTGCGAAGCAATGTGAACAGGCACAGAGAAGGTGCTATCAGGGAATTCTCTGCCTGCCTTTCCCCAGTGCTCTGCAAGCTCTCCAGGACAACATAAAATCTGGGGCTCTGTGCTTTCTTTCGTTCTGAACAAGTGTTACTGTTTCCTGCACAAAAGCGATTCTGCGAAACAATGTGAACAGGCACAGAGAAGGTGCTATCAGGGAATTCTCTGCCTGCCTTTCCCCAGTGCTCTGCAAGCTCTCCAGGACAACATAAAAACTGGGGCTCTGTGCTTTCTTTCGTTCTGAACAACTGTTACTGTTTTCTGCACAAAAGCGATTCTTGCGAAGCAATGTGAACACTTCTGCTTCCCAGGCACAGAGAAGGTGCTAGCAACGAATTCTCTGCCTGCCTTTCCCCAGTGCTCTGCAAGCTCTCCAGGACAACATAGAATCTGGGGCTCTGTGCTTTCTTTCGTTCTGAACAAGTGTTAGTGTTTTCTGCACAAAAGCGATTCTGCGAAGCAATGTGAACAGGCACAGAGAAGGTGCTATCAGGGAATTCTCTGCCTGCCTTTCCCCAGTGCTCTGCAAGCTCTCCAGGACAACACAGAATCTGGGGCTCTGTGCTTTCTTTCGTTCTGAACAAGTGTTACTGTTTTCTGCACAAAAGCGATTCTGCGAAGAAATGTGAACAGGCACAGAGAAGGTGCTATCAGGGAATTCTCTGCCTGCCTTTCCCCAGTGCTCTGCAAGCTCTCCAGGACAACATAGAATCTGGGGCTCTGTGCTTTCTTTCCTTCTGAACAAGTGTTACTGTTTTCTGCACAAAAGCGATTCTTGCGAAGCAATGTGAACACTTCTGCTTCCCAGGCACAGAGAAGGTGCTAGCAAGGAATTCTCTGCCTGCCTTTCCCAAGTGCTCTGCAAGCTCTCCAGGACAACATAAAATCTGGGGCTCTGTGCTTTCTTTCCTTCTGAACAAGTGTTACTGTTTTCTGCACAAAAGCGATTCTTGCGAAGCAATGTGAACACTTCTGCTTCCCAGGCACAGAGAAGGTGCTAGCAGGGAATTCTCTGCCTGCCTTTCCCCAGTGCTCTGCAAGCTCTCCAGGACAACATAGAATCTGGGGCTCTGTGCTTTCTTTCCTTCTGAACAAGTGTTACTGTTTTCTGCACAAAAACGATTCTGCGAAGCAATGTGAACACTTCTGCTTCCCAGGCACAGAGAAGGTGCTAGCAGGGAATTCTCTGCCTGCCTTTCCCCAGTGCTCTGCAAGCTCTCCAGGACAACATAGAATCTGGGGCTCTGTGCTTTCTTTCGTTCTGAACAACTGTTACTGTTTTCTGCACAAAAGCGATTCTGCGAAACAATGTGAACAGGCACAGAGAAGGTGCTAGCAGGGAATTCTCTGCCTGCCTTTCCCCAGTGCTCTGCAAGCTCTCCAGGACAACATAAAATCTGGGGCTCTGTGCTTTCTTTCCTTCTGAACAAGTGTTAATGTTTTCTGCACAAAAGCGATTCTGCGAAGCAATGTGAACAGGCACAGAGAAGGTGCTATCAGGGAATTCTCTGCCTGCCTTTCCCCAGTGCTCTGCAAGCTCTCCAGGACAACATAAAATCTGGGGCTCTGTGCTTTCTTTCCTTCTGAACAAGTGTTACTGTTTTCTGCACAAAAGCGATTCTTGCGAAGCAATGTGAACACTTCTGCTTCCCAGGCACAGAGAAGGTGCTAGCAGGGAATTCTCTGCCTGCCTTTCCCCAGTGCTCTGCAAGCTCTCCAGGACAACAGCAAATCTGGGGCTCTGTGCTTTCTTTCGTTCTGAACAAGTGTTACTGTTTTCTGCACAAAAGCGATTCTGCGAAGCAATGTGAACAGGCACAGAGAAGGTGCTAGCAGGGAATTCTCTGCCTGCCTTTCCCCAGTGCTCTGCAAGCTCTCCAGGACAACATAGAATCTGGGGCTCTGTGCTTTCTTTCCTTCTGAACAAGTGTTACTGTTTTCTGCACAAAAGCGATTCTGCGAAGCAATGTGAACACTTCTGCTTCCCAGGCACAGAGAAGGTGCTAGCAAGGAATTCTCTGCCTGCCTTTCCCCAGTGCTCTGCAAGCTCTCCAGGACAACATAAAATCTGGGGCTCTGTGCTTTCTTTCCTTCTGAACAAGTGTTACTGTTTTCTGCACAAAAGCGATTCTTGCGAAGCAATGTGAACACTTCTGCTTCCCAGGCACAGAGAAGGTGCTAGCAGGGAATTCTCTGCCTGCCTTTCCCCAGTGCTCTGCAAGCTCTCCAGGACAACATAGAATCTGGGGCTCTGTGCTTTCTTTCGTTCTGAACAAGTGTTACTGTTTTCTGCACAAAAGCGATTCTGCGAAGCAATGTGAACAGGCACAGAGAAGGTGCTATCAGGGAATTCTCTGCCTGCCTTTCCCCAGTGCTCTGCAAGCTCTCCAGGACAACATAAAATCTGGGGCTCTGTGCTTTCTTTCCTTCTGAACAAGTGTTACTGTTTTCTGCACAAAAGCGATTCTTGCGAAGCAATGTGAACACTTCTGCTTCCCAGGCACAGAGAAGGTGCTAGCAGGGAATTCTCTGCCTGCCTTTCCCCAGTGCTCTGCAAGCTCTCCAAGACAACATAGAATCTGGGGCTCTGTGCTTTCTTTCGTTCTGAACAAGTGTTACTGTTTTCTGCACAAAAGCGATTCTGCGAAGCAATGTGAACAGGCACAGAGAAGGTGCTATCAGGGAATTCTCTGCCTGCCTTTCCCCAGTGCTCTGCAAGCTCTCCAGGACAACATAAAATCTGGGGCTCTGTGCTTTCTTTCCTTCTGAACAAGTGTTACTGTTTCCTGCACAAAAGCGATTCTGCGAAACAATGTGAACAGGCACAGAGAAGGTGCTATCAGGGAATTCTCTGCCTGCCTTTCCCCAGTGCTCTGCAAGCTCTCCAGGACAACATAAAAACTGGGGCTCTGTGCTTTCTTTCGTTCTGAACAACTGTTACTGTTTTCTGCACAAAAGCGATTCTTGCGAAGCAATGTGAACACTTCTGCTTCCCAGGCACAGAGAAGGTGCTAGCAACGAATTCTCTGCCTGCCTTTCCCCAGTGCTCTGCAAGCTCTCCAGGACAACATAGAATCTGGGGCTCTGTGCTTTCTTTCGTTCTGAACAAGTGTTAGTGTTTTCTGCACAAAAGCGATTCTGCGAAGCAATATGAACAGGCACAGAGAAGGTGCTATCAGGGAATTCTCTGCCTGCCTTTCCCCAGTGCTCTGCAAGCTCTCCAGGACAACATAGAATCTGGGGCTCTGTGCTTTCTTTCGTTCTGAACAAGTGTTACTGTTTTCTGAACAAAAGCGATTCTGCGAAGCAATGTGAACAGGCACAGAGAAGGTGCTAGCAGGGAATTCTCTGCCTGCCTTTCCCCAGTGCTCTGCAAGCTCTCCAGGACAACATAGAATCTGGGGCTCTGTGCTTTCTTTCCTTCTGAACAAGTGTTACTGTTTTCTGCACAAAAGTGATTCTGCGAAGCAATGTGAACACTTCTGCTTCCCAGGCACAGAGAAGGTGCTATCAGGGAATTCTCTGCCTGCCTTTCCCCAGTGCTCTGCAAGCTCTCCAGGACAACATAGAATCTGGGGCTCTGTGCTTTCTTTCGTTCTGAACAAGTGTTACTGTTTTCTGCACAAAAGCGATTCTGCGAAACAATGTGAACAGGCACAGAGAAGGTGCTATCAGGGATTTCTCTGCCTGCCTTTCCCCAGTGCTCTGCAAGCTCTCCAGGACAACATAAAATCTGGGGCTCTGTGCTTTCTTTCCTTCTGAACAAGTGTTACTGTTTTCTGCACAAAAGCGATTCTTGCGAAGCAATGTGAACACTTCTGCTTCCCAGGCACAGAGAAGGTGCTAGCAGGGAATTCTCTGCCTGCCTTTCCCCAGTGCTCTGCAAGCTCTCCAGGACAACATAGAATCTGGGGCTCTGTGCTTTCTTTCCTTCTGAACAATTGTTACTGTTTTCTGCACAAAAGTGATTCTGCGAAGCAATGTGAACACTTCTGCTTCCCAGGCACAGAGAAGGTGCTAGCAGGGAATTCTCTGCCTGCCTTTCCCCAGTGCTCTGCAAGCTCTCCAGGACAACATAGAATCTGGGGCTCTGTGCTTTCTTTCCTTCTGAACAAGTGTTACTGTTTTCTGCACAAAAGCGATTCTGCGAAGCAATGTGAACACTTCTGCTTCCCAGGCACAGAGAAGGTGCTAGCAGGGAATTCTCTGCCTGCCTTTCCCCAGTGCTCTGCAAGCTCTCCAGGACAACAGCAAATCTGGGGCTCTGTGCTTTCTTTCCTTCTGAACAAGTGTTACTGTTTTCTGCACAAAAGCGATTCTCGCGAAGCAATGTGAACACTTCTGCTTCCCAGGCACAGAGAAGGTGCTAGCAGGGAATTCTCTGCCTGCCTTTCCCCAGTGCTCTGCACGCTCTCCAGGACAACATAGAATCTGGGGCTCTGTGCTTTCTTTCCTTCTGAACAAGTGTTACTGTTTTCTGCACAAAAGCGATTCTGCGAAGCAATGTGAACAGGCACAGAGAAGGTGCTATCAGGGAATTCTCTGCCTGCCTTTCCCCAGTGCTCTGCAAGCTCTCCAGGACAACATAAAATCTGGGGCTCTGTGCTTTCTTTCGTTCTGAACAAGTGTTACTGTTTCCTGCACAAAAGCGATTCTGCGAAACAATGTGAACAGGCACAGAGAAGGTGCTATCAGGGAATTCTCTGCCTGCCTTTCCCCAGTGCTCTGCAAGCTCTCCAGGACAACATAAAAACTGGGGCTCTGTGCTTTCTTTCGTTCTGAACAACTGTTACTGTTTTCTGCACAAAAGCGATTCTTGCGAAGCAATGTGAACACTTCTGCTTCCCAGGCACAGAGAAGGTGCTAGCAACGAATTCTCTGCCTGCCTTTCCCCAGTGCTCTGCAAGCTCTCCAGGACAACATAGAATCTGGGGCTCTGTGCTTTCTTTCGTTCTGAACAAGTGTTAGTGTTTTCTGCACAAAAGCGATTCTGCGAAGCAATATGAACAGGCACAGAGAAGGTGCTATCAGGGAATTCTCTGCCTGCCTTTCCCCAGTGCTCTGCAAGCTCTCCAGGACAACATAGAATCTGGGGCTCTGTGCTTTCTTTCGTTCTGAACAAGTGTTACTGTTTTCTGCACAAAAGCGATTCTGCGAAGAAATGTGAACAGGCACAGAGAAGGTGCTATCAGGGAATTCTCTGCCTGCCTTTCCCCAGTGCTCTGCAAGCTCTCCAGGACAACATAGAATCTGGGGCTCTGTGCTTTCTTTCCTTCTGAACAAGTGTTACTGTTTTCTGCACAAAAGCGATTCTTGCGAAGCAATGTGAACACTTCTGCTTCCCAGGCACAGAGAAGGTGCTAGCAAGGAATTCTCTGCCTGCCTTTCCCAAGTGCTCTGCAAGCTCTCCAGGACAACATAAAATCTGGGGCTCTGTGCTTTCTTTCCTTCTGAACAAGTGTTACTGTTTTCTGCACAAAAGCGATTCTTGCGAAGCAATGTGAACACTTCTGCTTCCCAGGCACAGAGAAGGTGCTAGCAGGGAATTCTCTGCCTGCCTTTCCCCAGTGCTCTGCAAGCTCTCCAGGACAACATAGAATCTGGGGCTCTGTGCTTTCTTTCCTTCTGAACAAGTGTTACTGTTTTCTGCACAAAAACGATTCTGCGAAGCAATGTGAACACTTCTGCTTCCCAGGCACAGAGAAGGTGCTAGCAGGGAATTCTCTGCCTGCCTTTCCCCAGTGCTCTGCAAGCTCTCCAGGACAACATAGAATCTGGGGCTCTGTGCTTTCTTTCGTTCTGAACAACTGTTACTGTTTTCTGCACAAAAGCGATTCTGCGAAACAATGTGAACAGGCACAGAGAAGGTGCTAGCAGGGAATTCTCTGCCTGCCTTTCCCCAGTGCTCTGCAAGCTCTCCAGGACAACATAAAATCTGGGGCTCTGTGCTTTCTTTCCTTCTGAACAAGTGTTAATGTTTTCTGCACAAAAGCGATTCTGCGAAGCAATGTGAACAGGCACAGAGAAGGTGCTATCAGGGAATTCTCTGCCTGCCTTTCCCCAGTGCTCTGCAAGCTCTCCAGGACAACATAAAATCTGGGGCTCTGTGCTTTCTTTCCTTCTGAACAAGTGTTACTGTTTTCTGCACAAAAGCGATTCTTGCGAAGCAATGTGAACACTTCTGCTTCCCAGGCACAGAGAAGGTGCTAGCAGGGAATTCTCTGCCTGCCTTTCCCCAGTGCTCTGCAAGCTCTCCAGGACAACAGCAAATCTGGGGCTCTGTGCTTTCTTTCGTTCTGAACAAGTGTTACTGTTTTCTGCACAAAAGCGATTCTGCGAAGCAATGTGAACAGGCACAGAGAAGGTGCTAGCAGGGAATTCTCTGCCTGCCTTTCCCCAGTGCTCTGCAAGCTCTCCAGGACAACATAGAATCTGGGGCTCTGTGCTTTCTTTCCTTCTGAACAAGTGTTACTGTTTTCTGCACAAAAGCGATTCTGCGAAGCAATGTGAACACTTCTGCTTCCCAGGCACAGAGAAGGTGCTAGCAAGGAATTCTCTGCCTGCCTTTCCCCAGTGCTCTGCAAGCTCTCCAGGACAACATAAAATCTGGGGCTCTGTGCTTTCTTTCCTTCTGAACAAGTGTTACTGTTTTCTGCACAAAAGCGATTCTGCGAAGCAATGTGAACATGCACAGAGAAGGTGCTATCAGGGAATTCTCTGCCTGCCTTTCCCCAGTGCTCTGCAAGCTCTCCAGGACAACATAAAATCTGGGGCTCTGTGCTTTCTTTCCTTCTGAACAAGTGTTACTGTTTTCTGCACAAAAGCGATTCTTGCGAAGCAATGTGAACACTTCTGCTTCCCAGGCACAGAGAAGGTGCTATCAGGGAATTCTCTGCCTGCCTTTCCCCAGTGCTCTGCAAGCTCTCCAGGACAACATAGAATCTGGGGCTCTGTGCTTTCTTTCGTTCTGAACAAGTGTTACTGTTTTCTGCACAAAAGCGATTCTGCGAAGCAATGTGAACAGGCACAGAGAAGGTGCTATCAGGGAATTCTCTGCCTGCCTTTCCCCAGTGCTCTGCAAGCTCTCCAGGACAACATAGAATCTGGGGCTCTGTGCTTTCTTTCCTTCTGAACAAGTGTTACTGTTTTCTGCACAAAAGCGATTCTGCGAAGCAATGTGAACACTTCTGCTTCCCAGGCACAGAGAAGGTGCTAGCAAGGAATTCTCTGCCTGCCTTTCCCCAGTGCTCTGCAAGCTCTCCAGGACAACATAAAATCTGGGGCTCTGTGCTTTCTTTCCTTCTGAACAAGTGTTACTGTTTTCTGCACAAAAGCGATTCTTGCGAAGCAATGTGAACACTTCTGCTTCCCAGGCACAGAGAAGGTGCTAGCAGGGAATTCTCTGCCTGCCTTTCCCCAGTGCTCTGCAAGCTCTCCAGGACAACATAGAATCTGGGGCTCTGTGCTTTCTTTCCTTCTGAACAATTGTTACTGTTTTCTGCACAAAAGTGATTCTGCGAAGCAATGTGAACACTTCTGCTTCCCAGGCACAGAGAAGGTGCTAGCAGGGAATTCTCTGCCTGCCTTTCCCCAGTGCTCTGCAAGCTCTCCAGGACAACATAGAATCTGGGGCTCTGTGCTTTCTTTCCTTCTGAACAAGTGTTACTGTTTTCTGCACAAAAGCGATTCTGCGAAGCAATGTGAACACTTCTGCTTCCCAGGCACAGAGAAGGTGCTAGCAGGGAATTCTCTGCCTGCCTTTCCCCAGTGCTCTGCAAGCTCTCCAGGACAACATAAAATCTGGGGCTCTGTGCTTTCTTTCCTTCTGAACAAGTGTTACTGTTTTCTGCACAAAAGCGATTCTTGCGAAGCAATGTGAACACTTCTGCTTCCCAGGCACAGAGAAGGTGCTAGCAGGGAATTCTCTGCCTGCCTTTCCCCAGTGCTCTGCAAGCTCTCCAGGACAACATAGAATCTGGGGCTCTGTGCTTTCTTTCCTTCTGAACAAGTGTTACTGTTTTCTGCACAAAAGCGATTCTGCGAAGCAATGTGAACAGGCACAGAGAAGGTGCTATCAGGGAATTCTCTGCCTGCCTTTCCCCAGTGCTCTGCAAGCTCTCCAGGACAACATAGAATCTGGGGCTCTGTGCTTTCTTTCGTTCTGAACAAGTGTTACTGTTTCCTGCACAAAAGCGATTCTGCGAAGCAATGTGAACAGGCACAGAGAAGGTGCTAGCAGGGAATTCTCTGCCTGCCTTTCCCCAGTGCTCTGCAAGCTCTCCAGGACAACATAGAATCTGGGGCTCTGTGCTTTCTTTCCTTCTGAACAAGTGTTACTGTTTTCTGCACAAAAGCGATTCTGCGAAGCAATGTGAACACTTCTGCTTCCCAGGCACAGAGAAGGTGCTATCAGGGAATTCTCTGCCTGCCTTTCCCCAGTGCTCTGCAAGCTCTCCAGGACAACATAAAATCTGGGGCTCTGTGCTTTCTTTCCTTCTGAACAAGTGTTACTGTTTTCTGCACAAAAGCGATTCTTGCGAAGCAATGTGAACACTTCTGCTTCCCAGGCACAGAGAAGGTGCTAGCAGGGAATTCTCTGCCTGCCTTTCCCCAGTGCTCTGCAAGCTCTCCAGGACAACATAGAATCTGGGGCTCTGTGCTTTCTTTCCTTCTGAACAAGTGTTACTGTTTTCTGCACAAAAGCGATTCTGCGAAGCAATGTGAACAGGCACAGAGAAGGTGCTAGCAGGGAATTCTCTGCCTGCCTTTCCCCAGTGCTCTGCAAGCTCTCCAGGACAACATAAAATCTGGGGCTCTGTGCTTTCTTTCCTTCTGAACAAGTGTTACTGTTTTCTGCACAAAAGCGATTCTTGCGAAGCAATGTGAACACTTCTGCTTCCCAGGCACAGAGAAGGTGCTAGCAGGGAATTCTCTGCCTGCCTTTCCCCAGTGCTCTGCAAGCTCTCCAAGACAACATAGAATCTGGGGCTCTGTGCTTTCTTTCCTTCTGAACAAGTGTTACTGTTTTCTGCACAAAAGCGATTCTGCGAAGCAATGTGAACAGGCACAGAGAAGGTGCTATCAGGGAATTCTCTGCCTGCCTTTCCCCAGTGCTCTGCAAGCTCTCCAGGACAACATAAAATCTGGGGCTCTGTGCTTTCTTTCGTTCTGAACAAGTGTTACTGTTTCCTGCACAAAAGCGATTCTGCGAAGCAATGTGAACAGGCACAGAGAAGGTGCTATCAGGGAATTCTCTGCCTGCCTTTCCCCAGTGCTCTGCAAGCTCTCCAGGACAACATAAAAACTGGGGCTCTGTGCTTTCTTTCGTTCTGAACAACTGTTACTGTTTTCTGCACAAAAGCGATTCTTGCGAAGCAATGTGAACACTTCTGCTTCCCAGGCACAGAGAAGGTGCTAGCAACGAATTCTCTGCCTGCCTTTCCCCAGTGCTCTGCAAGCTCTCCAGGACAACATAGAATCTGGGGCTCTGTGCTTTCTTTCGTTCTGAACAAGTGTTAGTGTTTTCTGCACAAAAGCGATTCTGCGAAGCAATATGAACAGGCACAGAGAAGGTGCTATCAGGGAATTCTCTGCCTGCCTTTCCCCAGTGCTCTGCAAGCTCTCCAGGACAACATAGAATCTGGGGCTCTGTGCTTTCTTTCGTTCTGAACAAGTGTTACTGTTTTCTGCACAAAAGCGATTCTGCGAAGCAATGTGAACAGGCACAGAGAAGGTGCTATCAGGGAATTCTCTGCCTGCCTTTCCCCAGTGCTCTGCAAGCTCTCCAGGACAACATAGAATCTGGGGCTCTGTGCTTTCTTTCCTTCTGAACAAGTGTTACTGTTTTCTGCACAAAAGCGATTCTGCGAAGCAATGTGAACACTTCTGCTTCCCAGGCACAGAGAAGGTGCTAGCAGGGAATTCTCTGCCTGCCTTTCCCCAGTGCTCTGCAAGCTCTCCAGGACAACATAGAATCTGGGGCTCTGTGCTTTCTTTCCTTCTGAACAAGTGTTACTGTTTTCTGCACAAAAGCGATTCTGCGAAGCAATGTGAACACTTCTGCTTCCCAGGCACAGAGAAGGTGCTAGCAGGGAATTCTCTGCCTGCCTTTCCCCAGTGCTCTGCAAGCTCTCCAGGACAACATAAAATCTGGGGCTCTGTGCTTTCTTTCCTTCTGAACAAGTGTTACTGTTTTCTGCACAAAAGCGATTCTTGCGAAGCAATGTGAACACTTCTGCTTCCCAGGCACAGAGAAGGTGCTAGCAGGGAATTCTCTGCCTGCCTTTCCCCAGTGCTCTGCAAGCTCTCCAGGACAACATAGAATCTGGGGCTCTGTGCTTTCTTTCCTTCTGAACAAGTGTTACTGTTTTCTGCACAAAAGCGATTCTGCGAAGCAATGTGAACAGGCACAGAGAAGGTGCTATCAGGGAATTCTCTGCCTGCCTTTCCCCAGTGCTCTGCAAGCTCTCCAGGACAACATAGAATCTGGGGCTCTGTGCTTTCTTTCGTTCTGAACAAGTGTTACTGTTTCCTGCACAAAAGCGATTCTGCGAAGCAATGTGAACAGGCACAGAGAAGGTGCTAGCAGGGAATTCTCTGCCTGCCTTTCCCCAGTGCTCTGCAAGCTCTCCAGGACAACATAGAATCTGGGGCTCTGTGCTTTCTTTCCTTCTGAACAAGTGTTACTGTTTTCTGCACAAAAGCGATTCTGCGAAGCAATGTGAACACTTCTGCTTCCCAGGCACAGAGAAGGTGCTATCAGGGAATTCTCTGCCTGCCTTTCCCCAGTGCTCTGCAAGCTCTCCAGGACAACATAAAATCTGGGGCTCTGTGCTTTCTTTCCTTCTGAACAAGTGTTACTGTTTTCTGCACAAAAGCGATTCTTGCGAAGCAATGTGAACACTTCTGCTTCCCAGGCACAGAGAAGGTGCTAGCAGGGAATTCTCTGCCTGCCTTTCCCCAGTGCTCTGCAAGCTCTCCAGGACAACATAGAATCTGGGGCTCTGTGCTTTCTTTCCTTCTGAACAAGTGTTACTGTTTTCTGCACAAAAGCGATTCTGCGAAGCAATGTGAACAGGCACAGAGAAGGTGCTAGCAGGGAATTCTCTGCCTGCCTTTCCCCAGTGCTCTGCAAGCTCTCCAGGACAACATAAAATCTGGGGCTCTGTGCTTTCTTTCCTTCTGAACAAGTGTTACTGTTTTCTGCACAAAAGCGATTCTTGCGAAGCAATGTGAACACTTCTGCTTCCCAGGCACAGAGAAGGTGCTAGCAGGGAATTCTCTGCCTGCCTTTCCCCAGTGCTCTGCAAGCTCTCCAAGACAACATAGAATCTGGGGCTCTGTGCTTTCTTTCCTTCTGAACAAGTGTTACTGTTTTCTGCACAAAAGCGATTCTGCGAAGCAATGTGAACAGGCACAGAGAAGGTGCTATCAGGGAATTCTCTGCCTGCCTTTCCCCAGTGCTCTGCAAGCTCTCCAGGACAACATAAAATCTGGGGCTCTGTGCTTTCTTTCGTTCTGAACAAGTGTTACTGTTTCCTGCACAAAAGCGATTCTGCGAAGCAATGTGAACAGGCACAGAGAAGGTGCTATCAGGGAATTCTCTGCCTGCCTTTCCCCAGTGCTCTGCAAGCTCTCCAGGACAACATAAAAACTGGGGCTCTGTGCTTTCTTTCGTTCTGAACAACTGTTACTGTTTTCTGCACAAAAGCGATTCTTGCGAAGCAATGTGAACACTTCTGCTTCCCAGGCACAGAGAAGGTGCTAGCAACGAATTCTCTGCCTGCCTTTCCCCAGTGCTCTGCAAGCTCTCCAGGACAACATAGAAT